>NW_004955455.1:12213089-12326387 GCF_000276665.1 Chinchilla lanigera
AGGCGCTTTTGCCGCTGAGCTAAATCCCCAGCCCCTAATATTTTCGAATCCTTTGGTACTTAGCATGTAGAGTTTTTGAAAACTCATTCTAAAAGTATAGGGGTGATGATATGGATGGACTATATAACAAATCCAAGTAGATATGCATGTATTTTGTAGCCCCAAAGAAAAACAGGTCAGATTTTTCCTTGTCAAATTAAAGTCAGTTTCACCTTAAAATTCTCCTTTGCAAATGTTTGGAAAGATGGTATTTAATTGATCATAACATCCTCAGACTCTCAGGCAGCCTCTTTCTTCCTCTTGCTCATCACTGCTGATTACTCAAGATATTTTTGTATACACAGAAAATGCCTTCTGCATAATTAGACCCACCCACCCTCACACACACTCCCCCTGCTT
The DNA here is from genome assembly GCF_000276665.1 of Chinchilla lanigera. Taxonomy (NCBI): domain Eukaryota; kingdom Metazoa; phylum Chordata; class Mammalia; order Rodentia; family Chinchillidae; genus Chinchilla; species Chinchilla lanigera. Next base: position 12,213,489 of record NW_004955455.1, read on the forward strand.
TCCTCTGCTTCCGGCCTCCTCAAGCTGCTCAGCCATCTCTGGGCTGGTCAGCTGAAGTCTGGGCATTGGGTTGAGCATGAGGGTCTCAAGGGGGCTGGACTGGGGCTACAGACAGTGACTGAAGAGGCTGTCCCCAGGGCAGTGCAGGCTGCTAAGAAAGAGGAAAGTTCTGCATCTTCAGTTTTCCCTTCTTGGTTCCCTCCTGTACATTCCTTTACTCTCAACCTCACATGCTACCTGTTGCACCCATCCGGAGAAACCCTCTTCCAATGCAGCGGCTCCATGCCCCATCCTTGACTTTCTGTTAAGCAGCTACAGATATCTTAAAAGAACTGAATTTCATTGAATCTGTTTCATGGATTCCATTTCTTTCTCATTAGGACATTCATGATTTCCATCATTTCCCTATGCTCCTCTATTTTATTAAATCTACTTTAGATTTGCTGAGTAAGTCCTTCATTATGGTCATCATCTCTTTTTTACCTGAGAGATGATTTCTATTCTGATTTCCTCTATAGCCTCATATATCTGCTTTTTAAAAAAAAAAACTTGTTATTGTCATTCCAGAAAATCCAAGTGGGTGGTTTCTGATATCCTCTCTATCTCACTGTGCCCTGGATTTATTCTGATGGGGTTGCATTTTGCTTCTGTGACTTGTAATTTTCTATTTTTTAAAATTTTAATTAGCTTTCTGTGTTGTTGCTTGTATTTTTCTTACGTTAGGTAGTTTTATCACTGTCATTGAAGCTTCTCTAGGAAATGTCTATTCCTCCTAGATGTCTTCTAGGTGTAGCTGGCTCTTGATCTTTGTGTCTGTCCTTAGATTCTATCTTCCCACTAGATTAGGGAGGATAAGTTGCTTTCTAGTTAGCTCAGCACCCATTTCTCTGGTGCTGGACTATGGGGATGGCTATGCACAGCTCTTCCCTTTCTTGATATCTTCCCAAAAGAATTAAAAGCATTGTACCACAGTGGTATATGTACACCCCTGTTTGTAGTGGCACAATTTGTATTAGCTAAATCTTGGAAACAACCCAAATGCCCATAAACTGATCAATAGATAAAAAGAGGTGTGGTTATTTTTTTATACTATGGAGTACTACTCTGCCTAAAAAGGATAAACTTGAGACGTTTATAGCTAGATGGATGATCTTGAGACCATACTTTTAAGTGAAATAAATCAGACATACATGTGTAAATATCACACTGTCTCTCTGGTGTGAGAAACTAAATGTGTAAATAAGAACCAAAATGTATTATAAATATTGTGAAACAGGAAGGAATTGTTCAAAAGGAAAGGGGAACTAGGGGAGGGGAGGGGAAAAAGAAGAATGAGAATAGAAAAAACTGAGAAAAGAAAGACAAAAAAGGAAACAGAGCTTTATAAGTAAGGAGGAGAAGGGCTGAAGGGGGGATGGGAAAAAAGAGGAATCAAGATATGTCATGGATAGGTACAAATTCCATACAATGAGTGTGATCATTATGTATCTCTAAATTGTACCAATAAACATAAAAACATGCTACCACAACAAAAAGGATTGGGCCAGGGGAATGAATTGTCTCCGTTCAACAGGCTTAAAATTTCTGTTAAGCAAGATGAGTAAGTTCTAGAGACCTGCTTTTATCATTGTGCTGTAGTAAACACAACTGTACTATACACTTAAAATTTTTATGAGGGTATATCTCATGTTAAGTGTTCTTAGCACAATCAAGAAAAATTTTAAAAAGGAAAAAAAAATTACCAAATCTCAGTCTGTGGCTTAGGTAATATATTCCTTCCAGGGTAGTCCTAGGCATGCACGGGATTGGAATCTTTTCACCCTGAGAGTCCCTGTGACCGAATTATGACCTCAGTGATAACAATGAGAGCAGAGAGTATATTGTATCATCTTCTCCATCTTTTCTTTTTAGACCATTATGGGAATTTGTAGGTTCTCTATTTATGGATTTCTAACAGTTCAGTTGAGGAAGTGTGGGAGTGCTGAGGAATAAATCCACAGAACGAAGCATGATTAGATTTGGGCTTTGAGGGTCTTTTTTTGTTGTTGTACCAGGAATCAAACTCAGGACCTTGCACTTGACAGGCAGGTGCTGTGCCACTGAGCTATATCCCCGGCCCTTTGGGGAGTTTAATAGTAGGAGTGATATAATCAGGTTCCACTCCCCAGAAATCCTCAGAAGGATGATTCAGCTATAGGTAGATAGGGGATAAATAGGGACAGGAAAACTATTCTGGAGTTTTTTGTCTTGGATGAGGGACTGATGGCTTTCTTTACCTCCTCTAGGCATTTGTAGCCTTCTATGTCTACTTCAGGCAGATGCTGTTGCTACCTGGTCTGCATCCCCTAGGTTTATCCCTTAGATTATCTGCATAGGGTTTTTACATGCCTGATGACTTCCTGTATCTCTGATGACTTCCCGTGTTTCTCACCAAGGGTATTTTCTGGCTATGCAATGTGCTTGGTACCCCTCTGAGCAGGTAGGAAGTGCCAGAGGAATGACAGTTCAGAAATGACACTCAGCCAATGAAGAACAGAAATAAGTGTTCAAATACCCCAACCTCCTTGCTCCTAAGTGTGCTGTACTAGACGTCTGCAGCAGGATGGAAGCCCAACAGCCCACAACAGTAACCACCTCCTTAAGGTATCTGGTGCTGCTATTGTTCCTTCTTTATCTTATTTCCTCACTCCTTCACATGGCTTTTTGAGATTATCTCAAATAAATTCTCAAATATATTCCTTGTGCCCAAATCCTTGTTTTAGGCTGGGCACTGTGGTGCATGCCTATGATCCCAGCACTCTGAAGTCTGAGGTAGGAGAACTGCCAAGAGTTCAAGGCCAGCCTGGGCTACATAGTGAGTTCAAGGCCAGTCTGAACGACATAGAGAGCCTCTGTCTCACTCCCACTCCCCAAAAATCCTTGTCTTGGAGTCTGTTTTTAAAGGAATTCAAACTAAGGCAATAGAACTTCACTATAATTTCCGGTTGCATGATTGCCATAATTATGCATATATATTCATTTGTGCTATACCTTGTTACCTAATTATTTGAAATCAATGATTTCTTTAAGAGGGACGTAGGGCTTTCTGAGACACTCAGACTTTCTCAGACACGGCATTTAATCATTCACACTGTTGTCATGCACAGATCCTAAATGTTAAATGAGGCACTGGAATGCCCCCAATGTTGAATCTCCCAACTCAAGGTGCAAGAGGTTCTTCAAAAATGAAATACCTACTCCGGCAGACTCCATCTGTCAGTGGTGTTGAGGCAGGACTTAGAGGTGGGAAGGGAAAAGACCCTTAAAAGTACCATCATTAAGGTTTTTGGTCTGAGAGAGAACTGATGAATTATCTAAAGGGAGTGAACTTTATGGCTGCTGGAGAACTTGAAATCATTTCATCTTTTCTTATAAAATATCTTGATCTTAAAACAGGGACCTCTTACTTCCCCTCCTTTAGTGGTGAAAGAATGCTCTGTAGTTAAGGTTTATTTTAAAATTTCCAAAAACTGGCGTAAGAGCATATCTGCTATTGTCCTTGACTGGGGATGACTTTGTCCTTGGGGGACATTTCTGGAGCCACTCCTGATTGATACAGCTGGGAGGGGGCTTACTGGCATGTAGTTGGTAGAGGCCAGAGATGTTGTTTAATATTCTGTGATGTGAAGGGCAGCCCCTATTACATAGGATCATCTAGTTTCAAATGTTAGTAGTGCCAAGACAGAGAAATCCTGCTTTAGAGGAAAGTGAATCCTAGTTTCTACTTTTCCTTTTAGGTTTGTGAACAAAGGGATCCAGATCATGACTATATCTGGGGATGATGCAGAAGAGGTGGTTGAGAGCCCATGTCTGCCTTCCCTTTAGCCATAAAGTAGTAGTGGTCGGGAACACAGATCTGTAAGAATTGTTAAGGGCTTTGTTTCAAAGTAGTCTCAACAGTGAGAAGGTTAAATAGCAACCAAAGCTTATTAAAAAGGAAGTGGTATCATTATCATAAATAAAAAAATCAGAGTCACTTGCCTTGATTAGAAGGCAATCACGAAATACATGCAATGTAAATAATCAGATGTTTTTGAATAGTAGGGAGCTGAGCAGACTGGAAGTTAGGAGGCCTTCGGAGAGTACCATTGCTTTTCTGGTCTTCAATTTGCTTAGCTATGAAACGAAATTCGGCCAAAATAATGTTCCTTAAAGAATGGGAGGGATAGCACATTTCGCTGAAAGGAGATAATTTGTGGTTTCACAGAGACAGCATTAAATAACAATGAAATACTTGACAGGGTATTGATTCTTTTCTTCAATTTTCTTTTAATCCCTCTAAACACAACAAGGAGAAAGTGTCAGTTTAGGGACTAACATGTCTTTAAAACCCTTTGAAGAGTTGTGAATTTCCTCTCTGTCAAAGATGGAAGAGTCCACAGGATCAAAGTCTTTATTGAATCACAATATTAGAATTTGGAAACATTCTATCATTTTATTGTATTTGTTTTATTATTACCTTCTATTCATATAAAGTGCTATCGATTTTCCATTCATAGTGGTATTGTAGAAGTTTCCTCTTGAAATACATTTAAGCTCTGTAAGTAAATTTATTTAATAATATAACAAAAGAGAATAGGTAGTGTATAAAAAATGGCAGGTATAAAGTTGGCATATATCGTAATACAAGGAATTCAGACTGTCCTCCTACAGTTAACCTTAAAGTCATTCTACTTTTTACATGCAAAGTTAATAATTTGCAAATAACTTACAAACATCTGTATTTCCACGATTATCTTAAAATCACATAGTACTCTCTTAAAAATGAGTCAGATGGTATGTATGAATGTTTTCAGCTAATGATGCCTCATTTGACTCATTTCACAATTTCTTTTGCAAGGGACACTATTCTTAGATCTAATGCAGTGCTTGACACAGGTGTATTGGCTGGTCGGCTTTCCAGTGCTGAGACAAAATACCTGGCATACACAACTGAAAGGAGAAAAGGTTTACTTTGGCTCATGATCTCAGAGGTTTCAGTCCATGGTCAGCTGGCTCCAAGGCAGAAGCACCATGAAGAAAGGACATGTATAGTGGGACAAATTTGCTCACTTCATGGTAGATGTGAAACAGAGAATACTTGAAAGAGCCACCCAGAAGTGTGTCCTACTAATCTCTATGGTGTCACTCAAGCCAATCAAGTTGACAATTAAAATTAAACAACACACAAAGTAAGTCTTTAGTGGGTACTTATTGAAGAATTGCATGCAGTCAAGTAATACAAAAGAAGTTATCAGTTGCTGTTGACCGAAAATCCAACTCAAACTGGTTAAGAGGGAGAGAGATTGGGGGACATTTATAGATAAGGTAGGCTATGGTATATTCTGATTCAGAGGTTCATTATGTGATCTAGGCTATGACTTCATTTCTCTATCCTTTTCTCAGATCTGCCAGCCTTTATGTTCCTATCATTTTGGGGTCTTGCTTCCTGGTAATAAAATTAACTGCTGCAGAACCATGTCTCACCTTCACATACTATGTGTCTAGGGAAAGAAAGCATCTTTCTCCCTGTATGTCATGGGGATATCTTGAGATCACTTCAATTGAACCAATTTGAGTCACATGCTAACCCTGGAGTGGTTCACCAAAGCCAGAGAGATAGAATCCACTGATTGGTTCTTTTAGGTCACATGCTCTATGCCTGTGGCCAGAGGTGATGCTATATTCCACAGAGAAACATGAGTCCTCAGATGGAAATTGAGGACTCCTGGGAAGGAGTATGATGGTGGAAATAGATGCTGGGATGGCATGGACACATAAAAGATTCCTACTCTACTGATGAATAAATAACACTAAAAGATGCTCTTCTGGCTTATGAAGTATTTTGTTATTTGCCATGATGAGATAGGAACAGGTGAGCATTAAGAAACATTTAGAGAAACTGAATATTTATACAACACTCAAGTGTGTGATAAGTGGACACTCATCTTGTTAAACAAGGTATAGGATGGCAGTATAAAGAATTGGGGCAAATAAGTAGTCTTTCATGATAGATAAATGAAGAAGTGCAGATTTGGAGGTTGTGTGTGTGGGCTGTCCACTGTCCACAGATTGATTTCCATATTCAGCTGGCATATGCATAAGGTATGTTTGATTGAAAGGAATAATATCATATGAGCTACACTGGCTTACAAATGGAAATGATCATAGCCCATTCATCCAGTCTCTATGTATAATGCAATGATTAAAATGAAGGCTTTGGAATAAGATAAATGCAGGTTTAACTTTCACTTCTGATATTTTCTGACTGTACCATCTTGGGTAAAGTACTAGGAATATTTGAACCCAAGTTTTGTCCTTGGCAAAATGGAACTAACACTGGGGTTTCTGTGAAATGCCTGACTAATGGTAGTTCTTTTAAAGGAAATCTGTGAGTTAGGAGAGATGATATCACTACTACATTATGGTTAAAGAATCGAGAACCAAGTTTCACCCTAAGAATTTGTTCCCCACTTTTAAAATTTACTTTAGACTTTTATTTTAGACTTTCCTCATTAAGATAGTGATAGAAAGCCTGAACTGAAATTCCTAAGATTTATGAGATACTGTACTATGGGTTGCAGAACATTGGGAAATCTGGGTGCAAACTGACAAGTTGCCAAGATGTTATGAGCATCCTGATTCATCTGGAGAGGTTTCCCGACATTATCAAGTAAGTTTTATGGACCACAGGATGCAAAAAACCTGCAAGAAGAAAACATCAAGGACTTGGGAATGGTTGTGAATGAAGGTTACATTTCTTAGCCTCTTGTCTGTTCTGAAATGTCCTTACATTTATTATGGGATGTGGTTGCTACAGTGATAAGAATTAAAGGAGATTGTGCAAGGTGGCATTGCAGATTAAGCTTCATAAAAATTGGTTTAAATTTTCACCTGGGAATTTAGTTTTAAGCATCTAATTTCCTGTTGACATGCTGCTAGAGATTTCTTTGAAGACAATGATGTTTCCTAAGGTCCTGCTGGTAGGCTTGCCATGTGTCCTCATTTCTCAAGGAGATAGGCCCAGTAAAGACAAGTCTTAGTTCTGCTAAAACCAATTATGATTTCCATAGGGCTAATATTTTAAAGAATCTTTCATTGGTTGAGCTCAAAACTACTGGAGGGAGCATTATAGAGGGAGACTAAGAGCTCCTCCTAGAGCCAAGGATGTCTTAGTTACTTTTCTTGTTGCTGAGACAGAATACCTAACACCCAAAGTTAAAAGATGAAAGCCTTATTTGGCTTACAGTTTGGAGAGGTTTCAGTCCTTGGTTAGTATGACAAAGGGGCATTGTGGAGGAGAAACAGTTCATGGTGGGCAGAAGACAGCAAAGCAGCAAAGAAGCAAGCAGCAAATGACAAGTGATGACCTTCTTTCTGACTCTGATATTTTATTCAGCCTACCTACCCTTGGGCAGAGTAGCACTCACACCCAGGTTCAGGCAGCCTTAATCCTAGCTTGGCACCATGAAATCAACCCTAGTATCATGTCCTTGATCCCAGCATCACACACCCTAGATCCAGCCACCTCTGAAGAGCCCCACTCACAACTGCGTGAGGCTTTGGTGGGGGACATCTAGATACAAGCAATAACAAGGGGTAACTAGAGACTGACAGTCATTACAATTTTGAATCTCAACTGGAAATATTCTTCCATATGCGAAGGCAAGAGTCTAAAAGGGGTATATCCAGATGAAGTGATCTAAGGTCAGGGATTTACTTTTAAGTATTCCAGAGAATGTGATATAGATAAAACAGGCTTGGTTAAAGTTACAGATATATGGGATTCATTATATTCTATGTTAAACACTTTCATAACAGAAAGTTAGAAACAGAATTTAAGACTCCATTGATTTTACTACTATAAAAATTATGGCAAGGAACTATGTCATTCAATAAATAATTGTTGAAAATCAACTATGCACCAGGCACTTGGGCAGTGACCTTTGGGTGACCCTTCTGCAAAGATCACCTTTAATAAACTCCATTGGTTGGCACATCCTTCTCATAAACAAAAAAAATTTAGCTTTCTCAATATTTAACTTAAAATTATTTTTTCTCATATCATGATTGGCCAACATTTAAGAAAATACTCTAACAAGAAGATATAGATAACAAAAATAAAACTGGAGAAAACACAGATTATGTAGAAGCAGAAAGAATAATGTAAAACAAAGAAATACTTAATATCCTATAGAGTAAAAAGAAGATACTATGTACATGTGACAAGAAAAGAATATTGCCAAAAAGTGTAATAAGAGTTAAGAATGAATCATTAAAACAATGTACATGAAGCAAATATTTGTTTTACAATGAATTTTTCAGGATATTTTTCAATGTATATTCTATATTTTATAACTTAGAAAGATTGAAATAAACTGAATTATACCACTAAAATCAATAGAAAGGTTATGAAGCTGAAGAAATCTTCTATGGGAACATAAAGTAGAACAAAAAATGAAGAACTAGAAAATAGGGAAGAAATAAGAAAATTCAAGTTCTAGAAACAAGTAGGGCAAATAAAATAATCAGACAAAAAGTACAAAAAGACATCTAAGAACTATAGGATATGAGAGTGTGATTCAGATAATCTCTTGAATGATCTGCATCATGAAACAGGGAAAATATCCACTGTAAGGCACACTGGCACACTGTTTTAAAACAGAAGAGATAAAACACCTAGAAAGAAGGGAACTTTTTTTAAAAAAAAGGATAGATCACTCACCAAGGAGCTAGAATCTGAGTGGCATCAGTAAGCTAAGAATAATATTGGAATGTTTATTAATGTCTTCAAAGTTCACACTAAATGTTATTTCCAATTTTGCATTATATACTTTGAAAAACTGGTCAAGTCAAGTACATGAGTGGAAGAAAGGCATTTTCAGATCGTCATAGTTTCTACCATTTCCTAAGCTTTTGAAAACATTACCAAAGGAAATGCTTGAACCAAATCCAAATAGGTGAGTAATCCACAGAAAGTTGCAGAAGATCCAGACAGGGAATCCAGGATAGATGTGAAAGCTCTGGGACAATTACAAAGGCAACTCCCAAGTCAAAACCTGAAAATAAACCCATCCATTTTGAAATAAGAGAAGAGAGAGTTTTTAAGAGGAGAGAATGGCAAGGAGGAGGACCAGGGAGAAAAAAAAGAGGAAATGAAGAACAAAAATAAAAAAGAAGAAAAGGAAGAAAGAAAGAGTGAAAAGAGGGAGAGAGGGAAAAACAGGAAGAGAAAGAGGAAGAGGGAAGGAGGGGAGAAAGGGAAAGATAAAGGGAGGAAAGGAAGTGGATGATATATTTCATAACACATTTGAATATATAAAATGGTATTAAGACATTTACATAGTACATTTTAAGAGATACTAATGGTGTGTGCATAGTAAATAAAAATAAGAGGAAATTATTACTTGCAGGAAAAATGAGAGGTTGGATAGTGGAGGACATATAATCATAGTATGATACTCAGCTAAGTAACATTATTTATGTGGCTCTGAGACAGAGGAAGCATCTGTTCCTCTCCTTTCATCAGAGGGAGCATGATTTGGTCACAGCTGCCATGCTCCTCCCCCTCATTTTCCTTTACACCCCTACCCCTCAGCTCCTAGATTGCCTTGGTATACTCCCTGGTTATCCAGCAGCCACTGTCCTCCAGGCTGCTCTGACAGAGGGTGTAGCTTGGCTATCAGCCACAGTGCCTCTTTCCCCACCCCACCTCTCCAGAGGCCACTGCCAATTCTTTGAAGAAGGTGGAGGGAACAACACTGACATGGCTAAGATCAAGTGTGGGGGAGTTGGGGTCCATTATTAATATCCTCAACTTCCCCAATCCACAATAAGCTGTGGTGGACACAGCTAACTCTCCTGCAGATTCCTCAGTTTGGGGGATTCTCATAGAGATGTAACAACTGTCAATCAAAAATGATTCAAGTCTCCTCACCCTTTCCCTCAGTCACTGCCATAATAGCTGTACCTATCCTGGGCACCCACTTGAATCAATCACAGGCTTGCACTTGGACCAATCAGCAGGGCCTAAATTTGAACCAATCATAGTCTTGTACCCGAATCAATCACAGGCCTACAACTTCTATACAAATAACACCCCCCTCATACTTGGTGGGTTGGCCTAGGAAGCTCCCTCCAGTGTACTGACACTCTATGCTACAGCAAAGGTACAGTTAAAATAAATCCTCACACTAGTGGTCCTGTAAAGCTGCCTGTGGTTTATTTCTCCGATAGTGTGGGCTCAGAAGGTCTTGTGAATCTACTCAGGATTCTTATCCTAAGTAGTATGGATAGAGCAGTCACCTGAAAAGAAAGCACAATAAACACTAGGGGCTATTATCTCTAAAGAGCTCCAGAGATTAGCAGTAGAAAAGATCAATGGCAGCAGTGTTGACCGAAGGTGTTCAGGGTTAATCTGTGTTGACCAGTGATACCAGGGTTGCTAGCAGAGCTGTACTTTGCTGATTCGTGATTTCTATATGAATCGAGCAAAAGAACCCTCAACTGATCGGCATTAGTTCTAGGAATGTTAACACCAAATATTGCTTTAAACAAAGATTGAGATATTATATGGAAAAATTGGGAGAGGATGAGTGTTTTTGTGGTTGGCAGGTCATGATGTAAGAGAGTTAGACTGTTATCTTCCATGAATGAAATACACTAGATAGTGCTAACAATATGTGACTCAATAAATACTAGTTGTAGTGTGTTATTTTCAAATATAGAGATGAATATGAAAAAACACAGCTTACAGTGTTAAATGCTGCTGCTTCTGAGGAGCAAGACAGATGGGGAAGGATACTGTATGGATAAGTCCAGGAGACTGCAAATTTTGTTAGGAAATCTTAACTATATACATATTTTAATAAATGGTAATTTAATTTTTAGAATATCTAAGGCCACAGAACGTAAGGAGACAATGGAAGCAGGGAAACCAATGCCATCATTCTGGGTACTTCACTTAGCATCCCCGAAAAGATCCCATAATTTCTTAACTTTGGCTTTGTGATTATTGTAGTTCCTAGCTTTATTTCTCAACCAAGATATGAAAATTACTGAATTTAATTGTCTGCTTTATCAACAAGCATGATATTTTGTCACTTTGGCCAAATCTTGGATCCTGTCATCACTGAGTTTTCTCCTTGTCTGTTATTCTTTTCTTTTCTCCGGCAGAGTTACCTGAAATGTGAAAAGGAGTTGAAATTCCAGTCAGGTCTTTCCTCAATTTGTTCTGATTTTTAGAAATCGCAGTAAATCAGTAGCAATGAAAATTGGCCTATTTTTTTTCTGGGGGTGTTGGTTTGGCTTGATGAGAAAGAAAAACAAATGCAGTTTATAAATGTAACTAATCAGGAAGTTAAAGAGAGGGTAAACCTAATGGATTAATCAAGTTCCTCTGGGAAGTGGAAAGGAAAGATAAGAGAGGGGAAGAGAGGAGTCACAGGGCAGCTTTGGTCCAGGCTGATTTAATAAGGCTTTCAATGGAGCAGCTCCTAAGTGCCTGGCACTTTTTCCTTGTCCGTGTCTGTCTTTTCTTATGAGGGACATGAAGACTCACCCCAAAGCAGCATCCTGGTGTGCTGAGTGGAGGGCAAGGACCAGCTGCTCTAAGACCTTGAGTCTGGTTTCTGATTCTGCCTCTTTCTGAGTGACCTTAGACACATTCCTTCACTCTGAGAGCTGCTGTCATGTTCATCTGAGAAACTAGGTCAAGTATTCCAATTTTCCAACATTTTAAGTCTTGCAAAAGTCAGCAGAGGTCACACTGCAGAGTGTAGTGTTGGAGGTAGAGAGAGAGATGAGTTTTTGCGAGTTCTTCGTGTTAGAGGGTGACAAGAGGGAGCGGGTGGTCATCGACTGGAAGAATACGTCAATGTTCACTTCAGGGAATTTCATCTTGAGAGCTTGGAAGAGACTTTGAAACATTTCAAGGATGAAAAGGAGGTCTGAGACCATCAAGTTTGTGTCCTGAGATTGTTCATGCGAAGCAAAGGTTCAGGGTTCCACGGGTCACATATCTTGCTGTCTCTCAAATCTTGCCGTGGTGCAAGCCCTTTTCCTTTTTCATACATTATATTCATTTGTCCATTAGGCATGGTTGTTGCCCAGGAACTCAAATCTAAAATGTTCCAAACTGAACCCTATCTTCCTTCCCCTGCCCCAAACCTCACTCTCTGTCACTATCTTCTTCATTCTGCTTCTTTGTAAGGAGAAATTGATAATTGCCTCTTCTTCCTGGGTGATAGAATCTTGTATGCTTTGCCAGCCAAACACATTTTACTCCATTTCCCAGTCTCTCCCACAACTAGATGTCACTAAATTCTAGCTGATGAGATTAAATGGAAGGTTTGTTGCCAGATAAGACCCCTAACGGGACTCTCTTTCACACTTCCACTTGTTTTCCTTATACTCTGAAGCATAACTGTCATGGCTAGAACTTCTATGGCCATCCTGGACTCTGAGGATAAAGCTAAATGGTCAGTGTGGCAGGACGGATAGGAGACACCTAGTTCTCTAAATATTGAAGGACTGCCAAACAGCCTCAGACTATCTACATCCAGAGTCTTTTAACTGAGGGGAAATACTATCTTTTTAAAGTTACTGTAATTGGGTTTATTGTTTTTCTCAGCTGAATTTAATCTGAAATGCTGGTATCCTGGGAATCCTCTCCCAGACCTAATCTTACACTCAGTCGTGCATTCTGATCATCCCTCCAACCCATCCCATTTTATCTTCACGTGTGCAGCATCATCTTTCACTGGGGTGACTCTAAGAAACTTCTCACTGCTCCCTTGTTTTTGCTCTCCTCACAGACACTCATACCCAAAGTATTTTCATCTTTTAGTTAAGAAAAATCCTAAAACCCAAATATGGTTGTGTTATTTCTGGGGAATCATGGAATTATGGACTCTGGAAATATAGAATTTAAAGGGTCCTTTGAGATCATTTAATCCTGGATTTCTCATTGGGTTGGCCTGATGAAAGAAAAGAAGGAAGAACTTTCCATAGCCTCTTGCAATCACATATACTTGATTTCATGTATTAAATGTGGAAGTGGGGGCTGGGGATTTAGCTCAGTGGCACAGCGCCTGCCCAGCAAGCGCAAGGTCCTGAGTTCGATTCCCGGTACCGGAAAAACAAACAAACAAAAAAACCTAAATGTGGAAGTGTACTTTTCTGGAGAAGACTCAAATTTTTCATCACATTCTCACAGGCTTCCACCAAAATTTAAGAGTTTCTGGTTAAATCTAAGCTCCTCATCTTCTAGGTGAGGAAACTGAGGCTTTTAGACGTTAGATGACATATCCAAGGCCACACAGATGCTCACAGCACAGCAGAAACCGCCATGCTGTCTCTCCTTCAAACCAGGGCAGCCAATGAGCAGTCCTTGCAGATAAGAAGCTTCACTTCTCGCTCCTTGAGGAGTGGGTGACTTTTTCATGTAGACTATTCAGATTGCACTCACACTGATGAGGGCTGGGTTATAATTAGTATCAGTAAATACAAAAGAGCATTAACAGAGTTATTAATTATCTGCATTTCTGTTTGTAGAGGAATAATATTGTTAACTTCATTAAACACCATTATCAATGCATGATCTGATAATTTTGATGTACTGAAACTAATGCATTTCAGAGGAGTAGAAGGAAGTATTCCATACCTACTTCAAATGGAATTATTCTGAGCCAGGAAGTCCTCGAGGTGGTGGTGATGATTGATCTGATAGTCATCATATCTAATTGGTGCAGTGCTTTACAGTTTATATACAATTTTTACCTACCTTATTGTCTCATTTTATTCTTTCAGAATTTTGAGGAGGGAGTAAGAAAGAGAAAACACAGTGTATTAGTTAGAAATATTTTGGCTACACGAATGGAAAATCCAACCTAAACTACTGTGGACAAAAAAGGAATAGGGGAGGAGATGGAAAGATTGCTGGACCATGTAACTACATTGCCCTGGAATATCTAGATTCAGGAATTTTTCTTTTTTTAAGATTCTTTTTTTTTTTTTGGCTTTTTTACGGTACCAGGAATTAAACTCATGACCTTGTGCTTGCCAGGAAGGTGCTGTGCCACTGAGCTAAATCCCCAGCCACTAGATTCAGGAACGTTTTGATCCAGGGGTTTATGTTACTCATAAGGTTGTGGGATTATTTTCTGGGTGATTCTTCTGATGATTCTTGTTAGTTTTATCCTGGAGTTGAGTCTTTTATAGGACAATATTCCTAGCCTCCTATTCTCAGATGATCATATCACATTACCCCAAAGGGAGGCAGATGAACTCTTCTAGCGGGCCTCATAGATGGTGAAGCAATTGCCTGCCCCAGAACTCCAGAACACCTCTCCTCATCTCATAGTGTGAACTGGATCCGTTGCTCATCCATTAACCAATCACAGTGGATGAGGAATAGAATGCACTCATTGTTTTAAACCCATGAGGGCTTGTGCAGGATCAGTTTCACTAAAAACAACAGAGCAGAAGGTGGTGGAGCGGCATTATCCATAGGAAATGTGAGTGGTAATGTGGCAGAACCGATAGCAAGCATCAAGTTCTCTAAATACTGAAGAGTTGCCAAACAGCCTTAGATTGTCTACGTCAAGAGTCCTTCACCTGTGGGGGGATAAAAGATTATTTTTGCTGCGGTCTCTATAATTGAGTTTCCTGTTCCTCATAGCTAAACTTAATCTTAATGATAGCCAGAATCTTGTGAGTTCTTTCCCACGTCTCATCTTATGCCACTTCCTATGTCCTGGGCACGTGGTAAATGATGGGCAGGGCCAACCCAAAGTGTCAGAGAGGTCATGACACATGTCCAAAGTCATATTGGTTGTACCTCATGAAGCCAAGATAGAAGTTCAGGCTTTTTGTCTCAAATCCTATACCAGAAAATTAGACTTTTTTAGAAAGCTGAAGAATTTTGCCACCACACTTCATACTTATGTACCACCTCTGTTCTTAGAAAAACACTAGGAAACTCATGCAGTCATTCTGAGCCAGGAACTCCCTGCTCACGCCAGTTGAAGATACAGAGCCCAAACTCCAGCTGATAAAGAGGGTGAGATGTTCCTTGGCATTGTCCTTGTGCATGAGGTTTCCCTTCTGTGTTGTCATGGGAAGTTGCTGGATGGAAGCAAGTGTCAGTGATATTTTTACAGCCCCCACCCTTCTTGGCCATGAGGTTTAAAGTGTGCAGTCAGTTTCTCCTGTCACATACCATAGCTATCACCTTCCCCGTTACCCTGCTTTCCCTAGGGCCCCCATACATCTTAATAAGAATCACCCACTCCAAACCACCTAGAAGTGACTGATCATACAGCTGGATGTCAGCATTTGCAGGATCTGCAGATGGAAACTATTTGAAAAAACATTGCATCTATACTACACATGTACAGACTTTTCTTGCCATGTGATCACTATTATATGACATTTACATTGCATTACATGATATAGGAAATCTTGAGATAGTTTAAACTATATGGAGGATGTGTGTAGGTTTATGCAAGTACTATACCATTTTATGCATGGGGTATTATATGCTTTGTATAAAAGACTTGAGGACTCATGAATTTTGGTATCCATGGGAGACCTTGGGATTAATCTGCAGTGGATATGAAGGGATGACTGTGCAACTGGATATCACGCCCTGAGTCCCTTTCTGGTATGGGCCAAATATTTATTTATTTATTTATTTATTTATTTATTTATTTATTTATTTATTTTGGTTTTTCTCCCGTACTGGGAACCGAACTCACGACCTTGCCTTTGCCAGGCAGGCGCTTTGCCACTGAGC
Source organism: Chinchilla lanigera (assembly GCF_000276665.1). Lineage (NCBI taxonomy): Eukaryota > Metazoa > Chordata > Mammalia > Rodentia > Chinchillidae > Chinchilla > Chinchilla lanigera. The sequence continues at coordinate 12,229,303 of NW_004955455.1, forward strand.
TAAATCCCCAGCCTGGGCCAAATATTTAAACCTTTCCAAGAACAGTGTATGGTAAGGATCACAAAACTGTTTCTCAGCTGAGGACCGTAGGGCCGTGATAGGTGAGGTACCAACACAAGGGTGCAGTGCTGGGAGGGAGAGAGCTGTGCAGACCGCTGTGCTAAGTTGTATGTGGCGCCACAGCTAGACTGAAACTTTCTGAGGATTCTATTTGAGTCTGAATTTCTCAGATCAACCAGATTATACCGTTATTGCAAGTCTGCCGTTGAAACAAGAGCAACCATTTTTAAAGAACTTACTAGTATAAGCTCTGTGCTGAAAGGCTTTTATGTATGTCAAGTAATTTGTTTATTCCCCTAACTGTCTTATGAGGTAGGAAATGTCCGTATTTCTCTATTTTATAAACCAGGACATTGTGACCCAACAAGCTATAGGAACTCCTCATCAACTAATTCTTGGTTTAAACTTGGATCCAAATCCTTGTCTGTGACTCCCGAATGCTAAAAACTCACACGAGTTATGACCATTGGTACCATATATAAAAATTCAGGCAAGAATCCAAAGTAAGGACACACTTAGTCTCATTTAGAAACACGTGCAAGACAGTATATTCTTTCCTCCCTGGATTAGACATCAGGATCTCTTCCCACCACCCATCTCTCATATTCAGGAGTAAAAAGGTTGACTGGGAGGCTTGTCCAACAATACAGCTTTAGTGGGACCACCTGCCCAGGACACAGTGAGCACTGACAGGAAACATTTGCCTTGGAAATGCTGGTGCTTCTGCGGATTGAAAGTACAAACAGAAAGGCTGTTCTTGAGCCTGGGCAATTCTGAGCTGCAGGGACTGTGGTAGTATCAGTTGCATCCTGCAGAGATGCAACTCAAGAACTCCTGAGTGGGAAGAAGCAGGTCCCAGGCCATCTGTGATCCTCTTGGCAATAAGAACAGTCAGTCATGGACAAATACTGCTCTGTGAAAAACCATGGAGAAACCCCCAGGGTGCTTGGTCTAATGGGTAATTGAATTTTTGCTGGAAGGGAGCAAGGGTAGGGTGGTTTATCTCACTTTGTGGGGTGATCACTATGTAAACTTAATATAGAAAAGCCAAACCCACAGGACATCTTTATCTGTGCATGCGTGTATATGAGTGGGTGCAAATATGTGGATGTATGTATGGTTGTATGGGTACAGTGGGTTGTCACAGAAAGTCTGCCCATTTAATGTAAGAATTTATCACAATGTTTCCTGAAACCCAGACTTTCCCCCAAGGCACTTCAGACAGAATTTGAGTTACACAATCAATCTGGGTTCATGTATGTACAGGCTTTTAATATTATACATACTGAGTGATCTTGGGTCTTCTTCCCTCCTCTTTCTTGTTTTTTTTTCCTCCTTTCCCACATCCTTTTTTCTTCTGTCCTTCTGTCCTTCTTTTCTGCCATCTAGTTATTTAATAAGCTTCAGGTGAGCACTTGTTGTGTACACGATATTGTACTGGGTGCCAGGTAGTTAAAAGTTAAGAAGACCTAGTCTGGTGGTGGGTTGACATTTATAGAAGTTGTTTTCAAATGGGGGTGATTCTTCCTTCCCCTTGTGGGTGATTCAATTCCCCTGGGAATTGTCTGGAAACATTTCTGTTGTCACAGCCATGTAAGGGTGCTGCTGGAATCTAATGAGTAGAGGTCAGAGAAGGTGCTCAATGTCCTACAATGTGTAGGACAGCCCCCACCTCCTGCTCCTATGAAGAATTATCCTGACTAAAATGTCAGTTGTGCTGGAGTTGAGGGAAGGAGAGATGGACTTGATTGTGTTCAGTCCTGGCTCTCCTGGTCACTGCAGCAGATCTCGAGACAGTCCACTGACCTCTGTTTCAGTTTTCCATTCATCAGACAGGGCAACACCAGGATCCTCCTTTGTGGTGATTAAAGAATGTTTGAGCATGACTCGTGCTAGTTAGTACGTGGCACACGGTAGGTATCCAAGAAACAATAGCCATTTGGCTTCTCTAAGCCTAGGCTTCTGTGGTCTGAAAGCTGAGTGGGTCCTTCGGCAGGCAAATTCCAAAGACATAATTTACTTTAAGAGGAAGCTCAAAGGGAATCATTCCTTTCCTGGCATCATCACAACTGATAGCTACACATTTGTGAATTTCATGAACGTTCTCCCAGCCCAGGAGACCATAAACCCTTTGAGGGCAGGATCTGTGTTTCTTTTGTTCCTTGCTATGTTCCAAGCATCCAATACAGCTTCTGGCCAAAAAGCATCTCTTCAGTAGTTGGGGCCTGAGTAGAACTCTGGGCTTTTCTACTCACTGGCTTGTGACCTTGTGCAAGTTACTTACAATTTCTGTGTCTCATTCTCCTCATCTGTAAAGTGGGGAATAGTTTCTCACAAGTGATTATGGTGAGAGTTAAATAAGCTAGTAAATGTCTAGAGCTTGACAACTTAGCTCTTATTTTTACCATTACTGCTTTATTATTTTCAGTTTAATTAATGAATGCTGCTATGGCACAGGATGCCGGCACACGAGATGGGCTTGCTTCTGCTTTGGGGGAGCATTTGTTTCTGTGAGTTATTTGGAGGAAGATCTGAGTTTTCAGAGATGCTCTGGCAGTTCATCTAAGCAGAAAAGTAGATGCTGAAGCGATTTCTTGCAGGCAGCTCATGGGGGCCTCCTGGGTCACCAAACAGCCTTTCTCTCTCACCTGGAAGAAATAAGAATTGATTTGAAGCTTGTCCCATCTGAAAAGGTCTGTCGGTATCCTCAACAAGTGCATGTTGTCAAGGATGCTTTTCGTGTTTGGTCCAGAGAGGAGGTGATTCATCATGATTTGCTTTGCCAGAGAATGAGGGGAGATCCAGTGGAGATGCACGTGGGGATCCCAGAGGCCTGCTGGACCATGCTGCTTTCCTTAGCGGCAGGAAGAGAGGAAATTCAAGGAGCTGATAGGAACTACTGAATGGGGAGAGAAGACACACCTACAGCCAAAGCAGGGATGAGAGGAGATGGGGAATAAGGTGCAAAGGGTAGAGAGGCTAGAGGGGGCAGAAACAGGTTGGGGGCCAAGAAGACTGAGTACAACAGCAGCGGCAATAACAGTAGTAGCGCCACTGACAGAGTACTGCTGCAGACTGAATACTGTGCCAGTCCCCAAGTCATAATTGAAATCCTAACCCTCTGGATGATGATAATAGCAGATCAGACTCTTGGAAGTGATTAGGTTGCACAGGCAGAGCCTTCATATGAGGAATTAATGCCCTTATAAAGGAGGCCTTGGAGAGGTCCCTTGCCCTCTTCTGCCATGGCATAAACACAACTAGAAGATGGTCACCACTGGGCCAGGAAGTCCTCCATCCAACACTGAATCAGCCAATATCTTGATCCTGGACTTACCAGCTTCCCGAATTATAAGAAATACACTTCTGAGGTATGAATTTTTCAGAATATTTTCAATGTATATTCTATATTTGGTCAACATTTAAGAAAATGAATTTTTCAGAATGTTTTCATGAGCTACTCTGTCCATGCAATTTCTATAACAGTCTGAAAGGACTAAGACAAATGCCTGCTATGTGCCGGCCACTTTATATACCTTAGCCCATTTGATGCTCCTGAGGACCCTAGCAGGCACCAGAACTCATGTGTTTCAGGCCTCACCAACCTGAGGATGATGAGAAAGGTCACACTTTCTATATTCATTTACTTAAAATTTTTTATTGAGCACCTAACATGTGGCACAGAGGGTTACAGCAGTGTTATTGCTTAGATCTAAACTGTTCCCCAAAAGCCTCATGTGTTTGAAAGGTGACTGGATCACGAGGGCAGTTCTGGTACCAGTGGATTTATCAATTGGTGAGTTCAATAGGTGAATGGGCTGCTAGGAGGTGGGCCTGGCTGGAGGTGGTCACTAGGGATGTGATCCAGAAGATTATATTTTTATCCCCAGTTCCTCTTCCTCCTTCTTCTTCTCCTCTCTCTCTCTCTCTCTCTCTCTCTCTCTCTCTCTCTCTCTCTCTCTCTCTGTTTCCTGGCTGCCAGAGCAGAGCAGCTTTCCTCTGCTCCTTTAAGTCATGAGTGTTGGGTATTTTGCCCAAGCAATAAGAAAGAGACGAGTACAACCAGAAAAACAGAGAGACTACCAGACCGTACTCCCTGTTTTCATGGACATTGGATAACAAAATAAATAAGCATGTCATGTCAGACGGTGAGGAGTGTCGTGAAGAAAATAAAGCAGAAATGGTGGGTGTGGGGATAGAACAAGATTGCAATTTTCAGGTGTATGGTCAAGAAAAGCCTCCTTGGAAAGATCTCCTTTCACCAAAGACCTGCAAGAGGCAAAAAGTGAGCATCTGCATCCTTTGGAGCAGAGAGGACAGTAGGCGCTAAAGCCCCAAGGCTAGTGCATGTGTTGTATATTGCGGACAGCTTGAGGACAGTGTCGGCAGCCATGAATGAGGGAGGAGAGTGGTTGGAGGGGAAGACAGAGAAGGTCCGGGGTGTGGGATCATGTGTATCTTATGGCCATCATAAGGGGTCTGGCTTTTATTCTGAATGAAGTACGAGGTGCATGTGGGGAAAGCATGTGATTTGCTTAGGTTTTAGTAATTGTTCTGGCTGCTGCTTGGGAGCAGCCTGTGATAGTAGGTAGGGCAAGGCAGGAGGCAGGAGACCCATCAGGAAGCTGCTGCAAGGATACAGAGAGAAGCTGATGGCAGCTCAGACCAGATGGCAGCAGTGGTGCTGTTGAGAAGTGGTGGGATTCTATATCTCCTATGGATAGGTATGCATTGCTCCCTAATTATGCAGGGTAGGAAGCTCCCATCCTGTCCACCCATGTGTCTTCAGCTTACATCTGTGCCCAGGGGCCAGAAAGGCAGATGCATTCACCACGTGGCAATGGGCTATTCTCTCCTCTTGTTCTTGCCCCACATGCCCTCCACCACTGAGGCCACTTGGAGTGGTAACACTGTCACTGATGTGCTCTTTGTGGTAACCCCAGTGTCTGTGCCAGGGAGTCACTTCCTGGTGTTTCTGGAGCTTCCACTTTTGGAGATACCAGCTTGGCATTAGGGTACATACAAAGGTGTGGAGTAGGCCATGATTTGCCAAGTTGGTCCCATGGTTGTTCTGTTTGTGCCTCATATAACCAAAAGCTTCCATGAGTATTTCTGTGAGCTTCTGATCCTCACTCCATCTCAGCACAAGAGCTCACTCCAACCTCAAGTTCACCTGCTCCCTTCCCCTCCCCAGCAGACCTACTCCTGCTTCCTAGGTTGCAAAACTAAGTAGATGCCAGAGGAAAGTCCTGAGTGCAAATGTAGGAGTTTCTGGGAGATGAATTAGTGGAATGTGAAGGAAGCTAATATGGTATTGAGGTTATCTTCTCAGTTTCCTGGGTGAATTGATGAATGTGCAGAAAGATGAAGTAATTTTCTCAACATTATCTCTCATCCTTTGCTATTCTTATTTATTGTGTAACATGAAGATCCCAGGTTCACAGTGCCCATTTTAATTCAAACTTAAAATAATTTAATCATAGAACAGAAATTTCAAAATTGGAATATTTGTGTTTAAAATCTTAGTCATCCTGCCACTGTATCTGTAGCAACCATTCATTCAGGCACTCAACAAACATTTATTGAGTGCTTAATAGATATCAGGCCAAGAGGCTCAATATATACTTTGGGAAACAGACAAGTAAAGAGAGTAATGGTCCTATTTCACTTTGGGTATTTGTAGAGAATTCTGAGCAAGCCCTTAAGAGGAAGAGACAGAGTTGTAAGTTGGACTTAATCCTTGTCTCTGATAGGAGTGGTAGAAACAATAGCAGGAAGGCACTGTTATAATAGCAATCTATCCATGATTTATATCTCACATTCATCAGCGAGCAGCTGAGTGATCCATAATCCCTCAGGTCCCTTTATGGGCAGACAGATGGGGCCAGCATTTGACACAGGATAAATACCTGATAAAACATCACTGCTATTGCTGAATGGGCAAAGGAACATCAATATGAAAAGCAACAGGAATATCTCACCCTCAGCCCTCACTACTTGTAGTATCATTTTGGGGAGTGGGGAGTGGGGAGAAGGACCTTTGAAAGTATCTGGGTGTGGAATGGTGCTCAGTCTTGCAAGAGTTAATAAAGATTCTTAGGTAACCTTCTCTTTTAATCCTTGTGAATGTTGCTCCAGTTGTAGGAATGTAAAACTTTCATGTTTGCTAAAGACTTGCAATTTCACAGTGCCCCAACTTCAAATAGTGCCCGAACCTACTCTTTAACTTTGTGCCCATGGAGGATGAAATCTGATATGGTAAATACTTTTCCAGGTGATTACAGGGGTCATGTTTTCCAAAGAAAGACTTGGGACCCATAATGGGAGCAGGGAGTGTATGTTTGATTACAGGACAGAATATTTGAAATCCTGGGAAGCCAGACTTCTGTCAACCCCTAATCCTGGAGCTTCTTGGAAATTTGGGGATCCTGATCCATTATCTCAATAGGTTATAAACTCCTGAAGTATGGGCACAATGTTTCCTTATAAAATTTATTTTCCATATAGAACCTTGGAAATAGTAAGACTTTTTATGTAGGGCACAGATTCCTGTTAATACTAGTAGCAAATGTTTACCAAGTAGTTGCCCTATTCCAGGAACCATGGTAAATGCTTGATAATTGTATTAGTCAGCTTTTCATCATTGTGACAAATTCCTGAGATAAATCAACTTAAAAAGAGGAAATTTTTATTTGGGCTCACAGTTTTGGAGGTTTCAGTTCATGGAAAGTTGGCCCCATTGCTTTTGTGGTAAGAGAGCACATCATGTGGGAGTGTAGCAGAGAAATCAGTTCACCTCATGGTAGTCTGGAACAAAGAAAAAGAGTCAGGGAGGATCTGGGTATCTCTTTGGAGGACACATCTCCAATCACCTAACTTCCTCCCATTAGACTCCACCTCCTAACTGTTCTGTCACCTCCTGATAGCACTGCAGGCTGGCAAACAAGTGTCTAACACATGCATCTTTGGAGAGCACTTATCCAGACCAAACCAATAATTATTATCTCAGTGAATCCTCAAACAAACAAACAATTTCATCTATATGATAGATTCTATTATTTATTTTTTATTACTATTTCCACTTTGTAGGCTGAAATAGTTTGAATAAAAAGCCAAAAGGCACAGAACACTTAAATAATAACAGGACACATTCAAACCCAGTTAAATGTGACTCCATTCTTCTGTGCTGGCCTTCGATTCCACTAGGTTTGGGATACAATTCTAGTCCTCTTATTGGCTGTGTGAACTTGCATGAGTTATAAAACCTTTCTGAGCCTTAATCCCCCCATCTGTGAAACAGAAAAAAATTCAAATTCTCATAGAGTTGTTGTGAGATTGAAAAATACATATGAAAAGTGCCTGACATTGTGTTGGCCAAGAGTGACCACTCCAAAATACTAGACCTTTCCTAACTCTTAAGAAAAATCTATGGAAAGATTAGAAATTTTCCCTCTCTATAAGTCTGCACAGGGTTAACTTAGAACCTCAGGCTGTCAGCATTTCTTTGATCTTGGCACTAATTATGTACAGAAATCATTTTGCCTCTGCCACATATAATGAAAATGATTGTAAAGAAATGGAATTTATCATGCAATGTGCTATAAGAGGCTTTAAAAAAAAGACTACCTCAATTTCCCCCACTTTTATTTCCCCCCTTCCTGCTAGATAATCAAATACAAAAGTTATATTAACCTCCCAACCACTTCAATTAAAATGCTCATCCAAAATTTGAAAACAATTAAAAAACCCATTATCTCAGATTTAACTTTCCCTGATTCTGTGTCTATTTTCTGCCACAGAGTAAATGGCAGGTAACATTATCACAGTAGGTGCCTTCTAGAAAGCAATGTCCCATTCTGTGCCTGTTGGTCCCACGGTTGCTCTCTCAGCCCAGGTCTTATTAAAAACCCACACACCCTGGTGTACTTTTGTCATGTCCAAGTGCATCAAAATAATTGATTATTTTAATGAGCTCTCCATCTGTCTCATTTTCATCTGCCTTTCTCTACTCAGTAGTTGGTTTCAGGGAGAAGAAAGGGTGGATTCCACTCTTGGGAGGTCACAGACTCAAAGATGTCAGGGTCACTAACTTGGATCTGCTACCCTACGGTTCTGTGTCCTCAAATGAAATAATTCCTGGTCTTCCCACAGTATAGCATGTAGGGAAATGTGTTAGGTGTTATGATGGCTGCATGGAAAGAACACAGACCTCTCAACTTAGCTCAGGAGAAAGAGGACTGTCAATGTGTGTGTGTATATATATATATGTATGTATACATATATATGTATATATGTATATGTATTAAATGCCTATTGTATATTTTAGACACCACGTCGGACAGTAGAGGTATGGTCTCTGAGGTCTAGCAGAATCAATCCAAAAGCTTCTTGGTTAAGACACATTCACATACCACTGGTAGGAATATAAATTTTTGTAATCTTCCTGGACCGTAACTTAACAACCTGCATCAAAAGATTTAAGAGATGTACATGCCTATTAACTCAGCAATTGGCCTTCTAATAATTTATGACAAAGAAATAATCACTTATGTGTACAAAGATCTAGCTGCAGCTATGTTCCTTGCAACGTTTTTATAAAAACAAAATAAAAAAATCCTTGAAAAACCTAATTGTCCAAGACAAGAAATTACATAAATTAATAATGGCATATTTTTAGGGTGAAATACTCAGAAATTATTTAAAAGCATATTATAGAAGAATATTTATTGGCATGGGGAAATGGTGGATATATTATTAAGTGGTGGAAAAAATGGTGTACCAAGAAGTATGATGTCACTTTTTTAGGAAAAAAAAAAAAAAAAAATATATATATATATATATATATGATGGCTTGTAAAGGAAGGTGAGAATTGGGTTGTTTCTACTTTTAATTTTTGGGAAGGGTACTGGGGATTGAATGCAAGGCCTAATGCATACTAAACACATGCTTTATCATGCAGCCATACCCCTAGCCCTTAGGGGTATTTTTATATTCTTTTCTGAGGCTCTTCCCTTCCACATTTTTTCCTCAGTGAAAATGTATTACTTTTTCTATTCAGAAAAGAAAAAAAGTTATTTCAAAAACGGTTACCAGTGAATGGTATACCCAAAAATGAAATGGAAACTGGGGAATTACAGCAGGTGTAGGGACTAGCTGTGCTGTCTGGTATGACTTCTCTGCCAGTTCTCTGTGCTTTCTTACCTCACTGTGCCTTCTGGTTCCTGTGATTCTTCTTTCTTCAATCCTCTTCTTGCTTCTTGCACATCAGAGCCTCTTTGGCCAGAAGGCAACTTCATGATCTTGCTCCTTCAGTGCCAGAGTCTATTTCAGATTCTGGATAGACCTTAGTCCACATTTCTAGGAGAAGGACTATGTCCAGTTCATCTCTCCCTTACTTAGCCAAGGTATGTTACTGATTTACCTTATGAGTGGCTGTGCTTGGATCAAATCTGATTGAGTAGCTCAGCTCTGATCAGTTATAGTCTGGTCAGTGTTGGGCCACCTTCAAGGTTGCCTAGGTCTATCTCTTGACCATGGGGGTTCTGTAGTCAGGCAGTCCCAATAAGGGGCATGTTGAGCAAAACAATTTGAATAATTCAAAGCCCAAATATCCACATGGGACCATATCCTACAACTTTGTTCTCTTCTTTAAAGAAGGAAACTAGGCAACTGTTTATTCTTACGGATCTTTAGGTTGAGGTCACAGCTCACAGATTTTTGGGAGCAGGGTATTTGGCCTATGCAGTCCACATATCCAACTAATCTAGGCTTTATTCATGCTTTAGATACAGACAAGACAAAATTGCAGCTAGATTATATCAGAAAGGATAGATAGATTTAGAATTTCACAGTAATGATAATAACAGCTATCATTTTTGTACAATAGCATGTAATTTACTACATGCCAGGCATTGAGCTTCCCAGGTCTTATTCTAATGACTCCTTAAACAGCTTCATTGTGAGAAAGGTACTATTATTATTCCCACCTCATAGATGAGGAAACTGAGGGTCATGGAGTTTAAGTAACTTTTTCCAAGGTCACATGTGACTAGAAGTTAGTTGGGCCAGTATTCAAAGCCAAGCTTTTGTAATTCTAAATTCTGTGGGTCTTACCACTTCTTTCTACCAAATTGTTTCTGTCCAAATCCCTTATTTTGCAAGAAGTAGTAAGAATTGTTGCCACTTCTCACCAGGTCTCGTCACTGTATCTAGATAAGATTCTCTGGCTCAATCTGTCCTATGTTAGACAAGTCATATAATCATGATAATTTGAATGCTTTTGCTAACACAAATTGGGAATCTATTAGCTCAGCAGCTGAACAAATTTTTGCTTCTTATGAAGGTGGAATAATAGGGGTGAGGTGTATTGTCCTGCCTGTAACACTCAAAAGTATTTATGAAGGATCATACAATGATTTTTAAGTTATCGGGCCTTAGGATATACACAATAGCAGTTCTTGTAAGAGAGAGAACAAGAATGAGTGAGCCCTAGGTTTACCCTAACATCTTGTCTTAAGAGAGATTCCAGATAGGTACTGGGTATACTGCTAAATATTCTACATTACACAGAACAGACCAACAATAAAGAATTATCTGGCCCCACATGTCAATAGCAACCAGATCAATAAACTGTGTTCTAGAAAAAAACTATTATGATTTTAGTTTAAGGAAAGTTTCTTAGCTCTGGCACCAAAAGTATAATCTATGAAAAAAACAAATTGACAAACTGGACTTCATTAAAAATTAGAAACTTCTGCTTTTCAATGACTGTGTTAACAGAAGGAAAAGACAGGCCACAGGCTGGAAGACTATATTTGTAAATCACATAGACTACAGAAGATTTTTATGTAGACTGTGTGAATAACTTCTAATATAATAATTCCTTATTGAATAAATAACCTAACTAAAAATGAACAAACTATTTGAACAGACAATTCACCCAAGCAGCTATGTGAATAACAAGCCCATCAAAATGTGTTCAACATCCTTAGTTGAACTGAAATGAGATACCAGTACACACCAATTTAAGAATTCTTAAAATTGTTGGCTAGGATGTTGAGGAACCACAACCCTTACATGCTACTGGTGGGAATATAACATTGTACAACTATATTGGAAGCCAGCTTGGCATTTTTAAAAAATTAAACTATACCTACTACAGTGGATTGACAACTGGTGATCAACTTGTAACACCCAGCTGAACTGAACCAGCATCATGTTGGGTGTGAGAGGCCCACCTGAAGATAGTTGCCAACAACATAAAAATAAGAACTGGAAAGGAAAAAGTAAAACTATTGGGACCTGTTGATTTTCCTGGGGCTTCTATTGGTTCTCCTGGAGGAGCTTGTCATGCTGGCTTTCCTGATGAACTCAGCTGTTCCCATTGTCAGAGGAGCTTGGGACTTTATTGCTGTTGAGAGTGGCTGCAGTTCATTTGGGGGGAGCCCTGGACCTTACTTTGAGCATTCTTTTTATTGCTCAGGAGAGGAAGATGGTACACTGCTCAGTCTCCTGGAGAAGCCCTCCACATTGGCTTCCCTGATAGGAGCTCAGTTGTTCTCATCATCAGAGAAGCTCAGGACGTCACTGTTGCTGAGAATGGCTATGGTACTTTTCCAGAGAGCTCTGGTTCTTTTGAGTGTTACTGCCTGGCTCCAGTGCAGATCACTCAGCCTGCTAGCACAGATCCTTCATCTTACTGGCACAAACTTTGTAGCTTCCACCATTGACTTTTCATCCTTCCCAGTGCAGATCCATGAAACATTCTTGTGGGAGACATTGTCATGGGCTCTAGGCCTCTAGTTGGACTCATGGGGGGCAGTGTTATGGGCTCTAGGTCTTCAGCTGGACTCATGCAGGACACTACTATGGGTTCCAGGACCTCAGCTGGATTCTTTGGTCTTTAGTGTGTGGACAGATTTCCAGTACTCTCTTTGTACATGACTCTTTGGGTGACTGCTATAAAATAATCTTATAAATTATGTGGCCTGTGTTGTTTCCCTTTGTAAATCCTGACTACAACATCTACCATATGATTTAACTCATTCACCCCTGTATATTTTCCAAGGGGAAGTGAAAATGAACATCCCTAGAAGGATTTATATACAGTGTTTACAGCAGCTTTTGTGTAATAGCTCCAGCTGGAAATGACTGACATGTCTAGTAGTGGGTAAATATGTGTTCATGTGATGGAAATTCTATTTATCAATAGAAAGAATGAACCATTGATACATTTACCATGGTACCATGGCAGCATATAATTTCAAAATAATTATGCTAAATGAAAGAAGTCAGACCAAAAAACCAAAAGATATGTAATTCCATTTACAGAAAATAATATAATGACACAAAACAGACCAATGACAGCCCAAGCATGGATTGAGAGGGAAGGATGAAAAGAACCAGGAAGAAAGCTGGGAGTCAGGGGTGATGCATGTTCTTTATCTTGATTATAGTGATGATTTAAAAAATGTTTACACTGCCTCCACCATAATGTAACAGGGGCCAAGCTGAGCCCCAGACAGTTTCAGTAGCATCTGTGACTGTGTCCCCAACCACACTATCATGGAAGCCATGCTGAGCCCCCAGAAAGCTTCAGCAGCCTTGGCGAGCTCCCCCCCCCCATTCCCCAACCAGCGTGGGAACAACGTTGAGCTCCAGACAGCTTTGGGTACCTCAGTGACTATGCCCTGAGCCCTCCACACCATCACAGGAGCCAGGCTGAGCCCAGATAGCTAAGGGAGCCTCAGTGAGACATGCCCACCACTTGTGCACTGACATGGGAGTTATGCTGAGCCCCAGACTGTTTCAAGAGCCTTGCTCTGCCCCTCTCACATTGTTGCAGGAGTGAGATTGAGTCCTAGGGAACCACTGGATCTTCAAATGTGACCAAAAAAGGAGCAAAATGCAATCTCAGGCATCCTTCCCACCCAGAACAAGTACAGGAGACATTGATGTAGAACAGCCTGGAAGTCATACACCTGAAATTTCTGAAATCATAGCAACTGAAGTAAAGAAACAACTCCATCAAGCCATAGAAGAAATCAGATCAGAAATAATCTCTCAAATAAACAAAGAAATTACAGCAGTATTGAAGGCATTATTCAACACATCTAAAGAAGACATAGACAAAAACACAGGAGCCTAGAAAAATGATGTAAACCTTGAATGAACAATGTAGGAAAGAATTAGACTGCATGAAACAGATTCAAAGAGATATCCAGGAAATTAAAAATTCCATCGAAAACTGGCAAAACTGCTTGAATGAAGTTGAAGATATACTTTCTGACCCTGGAGACAGCATTTCAGCTAATGATTGTGAAAGCAAGGATCTCTTAAACATAACAAGGAACCAGGGAATAACAATTCAATAGCTGCAAGATGATGCAAAGAAAAACAATGTAAGACTAATAGGCATCAACAAAACAGCAGGAGTCAACATAAATGACATAAAAAGACTATTTGCAGAAGTAATAGCAGACAATTCCCCAAGCATGGAAAAATAATCTGACATACAGTAAGTGAGGCATATAGAACTCCAGTTAGCCATAACCAAGACAAATCTACACCCAGACATATAATAATCAAAAGCCCAGGAATTCAGCAAAAGAACAAAATATTAAAAGTAGTTAGAGAAAAGAAACAGATCACCTATAAAGGAAAGCCCATCAGAATCATAGCAGATTTCTCAATACAAACCATCAAATCAAGAAGAGCTTGGAGTGAAGTATTTCAGGTCCTGAAAGAAAACAAGTTCCAACTCAGACTCATGTACCCTGCAAAACTATCCTTCAAAATTAATGGAGAAATAAAATATTTCCTCAAGAAAGAACAACAAAAGAAATTCATGAGTGCCTAAACAACCCTACAAAGAATACTAAAAGATATTCTAGAAAGAGATTAAAAAAAAAAGGACCACATTTTCAAGAACAACAGTAGAAAAGAACCACCAAGCAGAGGAAGCAATTAAACAGAGGGAAAATATAGGGAACCAACAGCAGGAAAATAACATGACAAACATAAGCCAATACATATCAGTTATAACTATTAGTGTAAGTGGCCTCAATTCACCAATCAAAAGAAGCACACTGGCAGAGTGGATCAAGAAATAAATTCCAACAATATGCTGTACACAAGAAACACATTTAACTGAAAAAGAAATTCATAGGCTTTCTAGTCAAAGTTTTCCATAGCGTGGAAAACAATATGCTATATGACAGGATCCCAGAAAATAACAGGGATAGCTATTCTGTTTGTAGACAATGTGAATTTCAAACCAAGAATGATCAAAAGAGATAAAGAAGGTCACTACACACTTGTTAGGGGAAAACTGAAAGAGGAAGAGATAACAATCATAAATATCTATGCACCAAATACAGGAGCATCCAACTATATAAGACAAATTTTAACAGATGTGAAAAATCAAATAAGCACTAACACAATCATAACAGGGGACTTGAACACCCAATTGTCACAAAGAGATAGGTCAACTGGACAAAAAATCAGCAAAGAAATGATAGAACTATACCAAATTTGTGAATAAATGGATTTAGTAGACCTTTACAGAGTGTTCCACCCAACAGCATCAGAATACACATTCTTCTTAGATGCACAAGGGACATTCCCTAAAATAGACCATATACTATCCCATAGAACTTGCTTAAGTAAATGCAAAAGAATTGATATTATCCTGTGCATACTGTTGGACCATAGTGCAATGAAATTGGAAGTTATTGACAAAAGAAATTAGAAAAACTCCATAAAAATGTGGAAATTAAATAACAACCTCCTGAACAACCAATGGGTCACAGATGAAATTAAAGAAGAAATTAAACAATATTTATAATCCAATAAAAATGCAGATACAACTTACCAGAACCTGTGGGATGTAACTGAAAACAGTCCTCAGGGGGAAATTTTTAGTGGTGAATTCCCACATCAGGAAAACAGAATGAGTACAAATAAATAAACTTAGGCTGCACCTCAAGTTTCTAGAAAAAGAAGAGCAAGTCAAGCCCAAAGCCCAAAGAAAGCAGGAAAATATAAAGATCAGAGCAGAAATTAATGTAATGGAGAGTAAGAATACAATACGAAGAATTAATGAATCAAGGGGCTGGGGATTTAGCTCAGCGGCACAGCACCTGCCTAGCAAGTGCAAGGTCATGAGTTTGATGTAGAACAGCCTGGAAGTCATACACCTGAAGGTCATGAGTTTGATGTAGAACAGCCTGGAAGTCATACACCAACTGAAAAAAGCCCCCCTCAAAAAAAAAAGAATTAATGAATCAAAGAGTTGGCTCTTTGAAAGAATAAATAAAGTTGATAAGCTCCTAGCCAACCTTATCAAAAAAAGGAAAGAAAAACTCAAATTCATGCAATAAAGAATGAAATCACTACAGAGCCTGTAGAAATTGAGAAGATCATCAATATGTACTTCAAAAATCTTTACTGTCATAGGATGGAAAACACAGAGGAAATGAACAGATTCCTAGATACATATGAATTACCAAAGCTGAATCAAGGAGAAATAAAAATCCTGAATAACTCAATATTAGCCTACAAAATTGAAAATGTAATAAAACAACTTACCAACAAAGAAAAGCCCAGGTCCTGATGAATTGACAGCTGAATTCTACAAGAAATTTAGAGAAGAATTAATGTTATGTCTTTTCAAACTCTTTAACGAAATTGAAAGAGGAGGAATTCTGCCTAACTCTTTCCTGAATGCAAGTATTACCTTGATACCAAAAGCAGAGAAAGACTTAAACCAAAAAGGAGAACTGCAGGCCAATCTCCCTAATGAATATAGATGCAAAAATTCTCAATAAAATTCTAGCAAACAGAATGCAGCAAATCTTTAACAAGGTTGTACACCATGACCAAGTGGGATTCATCTCAGGAATGCAGGGATGGTTCCATATGTGCAAATTAATTAATGTAATACACCGTATCCATAGAGCTAAAAGCAAAAATCACATGATCATCTCAATAGATACCAAAAAAAGGTATTGATAAAGTCCAGCACTCATTCATGAGAAAAATCCTACAGAAAATAGGAATGCATGGTCTTTGCCTCACTCTGATAAAAGCCAGCTATGACAAACCAACAGCCAACATCATACTAGATGGACAAAAACTGAAAGCTTTCACTTTAAAATCAAGAACAAGACAAAGATGTCCACTTTCACTACTCCTTTTCAATACAGTTCAGGAAATACTGGCCAAAGCAATAAGACAAGAGAGAGAAATAAAAGGAATAAGGATAAGAAAGAAGTGAAATTTTCATTATTTGCAGATGATACAATACTCTACATAGAAGACCCCATGAACTCCATCAAAAGGCTTGTAGATTTAATAATGAAATTCAGTAGCATAGCTGGATACAAAGCAACACTCAAAAATCAATAGTATTACTGTACACAAACAACAGACTGAGAGAGAAATTAGGAAAACCACACCTTCCACAATAGCATCCAAAAAAATGAAATACTTAGAAATTAATCTAACAAAGGAAGTAAAAGATCTATACAGTGCAAACTACACTACTTTCAAAAAAGAGATCAAAGAGGATTTGAGAAAATGGAAAGATATTTCTTGCTCATGGATAGGAAGAACCAACGTTGTGAAAATGGCCATGTTCCCAAAATTGTTGTACAGATTCAATGCAACCCCAATTAAAATATCATTATTATACCACACAGATCTAGAGACCATTTCTAAAATTCATCTGGAACCAGAAGAGGCCTAGAATAGCAAAAGCATTCCTGGGCACCAAAGGGAAGACAGGAGGCAGCACAATCCCTGACTTGAAATTATACTGCAAAACTACTGTGACAAAATCGGCATGGTACTGGCAAAAAATCAGACCCGATGATCAATGGAACAGATTAGAAGATGCAGCCATAACTATAAACACACTCAGCCACTTTATCTTTGAGAATGGGTCAGACATGTTCACTGGAAGAAAGACAGACCCTTGAACAAATGGTTCTGGAAAAACTGGCTTCCCACATGCCAAAGACTAAAGCTAGACCAATGTCTATCACCATGCACTAAACCAAAGTGAAAATGGATCAAAGATCTAAATATTAAAACAAAAACACTAAATGTATTGGAAGAGAAAGTAGGTAGAAATCTTGAAGACATGGGTGTAGGCAGAGAGTTCATGATCAAAAACCAAACTTCATGGGAAATACTTTAAAGAATCAACAACTGGGACCTAAAGAAATCACCAACAGAGTAAAAAGAAAACCCATGAATTGGGAAAAAATTTTAGTCAACTGTCCCACAGACAAAGGATTTCTATCTAGAACATGTAAAGAATTAAACAAACCAGGACCCCAAATACAAAGACCCAAATCCAAAAATGGGCATCTGAGATGAATACACACTTCTTAGGTGAAGAAATACAAATGGAAAATAAATATATGAAAAAATCTTCAACAGCACTGGTCATTCGAGAAATGCAAATTAAAGCAACACTGAGATCCATCTCACCCAAGAAAGAATGGCTATCATCAAGAAATCAAACAATAACAAATACTGACGAGACTGTGGGAAAGAAGGAAAACTCCACTGCTGGTGGGAGTGTAGATTGGTGAAACCACTGTGGAAATCAGTGTGAAGATTCCTCACAAAACTAGAATTAGAGGTCCCACTTAACCCAGCTATCCTTCTGGGTATTTTTTCCAGAAAAACTGAAAACATCATATCACAGTGATATATGTGCACCCATGTTTACAGCAGCACAATTTGTAATAGCTAAATCTTGGAAACAACCCAAGTGCCTATCAACTGAGGAATGGATAAAAATGATGTGGTATTTTATACAATGGAGCACTACTCAGTTATAAAGAAAGACAAACTTGAGGTTTTTATATGTAAATAGATGCAACTAGAGACCATACTCATAAGTGAAATAAATCAGGCCTGCATGTGTAAATGTCATATTGTCTTGATAATGTAAGAAACTGAAAGAGTAAATAGAATCCAAAAGGTACAATAGATATTGTGAAAGGCAAAGAAGAACTAGGATGAGCGAAATGAGAAAAGAAAGAAGAAAGGAAGGGAATATATATATATATATATGTACAAGGATTGCTCGAGTAATTGTACTGCTGATGTCTTATTGAAAGGAACAGTTAATACTTAAACTTTTTCTTGAGCCATTTTACATGCTTATATGTGGTAATTTTTTTTTTTTTTTTTTGGTTTTTCTCCGGTACCCGGAACCGAACTCACGACCTTGCGCTTGCCAGGCAGGCGCTTTGCCGCTGAGCTAAATCCCCAGTCCCTATATGTGGTAATTTTAACAACTAATTTGAAGACAATATGCAATATAACAACTATTGTTGAATTCCTACCATCTTGTTTAGTGAAGCTCTGTATCATTTATAATGGTTTTCTTTTATTACTTTTTATTCTCTTTAATTGTTTGATCAATCTTGCATTCTAACATCTGGTAATCTGAGCAACTTCACTGAAGATAACAATATGTAATATAACAACCATTGTTAATTTCCTATCATTTTGTTTTAAAATTCTGTATCATTTTTATGATTTTTGTGTTGTTTTCTTTTTGTCCTTGTTGTTGTTTTATTTTTTATTATCTTTAAAATAAAAAAGTGTTTACATATGCCAAAACATCAAAATACACACTTATATCTGTGTCTTTTGCACACTATACCACAATAAAGCTGTTAAATTATAAAATTAAAGGTTCTGATATACAGTTTTTAAGAAATCAGTCATGAGATGAATTCTGGCTCCAAGCATATCTGAGAGAAAAGGGCTCAAAGGATGTCTGTATTGTGTAACTCCTCTTTTTCTGGTTTTGTAGTCTCTGCAAGGGGAGTTGTCCTCATGTGGTCAGTGGAGCTGCCACAATTTCTGAACTCCATTCTTCCAGGTTTAAATGCAGATGAATGAAGTGAGCATCTTTTCTCTTAATATTCCTCAAGACTGAATTCTTTCTGATTGGACCACCTTAGGTCACATGCCCATGAATTACCAATTGCTGCCACCAGGGCACTGTCATGCTCTGATTGGCTCAGGAATGCGTATGAGGCCTGAAGACGGGAAAGGAACAGACTTGTGAATGAAAATTAGAGTTGTTAGCCACAGGAAAGGTAATGGGCTGTGTGGCGACCCTGAGAATGAACCTGTCAGATCTCAGACTGAGGGAGCATGAAGGGTGGAGTGTCTCACCTGCTGTGCTCTGAAGTCTAACACTGTTTTTATACAGAGGCCGCACTTCTTTGTGCTGCTTCCAGTCAGTGGGTGATTGCAGCAGGAATACTAAGGTAGTCCTGATCCCGGAAGTCGGAGAACTCCCTTACCAGGTGTCTTTGGCTCAAGGATGCCCTAGTGGCCTTGTCGGAGGGATTTCCATTGGCATCTAAGAGCTTCTACTCACCTTTCCTTCTTTCTTTTGCTTCACCCTTCCCTTGCGACCAAACTTGTATCAAAGTGACGATTCTCCCGGTTCCTCCTAGATCCCTCCTCACTTCTCCCATGGGCATTTCTGCCCTAAGAAACTTCCTGCTTGTCTAACTCCTTCTGACATCTGCTTCTCAGAAGACCCAAATTGACACAGATGCTGCGGAGATGACTAAGAGATCTCTAAATTTCTGCAAAAGTTTTAGAATTTTCCAAGTAAGTTCTTCCTCCATCTACTATTTGATTTGTGTCTTTGGTTAGAGAAACTGCTAGGGAAGCAGAGGCCTTGGAGTTGATATAGTAATATTGACTTGTTTGTAGATAACCCTGCCTTATATTTGCCAAGTGCTTGATAATTTACAAAGCCCTTTAAGGTACACGACTTTGTCTGGTCTTCATAAAACCCAGTGGGCCTGAGACATAGGAAACTGAAAATGAACTCTTCAAACTCTGATAGATTTGCATCACTGTTACTTCTAAATTTTTAAATAGTTTTCCCTTGTCTTCAAGATAAGCACCAAACTATTAATGCTGTGCAAAATCTAGAGCCCTGGATATACAGCTGTATGTTTGATGTTCCAATAAAGCCACAAACTATTTTGCCTCCAGGCCTTTGCTTGTACTGTTCCTTCTTCCTGAGACACCCTTTCCTTCGCCTTGTCTGCTTATCAGTCACTCAATTTTTCTTTCCTTTTTCTATAAGAAGCTATTCTTTGAGACTGAGATGTATGCGCCTTTGGACCCACAGCCTCCTATTCTGATCCACTTTGTAGCACACTGCAAACTGTATTGTAATTAACATGATAATTGCTGCCCTCAAAAAACCCGCTAAGTGGGAATGATTGCTATCAGTTAACAGATGAGGAAACAGAGTTGGGAAAGTGGAGTGTATTAGTCAAAATATTCTAGAGGATCAGAAACAATAGGATAGGTAGATAGATAGGTAGGTAGATAGATGATCAATAATAGATAGATGATACATAGATTACTAACAGTATAAGGAATTGACTTACAGGATTACAGAGCCTGAGGAATCCCAAGATCTGTAGTAAGTAAGCTAGAGACCCAGGAAAGCTGCAGTATAGTCTCCGTCTAAGTCCAAATTCTTGAGAACCGGAAAGGTTGATGGGGTAAGTCTGAAACCCAGCATGCTTGCAATCCAAAAAGAACTGATGTCATGCTTGCAATCCAAAAAGAACTGAAGTCCAAAGCCAAGAAAGACCAATATTGCAGCTCACATGGTCAGGAAGAACGTTCCTCCTGCTCTACCTTTTTGCTCTATGTAGATTTCAACTGAAAGGGTGAAACGCATCCACATTAGAGAGCATCCTCTACTCAGTCTACCAATTCAAATGATAACCTCATCCAGAATTACCCAGAATTATATTTTGTTAAGTGTCTGGCACCCTAGGGCAACGGAACTGTGCAAAAGAGCGAGAACATAAACTCTGTCTCTGAGGCTCTTTTCGCATAGTGATGTTACTGTCCCCGTGGAAAAGATAGCACAGGGTAGCGACACCCACATTATATATCCATCAGGACTTTCTGCATGTATGAAGGACATTGTATATGTTAGGATTTATGCTCAGCCTTTTATTTCCATTCCCATGACTTTGTACTGACATTTATGGCCAGCTGCATGAATGTCTGAGTGGGATACATTCTGATTACCAGAGAAGATAACTCATTCATTAAGGATGTAAATCCAGGTCATCTCACTCCACAGCAGAAATTCGCTATATCATAGCATCCTTGACAAGGATAGTTTGTAGCCCTAGTCTCACCCTCCAGAAATATGCCCTCTTAGAGCCTGACTTTGGCCCTCCAGTGGTCTTCAGGTTGGGCAGGACCTGGAAGAAGGTCAAAGTATCTGGTGTCTCAACTTCTCCAGAACGCCGGGGAAGAATTCATCTTCCCCAAGCCAAAGCTGACTTTCCCAGCCTGCCAGCTTTCTGGGGTGCTGCTGAGCAGGCAGCTAAGCAAACCCTGGGTCAGGAGCCCAGCCAAGGTCAGCTTGCATCTGATCTCACCTGCTCAGTTTCCCCACAGTCACCGGGGGTTTCTGGGTCTGCAATATTAAGTAGTAACTTTATTGAGGGGATTTGTATTTTTTCTCTTTTCTGTTCTTTCTTTAAATCTCAGCAGCAGCTGCTTCTCCATCTGTGGCAGGTTCCGAGTGTCTCTGAAAGGCATCAGTATTGACAGAGGAGGCCCCATGGCCCCAGCAGGGAATGCTGTACAAAGAGGAGTTGAGCGAGCTCATTAGAATGGCTTCTCAGCACCCTTAAGCAGCACCAATTACTTGGTTCTGAGCGATATGAATATGGATCAGTGGGAGAAGGGGGCTCATCCGGATTAGGTCTGCCTGAGGCAGAGGCAGAAAAGCACAAAGTTTTAAGGCTACAAGTTCTAGAGCCAGGAAAATCTGGCTTCCTATCTCATCTCTGCCCTTTGCTACTCATGTGACATGGGAATGGCATTCACCATTCTGATGGCATTCACCTCAGCTTCTTTATCTGTAAGATGGACATCACAATCATACATACATCAAAGTCTTACTGTTAAGATCACATAGCTGAATGCATTTAGCACAGTATGGGTATACAGTAAGTGCTCAATAAATACAGAAGTTCCTGATATCACATTCACAAATAGTCACAGTCAGAAAATTGGTCTCCTTTCTAAGACTGAGGAAATGTTTCCCAAAAGAATCTCTACAGACTTGCTTCCATGGCTTATGGATAGAATTGGGTCACATGTTTACTCCTAAGCAATCACTGGCTACTGTAAAATAGCTGCTATGATTGGCCTAGACCAGTGTTTCACATGGCCACTCTTAAGTGGCATTCAAATCAAGGATTACTAAACATACAAAGAAGCAGAAAAATACAATCCATACAATGAAGAAAGACCAACCAATAGAATCCACTCTAGAATAGGAATATACATTGGAATTATCTGACAAGGACATTAAAACAGCTATTTTAATCATATTTGGTAAGTTATAAAACAAAAAGCTGGGGCTGAGGCTGTATCATGATTGTGAAGAGCTTTCCTAGCATGTGTGAAGCCCTGAGTTTGATTACCAGCACTGCCAAAAGAAAAAAAAGTTTAAATGGGAATATGGTAGACATAAAAAAGGATCCAGATCAAATTTCTGTACTTGAAAATTATAGAGTGTAAGATGAAAAATACACCAAATGGCATTAGCAACTGACTAGACACTGCAAAAGAAAAGATTAGTAATCTTGAAGGTTGAGCAAAAGAAACTACCCAAAATGTAACATGGAAGGGAAAAAAAGAGTTGGGAAAGATATATATGTATACACATGAGTTTCTATATATATATTAGAGTTTATATTAGATATATATATTAGAGTTTATATTAGATTATATATTAGTTTTTATTAGATTATATTTATATTAGTTTATATTAGATATATATATATTAGAGTTTCTAAGGGAGAAAGGAGAGAAGTGAGATTAAAAGTTTTTGCAGAAACATTGGCTGAAAAGTTTTCATACTGGGTAGGAAGCTGTGGCATTAAATGAAGCCTCATTTGAGGGCTGGCTATGCCATTTACCACGAGTATGAACTGGGGCACATTATTCACCTGCTCCGAGCTTTATTGGTGAATTAAAGGAAGCAATACCTACCTTCTAGGGTTACCTCAAGGAGATTCTGTCTGTAAGGTGCTTGGTGTATGATGAACTTGATATTAGGCCTGCTATTGTTTTTTTATTAGACTCTTTTGCAAGTTTCGCTTCCTGTAGTTTTCAGCCATTCTAATGTTCACCCTTTGGTTCATTTAATAATAACTAACTTTTATTGGGTGTGTATTATGTCCCAGGTTCTGTGCTAACTGGGGAGTGAGAGACAGATCTCCTACTACTCTGGTGGGATTACTGATGCAGGCCTCTTACTTCTGGGGCCATTCAAAAGAGCTGCTGAGTGTGCACAAGCTTAGCCCAAAGGGGTGAATTTCTAGTAGCAAGACTAATGCACTTTTAATGGTATTAACTTGTTAAGGCTTTCTCCTAAGCCTCTGAGTAATGTGCACCCCACTCTGTTTTGTAGATGAGAAAACAGGCACCAAGGGTTAAGTAGCTTGTTCCAGGCCACAGTGATGACGTGTCCTAGCGTTTGAGCCACTGAGTCTTGCTGATTTCTGAGAGGCCCTGATCATATGTATGTCAACCTCCTGTTACAGTTCATGAAACCAAGGCCCAGAGAGACGGAGAGCCTTGCCAGAAGTGGCATAGAAATCGGTGTCAGAACCAGAGCTAGAGCTTAATGCCTAGTTCAGAGCTCTTGCTATTTCCCTACAGTCCCGTCTAACACCTCTCACTAATGTCCTGAGCTCAGAAAGTTGGATCCCAAGGCAAAGCCTCCTTTCTTGTCTCTTCCTTTTATCTCTTACTGAAGATGATAAATTCCCTTAAATCCTGACCTCCTCAGCCAGCTCTGATGGGATTATTCATGCAAACATCTTACTCCCAGGACCATTTATATTCAAAAGAGCAGCAGGGAGTGGGTGATGCTTAGCCTAAAGGAAAGAAAGAATTTCTAGTGGCAAGATTTTAAGCATCTGCGAGGCAATGCATCTCACTGGTACTCCAGAAGCACACTCATCATTTATTCCCTCTTGGTTTATTCATTCATTTACTCAGTCAACTTGCTAGGCACTTCCATGGACCAGGGGCTTGGCTTGGTAAAAGTGATATAAAAGTAAAAATGGGCAAAGTATTGTTCTGGCTCTTGGAGAAGGCAGATAAGAGGTGATGACAATTACTGTGATAAGTACCCAGACAGGCACAGAATTGAATGCACACTTCCTACCCAGGAGCCAGTAGGGTAGGCTTCCTGGAGGAGGTGACATGTTTTTTTTTTTTTTTCTCCCGTACCAGGAACTGAACTCACAACCTTGTGTTTGCCAGGCAGGTGCTTTGCCGCTGAGCTAAATCCCCAGCCCCAAGGTGACATGAGTTTTTAAAGACTAGATACAAGGACACTTTTTCCCACTAGAAAATGTGCTCCATGAGAGTAGAGACTGAATGTTTCCTTTACTGCTGCATCTCTAGCAGGCAGAACAATGCCAAGCATCGTAGGTACTCAATAGATATTTGTTGAGTGAATACATAAGAAAAAAAAAAAAACTTCCAAAAAAGGTGCTAGGCCGAATGAGCATGTGCAATGATCTGGAGGTGCAAAGGAGCACACATTTAGGCATGGTAGAAAGCTTACTGTGGCTTCAGGATGGGGTACATGGCAGTTGATAAATGAGCCAGAGCTGAGGATCGGGACATGAAAGTCCTTCCTCGAGCCAGAGTTTAGACTGGATTTGGCTGCTGTGTCAGTGGGTCGTTATAGGCAGATTTTAAGCAGAGCTACGGCAGGAGAGGATTTGTGCTTTGAAAATATCATCCTAGATTACCAGACATAAGTGTGCAAAATTGGTCAAAAAAATTTAAGCATTGATAACCATATACAATATAACAACCATTGTTGAATTCCTACTGTCTTGTTTAGTGAAGCTCTGTATCATTTCTAATTTTTTTTTTTTTTTTCTGGTACCAGGAATTGAACTCACAACCTTGCAATTGCCAGACAGGCGCTGTGCCGCTGAGCTAAATCCCCAGCCCCTCATTTCTAATTTTTAAATTACTTTTTATGCTCTTTAATTGTTTTATCAATCTTGCATTCTTACATCTGGTAATCTGAGCAACTTCATTGAAGACAGTGCTATGTAATATAGCAACCATTGTTAATTTCTATCATCTTGTTTTGAAATTCTGCATAGTTTTTGTTGTTTCTGTGTTGGTTTGTTTTTGTGTTTATTGTTGGTATTTTGTTATTGTTTTTTTTTCCCCTTTAAAATAGAGAAAAGTAAAAAAGAGATCATCTTAGGGCTAGGGATGTAAGTGAGTGATACAGTGCTAGCCTATCTTGTGCAGGGCCCTGGGTTTCATCCCCAGTGAGAGAGAGACAGAGAGACAGAGAGACAGAGAGACAGAGAGACAGAGAGAGAGAGGTCATCTATGTTGTAGAGAAGATGATGGGGCTGAAGTAGAGGTGGGAGATGGGGGCAGAGAAGCACCTGTTCACCTGGTCTGCACAAGGAGCCCTGGCCAAAAAGCCAGTCTTGACTGAGGTGCCATAGAATGGGGTTGCTCTCAAGGCCCCTGGGGATTTGGCACCTGAGTCACTTTTCTTGGCTTGCTGGAAGACAAGTGGTCAGGCCGAAAACCCATACCACCCCACCAGGAGAAGCTTCCCCCTTGTTAAAATTCTGGACCGTGGCGTCTTGTATTAAAGCTGGTATTAAGCCATAAAATGTAATATGTTATGACACCATAAAATGCAATGTAATTGCTATAAAACCATAAAATGTAATGTAATAGGCACACTGTCCATTATGTGCTTCGTAGTCTAAAACAGTTTGCTTCCACTCTGCTCTTAGACAAACAAACAATTCCTATTCATTGCAACCTCTGGAGAAAGGTATAGAAAATCTATCTAGATGAGCATGAATTGTAACATCAACACCCACAGAGGAAGCAGGGCGGTGTGGAGGAAAATCCCCAGGCTTTGTACTTCTGTGGAACTTACCTTCCAACTCCAATTCAATAATGTCTAGATCTATGACCCTGAAAAACAGCCCCATGTGTGAATTCAGACTAGATTTCTCCTGGAATCACATTTGCCTTCCTCTTTTTCCTGCCCTAATGTACACCAGATAGTAACACCTGGTCAGCTCTCTGATCTCTGTATCAATCAATCATCAACCCAGAATCTCCCTTGAGAAGGCAGATGTGAGCAACATCTCAGGCACCCATGAGCAAGGCTGGCAGGTGTGAGCTGTTATTGGCCAACATCTCCAGTGGGTGATTGATGGGGCAATGGAATTATGGGTGGGAAGAGGGTGGCACCATGAGCACCTGGAGCAAATAACTTATAATTCATAGCTCTGACACTCTAGCCAAAGGACTTTGCCATCAAGCCTACATTTTCTTATTATAAAGTGCAGGTAGTGCCACCTATTTAAAGATATTGCTGCAAATTAAATGAGACCACCAGGCATTTTGTCTAGTTCCATGTCTACGGACAATGCTTTAATATATAGATATTCTTTCATAAATCTATCCACTTACAAACAGCTTCACACATGTGTACACAATATATTTTTAAATGTCATCATACACTCACCATGAGAAATTCCAACCCATATGTGTACAGAATTAAATGTGCACATAGAACTAAATACAGTCATCCCTTGGTATCTGCAGGGAATGGCTTCTGGGACCTAATGCAGACACCAAAATCCACCAATACCCAAGTCCCTTGTATAACATAGCACTGTATTTGCATATAACCTACAACATCCTCTTGTGTACTTTAAATAATCTCTAAATTTTTTATATTACTGAGTACAAGGTAAATGTTATGCAAATAGTTGCTACTCCATATTGTTCAGGGAATAGCAACAAGACAAAAAGTCTGGACATGTCTGTACAGATGTAACCATCATAGGCCACTGCATCGTAGACAAGTGTGGCTCAGATCAACAGTGCTTAAACAAGAGTCAGAGACCAAACACCTGTGGGACTTCAGGAGGTTATGGCAGGGTGTGGACACATCACTGCCTTCACATGGGTTTAATACGGAGCTAGGACTTGGAGATGCAAATTTTACTTTTTGAAATTTCTGGATTGTGTGTGTTTGTGTGTGTGTGTGTGTGTGTGTGTGTGTTGAGGGATGAACCTAGGGTCTTGTGCATGCCAAGCAGATGCTCTACCACTGAGCTACATCTTCAGCCCTTTTAAATTTTTATTTTGAGCCAGGTTCTCAGTATGTTTCCCAGGTTGGTCTTGAAATTGTGATCCTCTTACCTCAGCCTCTTATGTAGCTGGGATTAGAGGTAAACATCACTGCACCAGATCATTTTTCAAATATGTTTGATCTGCCCTTAGCTTGAGACTGTGAGTAGCATCCCTAGGCGTGGAATGAAGATCTTGTGTTCATTACAGACCTGGGGAATAAGATGGACAGAAGAAAGTAGCCATTCTATCTCCCTTCCCTTGAAAGTCCCTGGAAATGCATGACTTAAAGAAAAAGATCACCATGGACACTAACGGAATCCAAGATGTGTGCTCTCCTAATGCATGGGAAGGTGATTCCCCTGCTACTTTTCATTTGGAATATGCTGGTGCCTGCTATAACACTTAGAACTATATTCAGTTGCAACTAACGGAGATACAAAAATATTGGTTAGCACAGACAGAAACCTATTCTTTCATGGAAAAGAAGCCCTGAGGTAGAACAGTCCAGACTCAGAGTTCTATGGGGATTGGAAAGTAACTTAAATGAGAGGGATGGACACATGGATCCCAGAGGGGAAGCAAGGGGCACAAAACCATCTGAAGCAGGCAGCTGTCATCTGCTTCATCCTGTGGTTGCCATGGAGAATTGGGCTCCATGTTGTTTCATCTATTCATTGTTTGAAGAAAAGCTTAAAGCCTGTATTTTTTTAATTTTAAAGAGAAAAAACAATTAAAAAATACAGAATTTCAAAACAAGTTGATAGGAAATTAACACAATGGTTATTATACTGCGTATTGGTATCTTCAAAGTAATTGCTCAGATTGAAAGGTACAGGCAAGCAAAATTGATCAAATAATATAAGCACTAACTGTTCCTTTCAATGAGCTAATAGAAATTGGTAGTACAATCATCTTAGTTATCTTGTGTGTGTATATATAACAATGTATATATATATGTATAACTATATATACATACGCACACACATATATATATTTTCCCTTCCTTCTTTTCTCCTTTCTCCCATCCCACTTGTTCTTTCCTTTTGAGAAGTTTCTTTCTCTTTCACAATATCTATTGTTCCTTTTGGATTTTATTTACTCTTGCAGTTTCTTATAAGTGAGACAATATGATGTTTATACATGAGAGTCTGATTTATTTCACTTATGAGTATGGTCTCTAGTTGTACCCATTTACCTATAAAAGCCTCAAGCTTATCTTTTTATAGCTGAGTAATATTCCATTGTATAAAAATACCACATCTTTTTTATCCATGCCTCAGTGGATGGGCATTTGGGTCATTTCCAATATTTAGCTATTACAAATTGTGCTGCTATAAACATGGGTGCACATGTGTTGCTGTGGGGTGATGGTTTTAATTCTTTTGGAAAAATACCCAGAAGGGAAATAGCTGGATCAAATGGGATCTCTAATTCTAGTTTTGTGAAGAATCTTCACACTGATTTCAACAGCAGTTGCACCAATCTACACTCCCATCAGCAGTGGAGAAAGAGTTCCTTTTTCCCCACAGCCTCTCCAGCATGTGTTATTGATTGATTTTTTCTGATGGTAGCCATTCTTTCTTGGGTGAGATGGAATTTCAGTGTTATTTTTATTTGCATTTCTCAAATGACAAATGATGCTGAACATTTTTTCCTGTATTTATTTGCCATTTGTATTTCTTCATCTGAGAAATGTGTATTCATCTCAGATGCCCATTTTTGGATTGGGTCTTTGAATTTTGGTCTCCTGATATTTTTTCATTCTTTATGTGTTTCAAATAGAAGTCCTTTGAGGGACAGTTGGCTAAATTTTTTTCCCAATTTGTGGGTTTTCTTTTCACTCTGTTGGATATTTCTTTTGATGTACAAAAACTTTTTAATAAGTTGAGATCCCAGTTGTTGTCATGCAGTTTGGATTTTGTTCATGAACTCTCTTCCTACATCTATTTCTTCAAGATATCTACCTACTTTCTCTTCCAGTAGATTTAGTGTGTCTATGTTAATATTTAGATCTTTGATCCATTTTGACTTTAGTTTAGTGCATGGTGATAGACGTGGGCCTAGTTTTAGTCTTTGGCATGTGAAAAGCCAGTTTTTCCAGCACCATTTATTAAAGAGGCTATCTTTCTCCCAGTGAATATGTCTGGCCCCTTTGTCAAAGATAAAGTGGCTGAGTGTGTTTATAGTTGTGAATGCATCTCTTAATCTGTTCCATTGATCTTCAGGTCTGTTTTTGCTAGTACCATGATGATTTTATCACAGTAGCTTTCTAGTATAATTTTAATATAATATAATATAATATAATATAATATTCAGGGATTTTGATGCCTCTTGCCTTTCCTTTGTTGCCCAGGATTGCCTTTGCATTTCTAGGTCTCTTCTGGTTCCAGATGAATTTTAGGAATGTTTTCTCTAGATCTCTGGGGTATACTAATGGTATTTTTATGGGGATTGCATTACATTTGTATAACAGTTTGGGAATTTGGCCATTTTCACAATGTTGGTTCTTCCTATCCATGAGCAAGGAATATCTTTCCATTTTCTGGAATCCTTTTCATTCTCTTTTTTCAGGGTAGTGGAATTTTCAATGCATAGATCTTTTACTTCCTTGGTTAGATTGATTCCTAAGTATTTCATTTTTTTGGCTGCTACTCTGAAGAGTGTGGTTTCCTTAATTTTTCTCTCAGTGAGTTTATTGTTTATGTACAGGAATGCTACTGATTTTTGAGTGCTGATTTTGTATCAAGCTACATTACTGAATTTGGTTATTAAATCTAGAAGTCTTTTGGTGCAGTTTTTGGGGTTATCCATGTAGAGTATTATGCCATATGTGAATAATGATAATTTCACTTTTTCATACCCTATCCTCATTCCTTTTATTTTTCTTTCTGTCCAATTCCTGTTAAAATCTGTATTTTGTATGTGAAATTTGATTTCTAAATGTTGACAACTAATTCAAGAATTTGAAAGCATTATGGAATCATGAAAACCCATAAGTAGGATGTATTTGATCCAGGGCTGCTAGTTTGGAACCACTGATCTAATAACTATAGAAATTCTGTGTGTGCACATACATATATGTAGGTCCCTATGCAGGGACATCAGTATTACGCTTGAGTGCAGAGCATTCTTACTAAGCTACTTCCAAGTGATGGAACCCCGGCAATTCAGTAGTGATCACTCAGGTTCATCAAAAGTTGAGTTGATGTTCACATCCTCAGTGGGGTCAGGCTATTGGTTGAATCAGAGAAATAGAGCTTTTGTGAGTTATATAAGGAGTTTACCATAAGTTAGACCTTACAGGACGTTGCCAGTTGGTGGAGCTGCCTATGAAAGTCTGTTGTCTCTGCATAGGATGCTGAGCCTGAAGTCAGCAGGGTTGTTAGTTAGAAAGTGATTATGGACATGAAATGAGAGAGGGAAAGAACAATTCAGATCCCACAAGGTAAGATGCAATGCACAGCACAGACTGAAACATATGTCTACCTCTCCCTGGAACCCACATCAGACTCTCTTCATCTCTATGACTTTAGAAATGTGATCTTCAGAGGGCCTAGGAGCTGGAGAAAGGAAAAGAGAAGATATGGCAGGAGATGAAGGAGCCCTCCACCTGGCTGCTGTCCCCAGTCCCCTCAACAGGTAAGCCGTTAGACCTGTGACAACATGTGTAGGCTGTGACACAAGTGAATCATCCTGATCCCTCCACTCCAACATAAACACCACTGCTGCTGCTTTTGATTCATCTTCTAGAGCTCACCCAAATCTCTGGCGTGGTCAACTCTAAGGTAGAACCAGACAGGGAAAGTCAGTTTAACAATACTGACATGGTGCAGAGCCACTGCGGGGGGGGGGGAGGGAGAGAGAGACTGAAATAGACAGTGGCAGTGCAGTTGGTGAGTTATAGAAGGAGATGTGTGGGTGCTCATCCAAAGGGAGCTCAAGCCTGAAAAGTGCTGGTTACATGGAGGACTGCAGAGGACTGTTTCCCTAGGAAAGGGCGTGTGTAGTGGGCTATAAAATATGTAATGTGAGAAGGGGGGAGGGAGAGGTAAGAAGGGGGAGGAAGAGGAGGAGGAGAAGGAGAGAGAGAGAAATATCCACACACTGACTTTAACCCACTTGTACAACTCTTGCTTGTATACACACACAAAACTCACCCAGTCAACACATAGTGTGCACACACATCTATCTGCACATACACGAAGAAACAGAGTTCCCCCACTAATTTTCCTGCATTTACTCACACCCGAGGGGGTGGTAGAAGGGTTAATTCTGGTCAAAGTTTTGAAGGACATTCTTCAAGATCCCGCATGGCATTTTTTCCATCCATGTTGCAATTGGTGGGTGCTCTGAACAGTCCACAGATCATGGACATCCCAGGGATAGTCAGCTCTAGTCTATGTCTTGTCTTATTCAGGGGGAAAATGTGATCCTTCTTGACACATCCAAAAAGCCTGACTGCGTCATGCTTGGGCTTAGCTTCTGGGTGCCCTGTTTTCAATGTATTTTACATCCTGCTTCATGGTGTTATTAATGAATATAGTAGACCATAAAAAACCAGTGAGGAAATGAGGCAGCACAACATTCCCACTATGAATTTTGGTGAGAAACTCAAAGAATCAGTGAGTCTCAAGGACACAGAGCTAGAGATCAGGGAAGTGTTGGAGGCTGGGCTCAAAAAACAGCAAAGAAAAGAAAGGACTAGGATCTTCCAGCAGGATTTAGCTGTCTGTGTGTGTATATGAGCCACACACATGTGTGTGAGAAAGAACCACGTGGATGTGTATTTGGGGTACCCATTGTGTCAATATTCCTGTCTAAGTAATTGGGAGAAAGAATCTAAAACCCCAGGAGCAGACAAAAAGTTTTGCTCATGCTAGAGGAATATGTATTTTCTCCTGCAACATCAGCTCTTCATTTCTGCTTATGGAGACTATTTTGTAAGGAAGGGAGAAATACCAAAAAAATTATTGTGATTTCTTTTTTTATCTTTTCAATATTTAATATTCCACCCAATAATATCATATACATGTGTTCTATAAAGCTTCTGCTAATTATTTGTGTTAAGACAGTAGCCTGGGCTAAATGTATCTTTCTTTTCTGAGCAGGCACTAGCTGTCCTTTTGAGTAATGCAGGAGAAATTTCTAGAGTTTCTCTGTGATAGAGATTGGGAAATTTTTCATTTTCTAAATAAAATGAGATAAAAAATGTTTCAGATGTCCACACACACTGGGAAGTTGTAGTATGCAGATGAAGGGAGTGAAGATGTATCAACAGAATAAGTATCAGGCAGGGCCTAAAGGGATAATCTGGAAGTTCCCTACAGGGTTTGGTTAAGGAGCTTTAAGGATGGAGACAGTGAATATTACATTTTAGGTTGTTTCCTATTCCACATTGTGCTGTAGTTCACTTCTAATATCGCTGAGTCTTCCAGAAATCTGTGTATTAGTTGAGGCAAAGGTTAAGCTGCTGTAACAAAGGACCCCTAAGTATAGTGGATTAAAGAAGACAGAGGCTTATTTCTTATTCATGAAATAGTTCTGAAGTGATTAGTGCAGGAATAGTAGGCTTTACTCCACACCTTCCTCTTGAGACTTGGTATCTTTCTGTAGTATTGTCCTTATCTCCATGCTTACCTGCATCTAGGCACGCCCCTGTATCTTTACATAAATGGACAGTGTGAAAAATAACACTGTGAATGATTTTATTTTGAGCTACTGAATTAATGTGGAACGTGTCATTTTTACTTACGTTTCATTGGTTTGAATTTAGTCACGTGGTTCTACTTTGCCTCCAAAGGAGTCTGGGGAATGTAGTCCCCAGCTGAGGAATCATGTGTTCCCCCATCACTATGGAAGAAACTGAGATCTGATTTTGTTAGGAGACTGCAGTAACAGGTCTTGGACCTGAACTGAACCGCCATACTTTCTCAGCTGGATTAATGTCATAGTCTTCTAACTACACTCTTGTTCCAA
This sequence comes from Chinchilla lanigera, assembly GCF_000276665.1. Classification (NCBI taxonomy): domain Eukaryota; kingdom Metazoa; phylum Chordata; class Mammalia; order Rodentia; family Chinchillidae; genus Chinchilla; species Chinchilla lanigera. The sequence continues at coordinate 12,262,598 of NW_004955455.1, forward strand.
TCAGTCTAAAATAGCAGGGCTGCTGAGACATTTCATTCCTTGCATAAAATTCTAAAGCACTCACATGTTCTAGTTCTAACCTCCTGTTCCACCACTGCTCTCTTTGGTTACTCCCTCCAGCCACACTAGCTTATTCTCTCCTTCTGTACACATGTTGTCAGGTGTACCCCTACCTCAGGGCTTTTGCACTGCTGAAAAGATCAGCTAACACCTAGGATGGAACTTTAGAGTTTCCCACATTGGGAGAAGAAGGCTGAGCCTTTAATCCATTCACAATGAACAAGCTGTCTTGGACTATGACCTTGGATAAGACAACTCCACAGCAGCTGAGAAAATAGGGCTTTTAGTCTTCAAGAGAGAATTGATCAATACATCACAATGTCAGGTACTGGTATCATGCTATGCATTAGGGAGAAAAGAGTCAGTGGAAGCAGAGAGAGAAGTTAGAAAGACCTGGCTAAGGATGATCCTCCAGCTGGGGAGACCCAGTAGGTAAAAATGGGGAGGGAGGACTATCGAAAAGATCACCAGAGAATATGAAGAGCTAGACTTCATTTTAGACAGGTGAGTCCAAATGAAGATTTGGGGAACTTATAGTTAGTTGGTGACTAGATGTCCCATACAGGAAACGGAAACTTCCAGACTCACACTCTTCAGGACTGGCTTCTTCAGATCCAAAGGAGAAAGCCAACAAATGAAAGCCATTAATGGCAACTGCGCGCCTCCAGGCTTTCTGACAAGCCGTGTCCCTGTATTGATCGAGTGATTACATTTTGTGCTGCCTGACTCAGGTCTTAAATAATGTTCCTATTGGAGAGCTACCCTATGAGACGAAGACTTCACATGCCCAGTATTTCATTAGATGCCCCCCAAGGCAGAGAAGAACCAAGAAAGTGGAAAGACGTTGTGGTGAGAGAGTTTTATATCCTTCAATATATCCCTGGGGTTTCTGCAGAAGGCATTATCTGGAGCCTTCAAAGATGGAACCTCTAGGCACGAGCAGCATCTCAGTGGGTAAGTAAGTAAGACATTTCTTTTTCAGGGGCTTATGGATCCTAAAGGCAAGACAGGAGGGGTGGACTCTACTGGGTGGTCTCTAACGAGCCTTGAATATTCAGACTGACTTCTCTCTGTGGAAAGCTTGTAATGTGCTAAACACTACATGGATCATGTCATTTCACCCCCACAAGAATCCTAAGAGGTGAGCATTATTATGCTCATCACACAAATGAGGATACTGAGGCTCAGAAAGTGTGCATAACTTGTTCCAGGTGACACAACTACTCAGTACTGAGTGCATTTGGATGTCAGCAATGCAGCCTACAGTTTCAATCACTCTGATTTAAGGCTCTGACATAGGTTAGGGGAAGGTTATTTATGCATGGTTACATACACTTAGCTCTGCAATCCCAAAACTTCAGTCTCATGCCCAATTTGCTCTCCTAAGCTCTGGCTGTATCTATTTGGGGCTGGAATTGTATGTGGGGCTCTGAAAAATTAACTTTGGTATTATCCCAAGACACCTGTAATGTGGGGCAGGTGCAGGGGGATAGAAGTTATGGTGACAAAGTTGCAACAGTTTACTACCAAATATTTTCCTGACAAAAAGCCAGATCTCATCCTGCTGTCAGGTCCTCTTGCTTCTTAAACTCTGTGCAGCTGAACTCTGCAGAGACAAGCAGACCTGGGGCTCAGAAGCCACAGCCAAAGTGAACTCCATCTCCGCTTTCCCTGCACTGCCAGGTAGAGTGGGCAGCTGGTAGCACATCCCTGAGCACCTTCTCACCTGCTGCGGCAAGTGATACAAACATAAGAAGCCACATGGTTGCCTGTGAACCTGGCTGGGGTTCCAGTGTTAGTCAGGGGGCAGGGGAAAAGAGCAGCTGTACTTTCTGTAGGTGGTGGAAATCGATGCCTTTCTGGAGGTAAATTTGAGCCTTTGTATTTAAACCCTTATGATGTGCATGACCTTGTGACAGTGTGCTCAATAAATTAAACACATAAATGTATGGGTGCAGAAACAAGATGGGAGTTTAACAACTGCATAGTGGTTTTGAAAATCATCTATATCACCATATATATATGTGTGTTATATTATTTTAAATTAATGTATTAGTTATTGTTAGAGGTTATATACTATATTGTCTCTCTAGATATACATTTCTGAGCAGTTTTACATTTATAGAAATTTGTGTAGAAAATAAATTTCCCTCATTCTTCCTCTCTGGTTTTCCCAATTATTTTTTTCAATTTTTATTTTTTATTAGTACATATTTGCAGTACATAATGATTACATTCCTCACTGTAGTTTTTCCATTTATTAACATCTTTCATTGACTTGGTGCACTTGTTACAATTGATGAGTCAGTGTTGGCACATTTTTACTAACTAAATAGTTTAAATTACGATTCACTCTTTGTATTAGACCTTCTACAGGTTTTGACAAATGTGCAATGACATGCATCCACCGTTATGCTTTCCACCAGAATGCTTTCACTGTCTTAAAACTCCCACAGTTTCATCCTTCCTGCCCTTTCACAGCACCCCTGGCAATCTCTGTTCTTTTTATTGTCTCCACAGTTTAAATTTTTCCAGAATGTCTTATAGTTGGAATCGTGGAGCATATAGCCCTTTCAGATTATTTTCTTTCACTTCACAATATGCATTTAAGGTTCCTTCACACCTTTTCATGCCTTGGTAGCACGTTTCTTTTTAGTACTGACTAACATTCCATTGTGTGGATATATCACAGCTTATTTATCCAATCTCCTTGTTTCTTCCAAGTTTTAGCAATTATAAACAACACTGCTATATGCATTCATGTGCACGTATTTTGTTGGACATGACTTTCAACTTATTAGAGTGAACACCAAAAAACACAATTGCCAGAATCCACAGTAAGAGGATGTTTAGTTTTGCAAAGAAACAACCAAGCTTTCTTCCAAAGTGGCTCACTTTGCATCCCCACAGACAATGAACAAGCATTTTCTGCTGTTTCACATCCTCACTTTCATTTGGTGCATTGGTGTCTTCGGTTTTAGCTATTCTAATACGTGTATGGTGGTCTCTCACCAGTGTTTTAAGTTGTAATTCTTTAATAACATAGCATAATGTTGTGTGCTCACTTGTCATGTGTAGACCTTCTTTGGTGAAGTGTCTGTTCAGATAGTTTACCCATTTAAAAATTTGGATTGCTGTGCTCACTTTTGTAGCACATATACTAAAATATTGGATTGTTTTCTTATTGTTGAATTTTTAAGAGTTGTTGGTACATTGTGGAGACAAGTCCTTTATTGGGTATATGCCTGCCAAAGATTTTCTTCGACCTATGGCTTGTCTTCTTACTCTCTTAATATTATCTTTCTCAAAACAGAAGCGTTTTACTTTGATGAATTCTGACTTACCAGTCTCTCTCATGGCTCATACTTTGGGTGTTGAATCTGAAATGTCAATGCTATATCTCAGGTCACCTAAATTTTTATTATCTTTAGGAGCTGTATAATTCTGTATTCTATGTTTAGATCTATGATCTATCTGAGTTAATTTTTGTGATGGATGAAAGATCTGTGTTTAGATTCATTAAGTCATACACTATCCAGTTGTTCCAGCACCATCTGGTGAAAAGAGTATTCTTTGCCCATTGATTTTGCTCCTTGGTGAAAGATCAGTTGATTATATTTTGTGTCAGTCTATTTATAATCTTGCTATTTTAATTCACTAATCTATTTGTCTCTTCTTTTGCCCACAAAATATCTTCCTGATTACTATAGCTTTAAATTAAGTCTTGAGTCATGTCAATCCTGTAACTTTACTCTTCTCTTTCAATACTGTGCTGGCTATTCTGGGTCTATATATATAACTTTAGAGTCAGTTACTTGATACCCATTGAAATAGGTTAATTTGGATGCTGGGATTTTGATTGGGGATAATAATTTTGTTTTCTTTTGATTACCTGTATTTTTCTAATATTTCTTCAAAAGTATCATGATCTAGAACATGACCTTTAAAACCAGACAAATCTGGGTTTGAATTCTAGTTCTGGTATTTTAGTTTAACAGATACAGTGTGTGATGTTTACTATGTGCTAGGCATCAGTTGAAGCACTGTCTTGGTTACTTTTCTCTCGTTACTGAGACAAAATACCTGACACCCAAAATTAAGGAAGGAAAGTTTTATTTAGCTTATTGTTTGTGGAGGTTTCAGTCCATACTCAGCTGTCTCCAAGGCAGGATAGCACATGGCAGAGGGCAACAGTTCATGATGGTGAAAAATAGCAAAAACAACAAGAGCAAAAGGGAGCAGTAGCAGCAAGCAGCCTCTTTCCTTCCCTTATATTGTATGCAAACTACCTGCCCCAGGGCAGGTATAGCACTCACACCCATAATCCCAACTTTGGACCATGGATCAATCATAAACTCTAGAAACATGCCCCAAGACTGAATGAGGCTTTGAGGGGACATCTAGACATAAACCATAACAAGCACCTTATAAATTTTAACACATCTCATCCTCATAGCAATTTTATCGGGTTGGTTTTTAGAAGTAAGGTCATTTCACAAATGTGAAACTGAGATACAGAAATTGAGTTACCAGGAAATGGTGTAATCAGGATCTGTGGTATAGAGACCTGAAGATCATGTCTTTTGATCAGTGGTCCCTCCTCCTGGTGTCCAGTCTTGTGTGATTTCCTCCCCTTGAATGTGGTATACCCGTGTTTCATTTCTCCTTGAGGTTGTAACTTGTATCTTGCTAGAGTATTGTCTTTTCTGCTGGCTTGGAAGAAGCAAGTCATCATGTTGGAGAGGTTCATGTGACCAAAAATTGAGGGCTGGACTACCCCCAACAGAGAACTAAGGCTGTCATTCTAAAGACCCTTCTGGACAGAATATTCTCAAGATCCACGTGGATTTAAAATCAGATCTTTGCCCAGCTGAGCTTTCAGATGATACCCCAGCCCTTGCCAGTATCTTCCTTTCAGGTTTGTAGAATATCATGAGAATAGCCCTAACCCACTGTGAAGTAGAAGGTAAAAATATTATTTTAAGACTCTATGCCTATGGAAATCTGTTATGCAACAGGAGGTCACTCATGTATCTAAACCAGGCATGCAGGCTCCAGATTTCATTTCTCTCACCTCTTTACTGAATGTCTATTTCCCAGTCGTGTAGGTTTGGATAGGTTAATGGATCTCCTAGAGTCTTAGTGGTTTTGTCCTTAAATGAAAATCATAATGATTTCTAATTTGAAAGGTTGCTGTGGGGAATGAATGAAAAAAAAAAAGCAGGAAAAGTGCTTAGCATAGAGCCTGGATCTTGGTAAAATATGGGGACTGTCTTCATCTGTTTCTGTTGCTATAACAGAATACTTGAGATTGGCTAATTTATAAAGGAAAGACATTTATTTAGCTGATGGTTCTGGAAGCTGGGAATCCAATATCAAATGGTCACATCTGGCAAAGGCTTCATGTTGGATCAGACATGATAGAAAAGTAGAGGGACAAATGGCCAAGTGTGAAAGAAACAAAACATCAGGGATTCCTTGCATTATAACAACATATACTTGCAATAACTAATCCAGCCCTGCTATGAACGTATTATCCATTTTCTGTTGCTAAAACTCAATACCTGAGACTGGGTAACTTATAAAAGAAAAGTATGTTGGGTTCATGGTTCTAGAGGTTGGGAAGTTGAAGATGGTTTGGATACAAGGTGAGGGCCTTGTGCTGTGTCCACTGATGGTAGAGAGCAGCAAAGGAAGCTGGCACAAATGAAAGAGATACAACTCAAGGGCGAACTTTGCTTTCTAGCAATCTGGTCTTGCAGTGACTAATTCAGTTCTGTAAGAGTGAGAACCTACTCATTCCTGAGAGGTGATATTGGTCTGGTTACAGGGATTCCACCCCAATTGCCCAATTACCTCCTACTAGGCCCCAATTCCCAATATTACCATGCTGGTTGGGATAAACTATAGCAGAAATTAATCCCTCCTAATGACTTAATCTCTTTTTAAAGATCCCACCTTCCAAGCCACCATGGCAATCAAATTTCAGTATGAGTTTTGGAAGGAGACAAACTATATTCAAATTATGACAGTCATCCTGTTATAAACACCACTTCATCCAGAAGGATTCTATTAGATACAAAATGTCTCCCCAAGATCTCTTATGTGCAAAAGTGGGCTTTTTGAAGTTTCTTGGGTTTCTGTTTAGGAATTATGTTGAGGTTTTATAACAAAGCATCTATTTCTATATATCCTATTTCTTTCTTTCTATCTATCTATCTATCTATCTATCTATCTATCTATCTATCTATCTTATTTACATTATGTGTATCTCTGTGTGTATTTGCCAATGTGGCAAAGATGTCCTATCTCTGAGGGGCAGGTGGAGATTGGTACCAATTTGTGTGTCTCATAGCTACTCTGAGGGACACCCTTAGCTAACTGAAATAAAGGAGTGTAATTATTGGCATACTTGTACTGATAATCCTTTCATTTTTATCTTAATTAATTGAGGCTCCTACTAATCATATTTTATTGATTTTAATATGCATAGTTTTCTAATTTTAACCTCCTGGGTGTTGAGATGTGCTTTACAGTTCACTGTCAGGCAGCCAGCATAAAGGATGGAACTTTGTTCCCCGGGCCCAAGCAGATGTGTCATGGCTGTGCATATTGTCACTACTTTAGCCACATTATGCACATTGCTGACACTTCACATGTTTATTTTAATTGCCACTTAAAATATCTTCAAAAAGATTATGCAGTGATAGGATTTGGCATTGAAATGGGAAGTCTCTGTAGACAGAAAAGCCCCAAACAGAGCAGTGATGTGGAAATTTGATGCTAGTGAAGTGAATTCTTGTCTTTGGGATAATGATTCGAGTTTCCTATTTTCTTGTAAGGTGACAACCAGATCTTTGCCGAACACTTAAAATGGAAGAAACAAGAAGAAGACCAAGCTGTTATATTTTGCTACTGAGATATATGCCAAAAGTTTCTTATTATACACTAAGCCAGGAAACAGAAGGCAAGAGAAATTACCAAATCCTTCAGAACAGATGAAAAGAATTTCAAATTAGGAATAGTATGAACAATCAGGGTATTCTGCAGGACTATTAAGGCATTGGGTTGAAACTTCATTGGAAGAGCTTTCATTTTTCCTCTTGTGATCTTATATAAAATAGAGGTTCATCTTAAAATTGATAATGTTTTACATTTAATTAAACACTGCTGATTTCGAGTCAAATATATGTAAGGCAATCGCAATTTAATGGTCAATTAATTCTCACATTATAATGTTGACATATTATTACATTTTAAAGTATTTCTTTTACCTCTATCTTTCCAAAGATGTTCCCCAATGAAGGGAAAGAAAAGAGAAAAAAGAAAATCCTCCATTTTGAGATTGAAGTTCATATGCATGAATTTTATAGATAGGCAATAATAGTAGAAAAGTACATATATAGCTTACAAGTGCTACTTTTAGGCACTAGAGAGCAAATAAGTACAAATATTTAGCACCAGAATATTTATCTTAGCTTTGCTTATAAGAATAAAATATTAGCAGCAATCTAAATGTATAGTAATAAGACTAAATTATAAGATAGCCATATAATGTAATATAATAGTACACAGACATAAACAATGAGATCAATCTATATTTATGGGCATGGAAAGATACTCATATTATATAATAGAAAAAGGTGGATACAAACCAAGCTTATATTAGTTACATAAAATTTTATATATATATATATATGTTGATAGGAAACAAGTTGAAATGAAATAGTAGTAATCTTTTCTGAATGAGGGGAATGTGTGTGATTTTTGTTTACATCTGAATTTTCTATTTTCTTGCAAAAAGTGTCTTATGTAGTTAAAAATAATAAGATGAAGAGGGAGAAAAGGAATTGATGTAGTCTCTGTCAGCAAAATAAGGAAAAGCTGCCAGCTTAGGCATTTTCTAAGGAATTTCTTTAGATGTTCACAGGCTCCTTCTCCAGTAATGACTTTGTCTACTGAAAGAAAAAAAAATCTAATTATATTACAAATAAAAGCATTTCAGTGGCAAATATTTTTAATTCAATAAACTGCACTGACAGCAGTGGAAGCTTCCAGTGTCTGCATTTATGTGGGAAGTCAGGGACAGCTTTGCTAACTTTGTAGATGTATATTTTTTTGGTCTTTATTCTCTTTCCCCTTTAATATGGAGGAAGCTTTGCTTTCTCAGTGACATATGGATAGTAGAATTCAGACCAGAAAGTAGGAATAACTTGTATAGACTGAAAAGGTTTTGTCCATACAAAACACTAGATAGTGGCATCACTCCAAATTTGTGTGTTGAAACCCTTAACTCTAAGAATGTAATTAATCTTAAATGAAGTCACAAGGCCCTGATTCCAAAGGATCAATGACCTCACAAGAAGAGACCCTAGAGAGTGTCTCTCTTTCTTCTCCTCTGAGGACACAAAAACAAAGGGGACATCTGCCAGCCAGGAGTAAAGTCCTCACTAGACACTCAGTCAGCCAGTGCCTTGATCTTGGATTTCCAGCTCTAGATGTGTGAAAAAATAAATTTATGTGCTTAAGCCACACAGCCCATGGTATTCTGTTATGGCTGCCTGAGCTAACTTATTTAGGCTCCCTCTCTGGTAAGGGGCTCTGAGTTTCCTACCTGTTACACAGAAAATAAGAAATCTCACTTATGGATTATCTGACATAGGGGAGGGGGTAAGATGGACCTGGGTTCAAACCCTATTTCTGCCTTTGCTTGGCTGTGAGAACTTTGACCACCTCCTTCATATCTCTGAGGCTCAGTTTTCTCATTGGTCTATCAGTGGTGATAGCTGCCTATTTAACTTCCCTGGATGTGGTGAGCATTAGATGCAGAATTGTATCTGCACCCAATCTGGCCACACCACTCCCTACTTCAAAACCTCTTCGGGTGAAACCTCATTACATGCATAGATGGAAAAAAATGTCTGCAAAGTGATCAGCACACAGTAGGTACTCAACACAGATCAATTCTCTTGTTTCCAAGTGTTCTTCCTTCATCTATTTATTGCTCTAAATATTAACTCTTGGTGCATCCCTCTTCTCATGTGTCAAATGGTAATACTAAAATAAATGTTCAATTGAGGTTGCACAAAATTGCTAGTATTTTTAACTCTTTTGATTTTCAAAAAATGGCCATTTCCCACAGAGTAGACTAATGCTTCCTGAGACTGAGAAGGATTAAAAGAGTTGAAACTTTTAAAATGTTCAGCATATGATGGTAGTGCCCTCCCGATATGAACCCAAGTGATGGGTATAAGGATGAAGACAATGATGATAATGATGGTGATGACGATGATGATGATGATACCAATTATACACAAGCCCCTAGGCCATACTCTGAGGGTCTGATGGCAGACAGAACAGCATTCTGTTGCTCGAGAGGCTTAATGGTTGATAGGGCACTCAGTAGTTGTAAGTGTGACATAGTAGCAGGTGCTTTGATGGTTATTTGGTTTGCTTAGGAGCCCCGGGTGTTAGAGGAGACAGGCAGGAGGAAGCAGAAATGCGGGAGGCTGAGGAGAAGCAGCCAAATGAACAAAGCTAAGGGTGAGGCCCAGTGTTGAAGGGGGAAGGAAAAAGCATGTGGGCATAAAAAGATGCAAGACAGAACAGGGGACTTCCTCCATGGGACCCCACATCTGTTCTAGTGTCTCTCTCTGAACACTATCTCCCCTGGCCCAAAGATAGCAGAGGGGTCATTACTGCATCAATATTTGGGGTATTTGAGCCCCCTTCCCAGTATGCCCTTAACCGCCTCTCCCACCTGAAGGTCTGCCCTCTCTGCCCCAGTCTCCCTATTAGTGGCAGGTGTGATCCGGCAAACCAAATTGAACACACTTGGTTCCTTGCTTTGTTAGCCCAGACCTCCATGCGTGGGGTGTCACCCTCTTTCTGCTTCCATACTCCCAGGCCCCACAGTCCTCTGTCCTCCTGAGGGCCGTATGTGTCTGTGCTGCTCAGTGGACAGTTGCGTTGGTCAGTTTCCTATCAGGGACTATGTCTCGTTCTTCATTATATCCCAGCCCTCTTTAGAATGGCTAGCACATTACAGGAAGCACTCTTTAAATGTCTGCTATAGAATGGATGGATATGAACCAGCATTGGGTAGACTGAGCAGCCAGCATGTGACAACCTCAGGCTCTTGGGGCCTATTACAATACGGTAATAAGTTCAGCAGTTCTCAAACATATTGATCTCTGGACATTTGGCACTCTTAAACATACCCAAGGATCCCAAAGAGTGTGTTTATGTGCCGATAACTATTATTATTTACTACCTTAGAAATTGAAACTGACAAACTGTAAAATATTTATTTAAACTCATTAAAAAATAATAGGAGACCCGTAGAATAGTAACAAAAATAATGTATTTTGATGAAAGCAACTATACTTTCCAAAACTAAAAACAAATTGTGAAGAGGGACATTGTTTCATGTTTTTGTAAAACTCTTGAATGTTCATTAAGAGGAAATGGCTGGATTTTCATGGTTGTTTCTACCTTCATTTTATCATGTCATCACAGGTCATGTACAGGTGAAAATTCCTCAGTACACCTCATGGGGGCGTAAGAGTGCAAAGGGCAAATAATACTACAGTAGTTTAGTAAAAAATAGTGTCAATCTTGTGGACTCCCTGAAAGTCTAGCAAGGACCCTTTGGGATACCTGGACCCCTCTTTGAGAGTGGCGGATAGGATCTACCTCAGATGTGGAAATGGAAGCTTAGAGGTAAGGTGGAACTTGCCCAAAACTAGAAGAGAATTTTTCAGAAAATAGTACTAGTAATAAGAAAGGCCCTCAAGCACGGGGCTTTTATTAAGTGCTGGGCACTGGGCTCAGCACTGTATGTGGTTATTACAGGGAATCCTTGACATAACTCTTTTGATTGGACCTATTTTGACCTTTGTTTACAAAAGAACTAAAGCTCAAGGTTGTGCAGGTTTCCCTGTATCACGTAGCTAGTCAAAGGCAGAAGTGGGATTCAAACCCAGTTACATGCTTCAATCTTGGCTCTTCGTCTATATTCCAGGAGCATAAATAGATGCTTATGTGTTAAAAAGGATAAAGAGGACAGGAACCTCTTAAAATGTGGGCTGCCCTCTGGCACAGACAGAGTTGGGGATAGAGCTGAGGGATCAGTGCTCTTGCCAAAACTGGAGATGATGGAAATTGGAAGCGAATCTTGGTGGACTTTCTTTCAGACTTCATGGAGATACTCTACATGTCTTCCCCAGCAGTCTTAGTAAATCTGGGTTGTCCACCAGAACCGTTGATGTGATAGACAATTCCTTAAAAACTCAAGATGCTGATGACGAATTGATCACATTGGTTAAATTTGTCCATTTTCCAAAACCTTTTAAGCAGGGTTCTTATTGAATGTAACTAATTAATATGAATATACTCCTTTGGAGTACAGTCAATGGCTACATTCTTAAAATATGCTACTTTAATATGTTCACTGATAGTACTCAATGAATTTATACTTCTTGAATACTCTTATCCAAAAAATTATTCAAGATATTTTAATTATATTCAAGATTCTGCTTAATAAGATATTCAAGAATCTATTCTTCACTAGAAAGTAGTCATAAGAAAGATAAACAGCCCCCATGATATTTAGCTTCAGACAAATTGAGCTTAAAATGCTACAGAGAATAATGTTCACTGAATACATTCATGTCTAATTCATTGGGAAGAAGGTCATATTCATATTCATTGAATATACTCAAGAAGGCTAGTCTTCAAGAACATTTTTGGCACATTCAGTCAATTGGTATACTGGAGGACTGGCGTTCAGCCAGGTGTCAGTCTGGGATCAGGCTTCTCACAAACACTGTGGGTGTTGTGGGACTGACGAGTTCTGCCAGATGGCTATGGAGCCTCAAAGGACAGGAAAATATTGCTGTGTCCCCACACACCACTTTGACACTTTCGTCACTATTGTGAGCAGAAAAAGGTAGAAGAGAAGATGGAGGGAGGGTGCTCATTTTGGCCTCAATACACTGCCAAGTACACTGTGAGAATTCTCTCCCGTAAGCAATCCCAGGAGTGAGTCATGAGAAACACACTTTACTGATGAGGGTGCTGAGACTCAGACTGGTAAAGTCACCTGTCTAAGATCATCTTGTTATCAAAGGCAGAGTGAGATTCAACCTGAGACAAAATGAGGATTTGAACTTAGGTAAGCTAGGATTTGTCTGCAGGAGGGGATTTGAACTAAGGCAGAGGGGAATTTGAACTCAGGCAGTGAGCGCTCCTTGGTTGTCACCATTGAACTACATTTTTTTTTCCCACAAAGGCAACTTTCTATGAGCTTCCAGGGACCAGAGAAAAAAGAAATGGAAAGTGAGGTGGAGCCCTGCTGGTGAGGACCGCATGGATGGGAACTGGAAGTGAAAGACTCTGTGGGTGCTATGGGGAGGGTTCGTGGATTTCTACTTGGCTGTTTGAGGAACCAGGCAAAGCAAGAGAAGGTCGTTGGGAGTCAAGATGACAAGCCTCCTTTCCTTTCTCTCTTCCACATAGAATAAAAAACAATGGAAATTTCGATGAATTACATATTTATTTATTTGTTTCATGGGCACATGACTGATTAGAGCTCAGATTGTTAATCAATCGATAACAATAACCCACAACCTGCGGACCAACTTAGAGCTCAGATTGGACTGTATTATTTTCTGTGGAACACTAAAAAAATAAAAATAGCACAAAACCGTGGAAGATCCCTATTGGCCATCAATGTGGATGTGTGAACTGTTTCTCAGCAGCAAATCTGCAAGTTCCAAAATATTCACTCTATTCTTTCTTTTGAGGAATAAACCCTTTTTTTTTTGTTCTTGATGATTCAATTAAGATACAATCACATGCATATTGCTGGAAATTAGAAAATATATATAAGACAAAAAAAAAAACACCACAAATCTACCCTCCCCTACTCTAAAATACCGTTGTTAATATTGGGTGTATTTTTTACAAGAGCTTTTTCTTCTATGTAATTTTGAAATAAGATTATTCTGTACACACTTACTTTGAAATATGATTCTTTTGACTTATTGTGACTGTATCAATAAAAACAATTTCGTAACATAATTTTTATAACTAAAGACTTCTGATTCTTGATTATATCCTCTCTCCAATGAGGTGAGAGTTGAAAGTACCTTTTTGCTAACTAGGGTGTTAGTTGTAGAGCCCGTGGCATCCACCAGGATGTAACAGGGCTTGGAATGACTTGAAAATTTCTTGTGGAAAACATCCCTGGGGGACATTACATTAATTTTCAGTCAGTGGCATGAAACTGCAGCCAAGTTCCCTTACATCAGGCTCCTCTGTCAATTGGGATGGTTTGGAGCTGGATGACAAGCACTTGCTAAGTGCTTGTTGCGTTTCCATCTCTCCCAACCCATTTATCCATCCATCTCCATGGATACCAGAAAGATTCTGATACCCCCCCCCCAAAGATGATGCACCTTGTGATTTTAATTCCACCAAGACAATCACTGTTTGGCTGAGCACAGCAGAACTTGGCAGGACAGCATGACCTGGCTCCTCTGAATGGCAGGAACTTGGTCCAGAGGTCTCGGTGCCCTGGCCTTCAGCATTCTACACCTCCTCAAGAGCTGGGATTTCCCATTTCTTTTTCTTTAGCCTCCCACTTGGTCTCCTTTCAATAACATTTCATCGTCTCATTTTTGGAGTCCAACTGGTGAGGAGGTAGATTTGGAGAGGTGGTTGTGAATGCTGCTAGTTATGGTGAGAAGTTGGGGACATTTTGGGGAAGTCACTTCTGGCCTGAGACTTGGCCATATCTCTTAGATGTTCATTATTTAATACTTGAAAATAATTGTAAAGAAAAGACCCCAAAGGAGTCATTTTCTTGTGCAACAGAGAGTGATTTTGCAACAATAATTTGTTTTAGCAGTTAATAAAATGAGATATATTTTAAAAATTCACCACAATGCCTGACACATAGTGAAGACTCAATACAGGCTGTTATGACTGTGATTATTTTAGAAGTCACAGAAAACATCAGGACTCCGTATCAACGTAACTATGGGAAGACAAATACAGTTCTTGAAATGAGACCTTCTCCCTGCTCCTACCACCCAGCCCTGGGCAAAGTGCATGCTGGGAATAGCTCATACCCTCTCACAGCCTGAAGACATCCAGAGTGTCACCCAGGCAGACAAATGCACTCATCTTCTCCCACTGAAATTGGCGTGGAGCTCCAATGATTTATTTATCATTGACAGTTCTGCTCTGGGGTGGAAGTGCCCTGGTTTGCTGAGTGGTTCATTCATTTATCTTTGTTGGCAGTGCAGGCCCGTGAGATCCCTATCCCAGTTCCCACCAGAGCTACATTCTTCCTGAACCCTGCTGCTCCTACTGGGAGGGTGGGTGTAAAGACTGGTGTGGTGTCTACCTTCCCACCCACACAAGCATCCTCTTGTGTCTGCATCCAGTTGGGAGGTTCTGGGGGAAAGGAGCATATGTGGCATTACAGAAACCACTTTCTCCTGATCATTGATCTCTGCAGATGGGATGGGAGTCAGATTGCTCTGCTGTTGATGATGAGCTGTACGACCTCAAGCCTGACACATAGTGGCTTGACCTCTCAGATTCCTCATGAGTTATGATAGAATAGTAATACTCATGCCTTGATTCTTGTGAGGACTGCATATGGAAAGGACCTGGTTGGCACTTAGCAAAGTGAGCTTGATACATGTAGGAAGATCTTAATAAAAGGCATCATTTATTCATATCTTCATCCTTATTATGATTCCCCAGGGCTCAGAGCTGGTCCCTGGAGAAAATATTTCTCTTAGGCTGATGAAATACCAGAGCTAGAAGCAATTTGTGGAGAAAGCCTGACAGCTAGGTTGAAGCTCTGACACTGTGTGATATTAAGACAAGCCATTTCATCATCCCGAGCCTCAGTTTCCTTATCTGTAAAATGGGGATAATGAAATGAAATATGTCATAGAGTGTTTGGCCCCAAGGACATTCAATGCCACTCCCTCTTGGTGGTATTATGCTTTATGTTTTATAAAGGGTGGCGACAGTCAGTATCTGCCACACTCCTCCTGATGACATCCCCACCCTAGGGACAGATCATAATCCCTAATTTATGGATAGGGAAACAGAGGCTCAGAGATATGCAGCAGGTCATCTCAACTCATATTAAGTCATTCAAAAAATACTTATTGAGTGCCTGCTGCATACTTGGGACTGTTTTCAGATCCATGGATGAACTACACCGGTGAAAAGATTCTCTGCCATGGTAGAACTTACATTCTAGAGGAGAAGGCAAATAGTTAAAAATAGAAAAAAACCAAATACACAAATTGCATAATATGTGAGAAATTAACAAAAGCTATAGAAAACATAAACTTGATGGGGGGACCAGGAGTGACTGTGGGGAGCAGGTGCAGGTTTAAGTGGGGCGATCAGAATGAGTCTCACTAAGATGACATTCAAGTGAATACTTGATGGATGTGACAGGATCAGGCACATAGTTGTGTGGACAAATAGTTGTGTGAGCAGCAAACAGTTGTTCCAGGCAGAGGAAACTGCATGAGCAAAGGTCCTAAAGTGCAGAGTTTCTGGGGCATTCACAGGACAGGGAGTGGGGAGATGGGAAGTGATAAACAGGAGAAGTAATGGGCATCTGGGGGAAGTTGTGGGAACAGCAGGAAAGTTCTTCAGGGGTTTGTAGCTATAATAAGGACCAAGCTTTTGCTCTGAATTCAATGAGGTGCCATAGGAAAATATGAGTAAAGTTATGTCATGATCTGAGTAATAGTTTCCCACGATCACTTTGGCTACTACACATGAATTGACTGTGGGGTGTCTATCAACAGAAGAATGTATAAACAAAACATGGTAGACTCCTACAACATGGGATGTTATTCAGCCATAAAAGGGAATGCAATCCACGCTGCAACATGGCACTTGAAAACACTAAGTGAGAGAAGCCATACACAGTGGGGCCAATATATGGTTCCACTTTAGTGAAATATCTAAAGTAGGCAAACTCAGGGACAGAAAGTTGATTTGAGGTACCATCGACTGGAATGCTTACAGAGTTCTACGGAGTAATGAGGTTTTGGGAATAATGGTGATGCTTGTACAATACTGAGAATGTAATTTATATCACAGTGTTGTCCATGTGTAGAAACACTGAAAAGGGTAAAATCTCTTTTACTGTATTTTAATAGGCTGTGGGAACATGGGTGGAAGCAGCCTATGCTATAAGATACACTTCAATCAAGGTAGAGGCAGAGGAGAGGAGAGGAGTCTGGTTGGAGTCTGAATACATAGGGGGATTAGGATTTCCTGAAAAATGGTAGACAGCATATCTCAGGGCCAGGCCCTAAATCTAGGTCTCCTACATCCTCCAGTCCCCCATAACCATGCAGCAAGTATTTTGTAATCAGGCCAGGTCACCATCCTACCAAGGCTTCCAGCTCCTGATGGCCCTGCCAGAACTGTGTGTCTGATTCCTCTGGCTTATTAGGGGCACGTGGAACTAACTCCAGCAAGGGGACATTTTGGGCCACAGCCCTTGAGAATATCAGCCATCTGTCCCAGGCTTGCACCACCAGCCCTGCCTTGGCAGTTCAGCTCCAAGTTGGCAGGTTCCTCTGTGTTTGTTGCATCAGTCTGGTTGCTGGGACAATGAGTTCCGATGTCAGGAGCCCTGATTTGGAACAGGGTGGAGCAAGGTGGGGCCGATGAGGTCATGGGTAATACTGCTGTTGTTTACAGCTCGAATCTTAGCAACTGATCAGAAAGAAATGGGCTCGAATCTTGCTCCTCTCACATTTGGGCACCATGGACAGAGGAGATCATGGTGAAATCAGTATGATTTTTGAGCTCAGACGGTGCTGTTCAAATCCCAACACTGTTTTCTATTTTCTGTGTGATCTTGGGCAGATGGCTTCTCTTCTTCTATTTCCCGTTTCCTCCAATTGAGATAATATCATCCACCACCTAGACTGGTTGTAAGGCTGTAAGGTTGTAGGCTGGTTGTATGAATATTTCATATATATATGTATGGATGAATTGATGTCATGATAAAGTGACAATCAGTGGACAAAGAAGGTTCATATGACAGAGGATGTCAAAAATATAAACAGTATCTAGTGACAGGCTGACAAGGAGCAAGAAACCTAGCAGAGGACTGAGATTTCTGGGGGTGGGGGTGAAGTTCTGGGGTGTTGATGCCATGCACTAAATAGGGAGGGGAGTGGGGGAGCACTTTGCTGTTTTGGCCGTGTGGGATTTGGGAAGCCCATGGGTGGAGATATTTAAGGGATAGTTGAAGCTCTGGAGAGCTTCTCTGGATAGGGAATTAGATATGTAAGTTTAGAGATGGCTATTGGGATGATGGAATGTGGGTGATGCTTCTAGGCACAAGCATAAGGGATTTAGGACAGGACCCCAAATGCCACTCACTGCGTACGTGGGATGTGTACAAGGATTGCTCCAGGCAGAGGACACTGCATAAGAAACAGGGTTGAGACGGGAGGCAGAAAGGTGGGAGGATGTGGCCAGGGTCACAGAATAAGTTAGTGGTTAAACTCCATCAAGACCCAGTGTCACCTTATGGGTAGCATGGGAGGGTCTGCCCAGCCCAACAACAATCTTGCCTCTCTGTTTCTCTGGTTCTCATTTTCCCTCTATCCTTCTAGAAGCAAATGCACTTTGTTGTGTTCTTTAGCGTTCTTGTTTTCAAGGCAAAGAACCAGGATTCCATCTCATCTGACAGGGAAATATGTGGGATACCTCACAGAGTTTTGAGAAAAGCTAAATACTATATCTCAGGGATGACAAATATGGGTCTGCTCTGAGGACCTGAGGAGCAAAAGAAATGGACATCTAAGGCAGTAGTTCTGGGATGGATCCGCTTCCATTATTTTCCATTCCCAGTTCTCTTTGTGCAAGGTTATAATTCCTGAGAGCTAATTTGCTTAGTTTGGACCATGCATCCGGTCTGGTGAAGGAAAGAAGAGGTCCTTTGGCAGAAATTCCCAGCGAAACTGCACAAAAGTGTGAAGAGGAAGTGTGAAAGAGATACTGAGGGGTTTTGACTACAAGAAAAGACACAGGCGCTACCCAGCAGAAGCCACACGTGTCTACTCCCCAGGCTTGCGCGGGACTCATGGGAGCTTGGAAAACCGGCCTAGAGGGCATTCCTTGAAGGAGGCGAGACAGGAGCATAGATGGATGTAACTTGCCAACCTGACAAATTCATCACTGCCCACTTATACCTGGCAGGATCCCCAAGGAACACAACAGAAGGGAACAGGGCAGCTTTAATGAGAGGCAGAAGAGAATAACAACAACGAAGACTTTAGCCATTCAGACTAATTAGAGATGAGGGCGGGGCGGGGAGATGGTAGCTACACTGCCAAAGTGTTTTTTATTTGCCAGGAGTTGCTCTAAGTATTTTACATACCTTAACTCATCTATTCCTCTCCTCAGCTTTACGAGCACTCTATCATCACCCCTGTGTGACTGCCAACGGGGCGCCTCAGGCACAGAAAAGTTAAGCAGTTTGGTTAGTGTCACCCAGCTAATAAATGATAGAGCAGAATTCAAACCAGAGTGGCCCTGCTGTGGAGCGCGTATTATAACCCTAGACAGTTACGCCAGTGCCATATTCTAGGAGGGGAAATGAAATTTGCATCAGGTCATACATTACATCCAAGGTTTCCTTAGGAAAATCTCTTAGACTTAATAGCTATGTTTACTTTTCCTGTTTTAAATGCAATAATTCTTTGTGAAGAATATTTCAAAGTCACAGAAAAGCATTGTCTTCGTCAGTTCAGGCTGATATAATAAAGTGCCGTGGACTAGCAGCTCATAAACAGCTGGCATGTATTTCTTGCCATTTTGGAAGTTGGAAACCTGAGATCAGAGTGCTAGCACAGTCTTGCTCTACACTCCGTGGAGAGTTTTCTTCTGGGCTTCAGACTTCTGACTTCTTGTATCTTCTCATAGTAGAAAGACTGCCAAGGAGCCCTCTCCAGGGTCCCTTTTATATTGGTACTAATCCTGTTCATGAGGCCTCTGCTGTCACAAGCTAATCACTTCCCGTATCCTTCACTTCCTAACAGCCTCACATTGGGGATTAAGATCTAATTTTGGGGGGCAGGCACAAACATTCTGGCAACAATAAACCAAAAATTTAAAAAAGAATGCCCACCTTCCCTTTCAGAAGTGCTATTTTCATACAAATAAAATATAAATGGAAATTATTTTATTTGCTTTAAAAATGTGGGTTGTACATACTGATTAAGGGTCATACATACTGATTAAAGTTGGTTTTTCTCATGTAATTTCTGTGCAATAAATCATCCTCAGAGACATGATATTAATGATTGCATACTGTTTGAGCCACTTGTCCAGCTCTTCCCCTACCACAAGGTCTTTTTGTCATTTCTAATTACTCAGGGGCGTACAGAAGTAGACAGTGCCAGGTGGTGGTTTGCACAGGTCCTCTCTGGTCTCTTATTGTTTGTGGCTTCTGAGTTGCATTTGTGACTCTCCTTCAGCATACTGTCCTGGTGCAACTGAAGGCACTTTGTGCACAGGGTCAAAGAGCTTGCTGCTCATGTCCTCACGAGGGAGTTGGCATGCCCCGCTTCCATCTGCAGGGCAGATGGGAGCCAAAGAATGTTGAGTTTGGAAATATTAAAGCCAGGCTCTCTTGCTTCAGTTAGGAGCAAATTCAGGCCTCCTGTTCTAGGACTCCTTTACATCAGCACTGACTAACAGCATGAATCAGTAGTGATGCTCTGCCATTTTCAAAAGACATATTGCCCTTCTGCCCTGTGCACTCTCTGGTATCCTTGCTCTGTGAGAAGCTTCCATGTTTCCCGCCACCATGTCCTGAGGATGCTCAAGCAGTCCCACCAAGAGGCCCACATGGTGAGGACCTGATGGCTCCTACCAATAGCAGTAGGAGTGAGCTTAGAAGCAGACCCTTCAGCCAGCTAAGCCTTCAGCTGACTGCAGCCTGGCTGGAAAACTGTCCATAACATCATGTTAAGTCCTGACCAACCAGCAAAGCCGGACCAACCCAGCAAACCTCAGAAACTGCAGTAGAACTGATCATTGTCTGAAGCCTCTAAGTCTTTAAAGCTGCTGTTATACAATGGCACCTGCTCACTGCATCTGCTCTTGGAGGTCCTCAGTTCATATTGCCACACTGGTAACTTTGTCCAAACCTTTTTGACTGCAGAGCTCTCCTTGTTTCTTTTGTATTTTCTAGAACCCCTTCTGGGTACTGCAGGTTTAGGATGAAATCTCAGACACATCCAGAAAGTATCAAGTTTCTGTCACTTCTGTGAAGGCGTGTTTGTCCTCCAGCACCACGTCTCTGCTGGCTTAGATCTAAGGTGCCTTTGTGTGTGTGTGTGTATGTGTGTGAATGTGTGCATGTGCGCATGTGTGTGCTCATGAGTCTATTGACAGTAAGCTCTGCCACTGTCTCTGCCATGGATTTTGTAAGCTGTCACTGTCAGATCCAGAACAAGCCTATGTGTCATGCAGCTTGTCCCATGATATCAGGTCACTAGGCAACATTTCCAAGACAGCTGGTCCTTAGCATTCCTCTGCCCTCCCTGCTTCCCTGAGCTGCTGGGGTGGTGATAATGACTAAGCAATAGTCCTGCTTAGTTTGCAAACTTCTCTGCTGATTTCCCCTGCAATCTAGTGGGGGAGGGGTGGGGTGGGTGGTATTCAGGATGGTTTTAATTATTTCCATTTTACAGATGAAGAAACTTAAACACTAAAGATTAAAGGTTTCTTTTTTGCTGACATTCTTTTGTTTTGTTTTAAACTCACACACTCTGAATGCATGCATTATTCCCTCTGCCAGGAACTCTTAATCTTCCTTCCTGCCTGCCTGTTCCCTGGCTAATCAATCTGCCTAATTAAAGCTGGTTCAGCCACTCTGCCCCATCCCAGTTGTATGAAACTGGGCACATGGATTTGGTACCACCTTACTGAGCTCCTACCCATTAAGTGGAAAATGTGAGGAGCATGGATAGCGCCTTGAAACTAATGAACACTTAAAGATAGCATTCATTACTCATTCTTTAGATTCCAAATTGACATAATTTCTTCCTAGAAGCTTCCAGATGTGGGCTGGACCCAGGTCTCCTCTGAGCTTCTCCTATGCAGCCTCTACCTCAGGGCCCAATTCCCTACTGACTCTTTCAATCCTGACTGCAACTGGGGAGACTGAGGCTTGGGAGCTTTTTAAAAAATCTATGCTCAACCCTCTCCGCAGAACACTTCCACCAGAGTCTTTGAGAGTTTTTCTACTCTGTGAGATTCCCAAGGGAAGAGATTTTATCTGACTTTTTCATAACAATTTTCTAATCCATGGCCTACCTGGGACCAGCAAGGAGTACCAGAAGCCGAGTGTCTAGGCTCTGGCCTATGATAGGACCCTGCGTTCAAGGTCTGGTCTGTGCTCAATATGGAAAGGTATGAATCCAGCCAAACTAGATTGCCAGGCTATTTTGCTTGGTTGTCAAGTCTTTCAGGGAGGAAATGCTGCATTTTACAGCCAGCCTGCTCTCTGGCCCTCTCTTTTCCACTGCAATCCCTTTAAAAGTGAATCCTTGCTATAAACTGATTCTCCCTTCCCCCAAATTCATGCTGATGCTTAATCCCTATGGTGATGGCATTAGGAGGTGGAGCCTTTGGGGGATGACTGGGTCACCAGGTTTCATGAATGGGATTACTGCTCTTATAAAAGGGACCCCAAAGAATTTCTCTGCCTTTCAGCCAAGTGAGCACACGATAAGAATGTGCTGTCTACGAACCAGGAAGCAGGCTCTCACCAGATACCAAATCTGCCACCACCTTGGTTCTGGACTTCATGGCCTCCAGAACTGTGAGCAATTTCTGTTGTTTATAAGACTTGGTCTGTGTAATAAGACGCTTCTCTTCATTATTTTTCAGGAGTGGTAACAGCACAAGAGTGATGGTAGTAGCTGATAGTCTAAGTACTTGTTATGTTCTGGGAACTCCACTGACCACTGAGGGGCTGACGCCATCTTCTTGTTTCCTGAAACAAACATAATTTAGATCTCAAAATAGAATTTGCAGATTTCCCCTCATTTACCTTAACTGGTCCATTCCTGGCCATGTGTTGAGGACTGACAACTAAAATTACGGAGATATAATGTTAAGGTTAATGCTAAGCCTCTGACATTGAAGACTGGGAAATTCAGTCCCCTTCATTCCCGATCTTCTCACAGATAGAGACAAGAATTGGGAAACAGGTGCTGGGAGACCTTCAAATCCCATTTCAAGCTCCAGGGGCCATAGGTTTAATAAGCAGTCATTGTTTCTTGGGAGACCTTGGGCTCAGCTTTTCTGGCAAGAGGTGGGCTGGTTCCAGCAGACTCTGAGGCTAAGGAGAAGGCTGCCACTCTTTGCTCTTGGATTCCTCTGCTTTATCACTTGTGGACCAAGAACCTTAAATGCATACTTCCCAACCCTCACATGAGCCCTGCATCTGACCATCTGCTTTTCTGGGTAAGAAGATGAACCCTGATAAAGGTCAAAGACAAGGTCATGTATGGTAAGCAACAGAGCTGGGATCAGATGTCAAGTTCCTAACAGCTTTGCTGCCTCTTGATCTCACAGCCCACATTTAACCCTGCCCTGCAACCCCAGTACTTCCTTTGTTTATATATTTATTGCATGAGACACCTCCATTATATACAGGAGGGCTGAAACCTACATGGGCAGGCCCTGCAAGGCCCATGGGGCTAGTTTTCTGATCTTGGCTCTGGAATGATTAGGACAGATGAATAGTGATCTTGATTGCAAAACCATGATAAAGGAGATGATTGGGAGAAAGGCTCTGGATTGTGTGATTTTCATATGAACAGCAGTGATAGATGAATACTTTGCTGTCTGAAGGAATTGGTTAGCCCCTGGTTTGGGTCATCTCCAGAGTCCACCAGGTATCAGAATTAAAAGACATTTTAATACAGGTTTACTGTACACATTGGAAGTGAGCTTAAAGGCTCAAACAGTGAAATTTACTTATTTTTTTTGTGTGTGTGGGGGGGTGGTTTCCAGTACCGGGAATCGAACTCACAATCTTTCGCTTGCCAGGCAGGTGCTGTGCTACTGAGCTAAATCCCCAGCCCACAAACAGTGAAATTTACCAAATGGTATTGAAGTACTAATGTAGCAGAAAATCCCCCCACAGCCAGTATACTTCAGTTTGTTAGTTGCCCAGGTGATAGTTCCTGTTCCAGTTCCAGTTGCTCCTGTCTCTTAGAAACGGCTGGTCATTGGGATGCATAGCTGGCCACTATGATGCACGTTGTATAAACCAACCTCCAATGGACAAGCAATTCTGCCTCTGTACTTCCTGCTTGCTTATCTCATACAAGCCCTAGACCACCAGCGATCAGGGCCTGATATTCTGGGGGTGATCCTGATCAATGCCTGTCAATGTAAATAAATCTACCTCCAAATCCTGGGTGTCATTTTGGTGTTTCTGCTTGCCGTTGCACTAAAATACCAAATATTGAAATATTTGGACACCTGGCATCTTTGTACCTGGTCACATCAGTTGAATTAAGTGGAGACCAAAAAGGCTCAGTAAATATACACTGAACTGCTAAATTGAAGGGCTGGACTTGGAGGGCATCTCTAACATACTTAAGCCGGCTTTGCAGAGGGCAATGACAATGCTGTTGCATATGGCTGTTCCTCTCCTTTCCGTGTAGAACCATCCTAACCCTACCCATATCTGCTTGTGGCTGGGAGGTCTTTGAGCTAGAGGGCTGGTGGGCTGACCTCACTCTATATAGGAAGACTCAGCCAACCCTCACTAACCAGCAGAGAAAGCAAGCCTTGAGACCCCCTACATTTTCTGACAACTCCTAGGCCCAGGACATGTGGTGGGATATCAACACCAGGCAGCCCTACTCCCCGCCAGCCGGTACCAGGTGTTGGCTCATTTAAGGAACAGTATTGATTTTCACATTATGATGAACAACTCACGAGGCGCCAAAGGGAGGAGTAGAAGAGAAGCCAGCCACTGATTCCTGGAATTTATTTCCAGACACATTAATTTGTTTCTTCCCTTCAAAGTCAAATCAAGTCATCTCCATATATCACCAACGGCAGCCGGCTGGCTGGAAGGCAGTTGGGAGGGGTGGAGGTGTGCTTCGGATAAAACTCTTTGGGAGATGGGTCAGGGGAGCAAATGGAAGCAGAGTCTAGTCATCCCCAGTCCCAGTATCGTGGAAGTGAGGGCTTGGGAACAGTATTCCCAATCATTTGGTTGGAAATGTCTGGGGAAAGGACCATTTGTATCTATTTCTATGCCAAGTCTCATGCCTTAGGGCTGGAAGCTGTCTGAACTGAGTCAGTTTCTGGAACCTGAGTTATGTCTCTAGCTCAATTTCCCAGTGACCCACTTAGCATTCTTTCATTCATTCATCCATCCATTCATCCATCCATTCGATAAATATTGCCTGATGTGCTAAATACTGCACTTAGCATACATGACAGTATCAGATAAGACAGGAAAAGAAGAATCCCACCCTTTTGGAGTTTACATTCTAGGATGTATCGCTGTAAGTAACACACACTGAGGAGAGCTTGCCTTTTAACATGTTTGCATGTGTATAACCAAGTGAGGGCAATTCTGAGAAGTACTTTGAACTAAGTAAGGCAGTGTGATGTAATCAAATAAGGCTAGTATGAGGCTTTTCACAGTACTGCAGGACTGAAGCAAGTAGGAGCAGGAATGGGGAGATATAATTTGAGGGGTGATCCGAGGATATGGCAGGACAAGAAGGAGGTAACCAGGCAAGCAGCTAGGGGCAGAGTGTTCATAGCCAAAGGAATGGCAAGTGCAAAGATCCTGGCAAGAAACTGAGCACAGTGTGTCTGACAGATAGGACGGAGGCCTTGGGTAGAGAACAAGGGAGGGAGCTGAGGAAGATGAAGTTGGAGAGGTGGTAGGGGCCTGAAGGCAGTAGAAAGGAGTTTGCATTTTATTTGTTCAATCCATTCCTCTGTGTATCGGCAAGGATGACATGCTCTCTACGCTGCAGGTACTGTGCAGGAGTGGAGGTTTCAGTGGAGAAGCAGTAAACGTGGCCTCTGCCTTCACAAGACCTACAGTCAACCAGAACAGTGCAGGTGTCTGGGAAAGCCATATTCTCTTGAGCTATTTAAATAAAAATGGCTTATGCTGTCAGTGGAGTCCCTCCTCAAGAAATCCATGATGTCTCATGAGATCCCTTCTCCCTTCAAGCTCCTGCCCACGAAGAATTCTCCTCCCCATTTACTTTGCTGTGTGTCATCAAACTCCATCCACTCCCTGCTCCACAAGACCACTCACACAGAGCACCTGTGGGTGCCTCACATCCCCAAAGGTTGGGCAGTTGTTTCCTATTACAGTGCAAATAATTTAAAGTGTAATATTGTGCATCATAATTTTAGTTTCTAAGTTCGTCTACCATCTGAAATTCCTCTCTGATCACCTCTTGCTGCAATCCAACTGTTCACCATGGTGACAGCCCTCAGGGCCTTAGTCACCCTGCTCATTTCTGGCACAGATCTCTGTGGTCTTCTATGCCCTTGACCTGGGCACTGCCTGAAGATAGGTTTTCCACTCTGCCCACTTGGAATATTGCTCTTCAGGGGCCCGGAACTTATGAATTTGGAAATAACAGACTTGCCTTTCTTCCCGTCTTATCAGACTGTCATGGGAAAGATTGGTATCTGACACCAAGCCTAGAATCTTACACATGGTAGGTGTCATGTAAACATTTGTTAAACAAATCAAATATCAAATCAGAAAGGATCTCCCACTAGATCTGAATAATTTCTCTTCCCTTCACTGAGAACTGAGCATCTTGGGTCAGTTTTGTTTGTTGTCATCATCGTCATCATCATCGTCTTCATCATCATTTATTATTATTAATTCTGCTACGTAAATACCCAGACTGTTATCATAGGATGTGTTATGTAGGGACAGAGGTAAGCAACAAGGCGCTCTGGCCTGCCTGGCTGGGAGAATCCAGCTGAAGCCCTGAAGAATTGACCAAGGAAGAGGTTGGGAGAGTAACTGTTGGAAGAGAAAGAGAGCAGTATGGTCAAAGTTCTGTTGCGAGAAAGGGCCTGTCTGGTTGGAAGAATGGACGGAAGTTGGTGGAGCAGGAGGGTAGGGTAGGAAGGAGTTGGGACTGTAATGGAGAGAGGTCATCTGGGGACAGATCCAGCGTCTGGTGTGTCTTACAAAGAAGTTTGGACTCCATCCTCTGAACAGTGACCATCAAAGGATTTTACAAGGAACATACCTTTCTCTTTGGCTCATGCATTTTCTTCTGCTTGTGAGGCACCTTCTACCACTACCCCTGTTTTCACTCAATCTTTAAATCATGCTCAATTCCCAGATCCCCAATCCTAACGTGAATGATTCCTCTTTGGTAAGCCCAGCTTGCAATATCACCTCTCTTCTCCTTTCTTTCCAATTTGGATGGACTCATTAGGACATATTTGCACTTTGCTTTGTTGGGAGAAATGCAGAAGAGAATAATGGCTAAGGGTGAAAGCCCTGCCTGGGTCTGTGGCTAACCAGGTGTGGAACTTGGGGCATGCACCCAGACTTTCCGTGCCTCAGTTTCCTTATCTGTAAAATGGTGAGAAGAGTTGGATCTTCCTCCAGAACTGTATGAATACATATAGAATACTCAGCACTGAACGTAACGGTCAGGTATTTTTAAATTTTCTGCAGCTGTTACCAGACTGTGAGCAGGGCTGTGGCTCACTGTGTGCTATATTTTTGGTGGCTGGCACCTCCCTGAGCAGAATAGATGCTCAGGAAGTATTCGTAGATCCTGCCATCTTTGGGGGGTTTAGGGAATCCCAGCCCAGCAGCTCCTTCTTAAAGCAAACATACAGGTTTGAATTTTGCTGTCACCTTGGTGACTTACTCAAGTGTCTTCTCTCTTAGCTTCAGCTTCTTCATGGTACAATTAATGTCTACTTTTTAGGTGTCTTGAGGATTAAATGGGATTGGCTCCAAGGATGGGACATGTGACCCAGGGCAGGTCAATGGAGCTCTGATTTGTTGAATTTTGCTTAGGTTAGGAACAGTCCTGTGACCCAAGCTGGTCCAATGAGAATAGGTCTCAAGAATACGGTAGAAGATAGGGGAAGAGATAGGATGTTCTCTATCAGGACAGAGATGTGGGGGAATGTGGGGTTGTAGTGACTGTAATCACTTTCTGGCTATAATGAGAGGACATGGGTTCAGGCAGGGCTGGGAGCAGGGAAAGTGGGGGCGGCACCATCCACAGTGTCTGATGGAGGGAAACTGAGTCCTTTGGATGCCACAGGAGGCCTGAGTCCAGATGTACCTGAAAGAAGCTCTTATCCTGGACCTCTCTGCTGTGTGTACCAACATATACCTCTTTTTAGATAAGTCATTTGACCTGGGGCTCCTGACACTCAGCACAGTAAAAATTCTAACTGATGCACGGTTTCAGCAGCCCTGCTCCCTACCATGCTACCCAGGGCTTCTGTGCTCCTGGCAGCAACAAAATCCATGACAGTCCTTGCAGGGTAGATTGCCCTCATAGTCCCTGCACCCTTTTCTTGTTCATAACAGAATCTTGTTTTGTTCAGGTGGCAATGTCCTTGGCCTTAGAGGATGAATTACTATAATAAGTCTAAACCAACCATGGCCACCTCACTTCCTTTGGCTAAGACCTGGTCTCAAAATAGACATATCACCCAGTTTGGACCAATGAGATAAAAGAAGACATCTATGTGCAGCTTCCAGAAAATATTTTTCTGATTGATAAAACAAGGAGACATGTGAGAAGACCTTCTTATCGCTGCCTTCTCTTCCTATATATTTTCATATGAGGATGAGATGCTTGGAGCTGCTGCAGCCATCTTGTAACCTGAGGATAGACTGTGATTTCTCAGATACAGAAGAGAAAAATAATGGAAATGTTCTCAGTTATTAGTGGCACAACAGCTGAAGAAACCACTTACCTGGGCAACAACTTGCCTCTGAATTTCTTGTGAAATGAGATAATACCTATTTTATCCCAGTTAAGCCACTAGTTACTATGCATGATTCCTTGAAGCCACAGCCCTCCTAAGTAGTGTGTGCATCTAGGTGATATTGCATCTAGTTTCTGATCGAAAGAAGCACCCAAGGCTAAGAACATCAGCTCCTTTATTATTGTTACTAATTATTATTTACTATGTTCCCCCCAAACAACAGCACAACTCAAACAACAATGACACAAATGTCCCACACCCCTATACACAACACCACCAGCTTGTCTGCCAGGCTGCCTGGCCTCTGCTTGGCTCTTGGCAGGGCTATCTAGAAACACCCCCCTCTGTAAAATCCCAACTTGGACATGGGGGACACAAGATGGTGAGGACCTCAGCCAGGGAATTAACCTAGAGGCTTCTAGAGTCCTTGGGGAGGGCCTGTTTGAGAACCTTGGGGACATGCTGTAAACATCTGGGCAGAGGGCAGAAGGCAGTGTTTATTTTTGTATGGTTGGTGGAGAAATCTCATAAGGAAATACAAAATCTGTCTATTACCCTTTGTAAGCCAGGGATGTGGAAACACAGTGGGCTGAGCCACGGGCTCCATTGGTGGAACCGTGAGGCAGTCATGGGAACAGGAAGCCCAGGGCAAGGATCTGGGTAATGCGGAGGTCCCCAGAGATAAGTGACCCTTGCATTCCTTGCAAGGTAAGATACAACATGAAATGCTAAGTCCCCATTTCTTTGTTTGGCAACTACAGAATGTGCAATGCTTTCATCAAGATAGAAAAGATAAAGAAAGAAAAACCAGTACTTTGGCCTAACGCAACAAGCACGGTTTGCCAATTGCGTCATCTTGTGGAGAAATCTACTACTATGTTATCCAGGGAATCTGTGGTCATTTTCCCTTCCCCCTATTCCCCAACATTTTAGTTGCACTATATCTGAGTTCAGCTAAAGTAATGTACCCTAGAATCAGGGAAGCCCTGGGGTTGGGGAGGGAAGGAGGATGGACCAAGGCTGGGGTCTCAGGTACAAGTCACTTCCTGGGTGTCCTGGGGAAGCTCGTTGTTGAAACTGCTCTCTCCAAATGGT
The DNA here is from genome assembly GCF_000276665.1 of Chinchilla lanigera. NCBI lineage: Eukaryota > Metazoa > Chordata > Mammalia > Rodentia > Chinchillidae > Chinchilla > Chinchilla lanigera. Next base: position 12,291,821 of record NW_004955455.1, read on the forward strand.
GAGTAAGGGGGCACTTGGGGAGCTTCGATGATCAGCAGCCCCTCTGGGGAGAGCGAGGCAAACACTGTTACAGGATCCACCTCTGCAGGAAGCCTAGAAAAAGCACAAGATTTTATTCATCACTTTAAATATGGTTTAAATACGTTTATTCATGTGAGGGAAAATATTTTGGACAAGATGCAGTGCTCAGTGTTTATACCCTGGTTCTACCTATTGGTAGCTGTGTGACCTTGGCAAGGTCACTCAATTGCTTTAAGCTTCTTTTCTCTTCTGCAACAGGGAGATAAAGATATTGAACTTGTATAGCATTTGAAGATGCACAAAGAGTCAGAGTCTGAACATGTTTTGTATATGGCAAGATGCTAGTTGGAAGTAGTTCTTAACTTAAAAATACGCTGTTGGCCCATGTATTTGGTTCTATGTTGAGGTCCCTACCCTAAGAGAGTGGATAGGTTGCTGGCCAGAATTATAACCACACTATTCCTGTGGAGAGCACCAGGAAGGTATTACAGTTAGAGTAGGAAGCACATTTTCATTTGTCATGTGCCCAGTGGAGAGTACTTTACTACAAAATGCATTAATGATGGAATAGGCAGTTCGGTAGGTAAAATGGTCAAGCTGGCCACATGGATAAATTTCAGATGGCAGCATAGTCCATACTGCTAAGAATGAGACTTGGTTTGGGTCACATTTTGATTATTTCTTCATAATCAAGGTTGTAATTGTTTTGTTCCCAAAACTCAGTTACGGATATGTGTAGTTGGAGCTTTTTGAGGGTCTAGTATGATTAAAAGGTAAAAATTAATATATCCATTCCACAGATGACTAAGTGGAGACTTATGATACATCAAAAGACAAACTTAATGAGTGCAAATGCATTAAAAATGGAATCTCTGAACCCAGATCTGATAATAGTTCAGATGAGTTTTTATTTTAATGATTTTTTGAAATGTTTGAGGTGACCGAAGCTATCTAGGATATGCTTTCTTCAACAAACTTAAAACTGTGAGGACCCGTTAATGGTCTCAGTGAGATGCCACTGTTAATAAAAAAATGATGAGAACCATGACCTTCTCAACACTTTGTGTGTCAAGTACTTTAACTGAATCACCTCATCTCATTTAGTTGTTAACAATAATACCACTAAGCAGGTTCTATTACTATCCCCAATTTATAGAGGAGGAAACTGAGTCTCAGGGAAGTAAACTGATTTGCCCAAGGTCGTACATCTGGTATGTAACAGAGGGGAATTATAGGAATTGGAATTGGAATTGGAATTCTGGGCTCCAATCCTGGAGTAGTCAACCATGATGCCCTACTGGCTCCCCTGCATCAGATCTCTGAAGAAAGGATAATTTAGTGGGAGGGAAGGAGGCTGAGTCACCATAGACCTTTCCATCGGTCAGGCCAGATCTGCTCGTTTTAATGCAGGTGTCTTGATGAATGAACCAAAGCACAAGTAGAGCCTAGTCCTGATCCTTGCAGGACCATTCCTGGAAGTTAGGGAGCTGTTTGTTGGGAACGGCAACTCAAACCCCCTTGAGCTACATCCACCCAAAGACACCTTCCAAATTGGAACCCCAAACATCAACAAGCATATGGCTGGGAGGATGGAAGAGAGAGAAAGGAAAGCTGGACAATTGCTGAGGCAAGCTTTTGAAGTGGAGATAAGGGAAAAATACGGACCTCCCTCATCCTATTGGGCATGGGCTGACCCTGTTTGACCATTTGCCCACCACCCCAGTAGGCAGCTCGCCTGATATGGCACTGCCTGAGCTTTGCAAGCAGATTTGCATTCAAATTTGGACCTCACTGTCAGAATTTGGCCTGGTGATCGGGCCCTTCTGAATATATACGCTTGTAGGAAAAAGGATGTAATAATAGTATCTGAGAGTGGTGTGAGTATTGCTTTGCAGTCATTGGCCCCACTCATCGGCATCTTGACCGCTGTGAATATTTTAACACAAGCTGAAGTATAATTGAACCACAGACTGTCAGAGCCTAAAAGGATCTGCCTGTTTGTCTAGGACAGTACTGCCAGATTACACATGGGGACACCGAGGCCCAGAGATGGAAATCTACCGTTCAGGGTCCCAGGTGTGTTCTGTGTCTTGAACCCAGGTGGTGGGAAGGTTCTTCTTCTTCAGATCCCATTTAACCCTTCCCTTTGCATCTAAGTGCAGCTCTCAGCTAGGTGTGAACAAGCCTTGGGTACCTGGGAGCTCTAGCACTGACTCCCTTTCTGACAACGCACTGGCTGATCTACTGCTTAGTCCCTCAGGCAGACAACATTATCTAGTCAGAATTTAAACACATTTTGCTTTCATTGGATTTATTTCATGAATGCCTCCTTCAGTGAACATTTTAATGATGAGAATTGAACTTTATCAAAAGTGAGTTGATCTAAGCATATAAAGCAAAAAATAGCAAAGATGGCATGTGAACGATGGTACTGCAAATGACTGTAATCCCCTCAGCCAAATAGGAGAGTTGAGAGCAGTTAAAGTACAGCCCTGGGTTCAAAGTCATTATCTGCTCTTTTTTTGGAAACAATTCTCTTGAGATAAATTTGGAGTACGAAATTATACATACATGGTATACAATGCAATGTTTTGATATAGGTATGCATTGTATAATTGAGCCATTTGTCAGACCTATCACCTTGAAATAGTTATTTCATGTGCACTGAGAAGATTAAATTTAAGAAGCAGCCTCTTAGCAAATTTCAAATATATAATATAGTGTTGCTAACTATAGTCACCATGCTGTACTTATCTATCCTGCCTCACTGAAAGTTTATAACCCTTGGACTGACATCTCCCTATTTCTTCTTCTCTCTCTGTCCCTGGAAGATACCATTCTAGTCATTCCCTCTATGAGTTTGATATCCCCCATGAAAGAGAGAGCATGCCATATTTCTCTTTCTGTGTCATGTTTATTTCACTTACTGTAATGTACCCCAGCTCCATCCTTATGAAGACAAGGTTTTCTTCTTCTTTATGGCTACATAATATTCCAGATCTGCTCTTTACTAGATGAATGATCTCAGTTGAATCCTATCACTCCTCTGGGCTTCAGTTTCTTCATCCACAAAATAAAATTATTTCAATGATTAAATAAAATTGAACCTGCAAAACTCTTGACCTGGCTCCTGGCACATCAGAGATGTCAGTGAGTAGCAGAGTAGATACCTGGGAAGATGAGGAGCAAGGAGAATGAAGTTGCCTTGGCTCCAAGCATCCTCCACTAATGACCTCCTGTATCCCCTGCTTCCTGTTTGCTCTCTGCTCCAACTTCTGTGTAGAAAAGAATGTAACTACAATCCTCCCAACCTGAAAGGTGGATTCCAACATCTCTCCTCTCTCCTTCATCCAATCAAAATGGAGCCTCTGGGATAAATTTCTTAGTCTAAGGCAAACAGCTACAACGTCCTGCCTGGGTGGCAATCTTGAAGGATCCCAGGCTTGCTGAAGAAGCATCCTCTAAGGACTGACATTTTTCCTGGAAGAGTCATGGAGGTCCCTTGAGGATGGCTCAGGGTTGTCCCGGTCACCAGAACTCCTGGATGCTTCTGGGGTGGGCAAAGTCAGGAGCCCCCAGGAGTCTCAGCTATTTTCCCATGATTCCTGCCTGTGGAGTCTTTTAATACTATTAGTCCCCATGGACCAAGCATGAAGTCTGCACCTCACTCTAAGTGGTTTGTTTACATCCTCCCACTCCTCTCTATAACTCCACCAGCGAGAGAGTGCAGGAATACAGGTCAGTGCCGTTAAGCCAGTTGCTCAAAGTTGCTCATTTATTTTATCATGAAGCCAGAACCTTCTGTATCCAGGGCTGAGATTCAAAATATTTAACAACTGGGTACCACCGGGACTGGCCAATCAGAAGGGAGGGACACCTGTCAAGGTGATGGTGGAGAACTCTAGGACCCTTTAGTAGTTGCAACATGGGGACGGTGGAATGGCCCTGGGCACAGTGTCCGCGAGGCTGTGGTCACTTAGAGAGGGTGCACTGAGGGGAGTGCTCCGGGAAGTGGCTAGAATGTATTTTAAGAACAAGCCCCCCACCAGCTGAGTAGCAGCGCCACGTGGAGCAGCATTTCTATCTGGTCAGGGAATTCCCAGTGAGCTGTTTCCTCTCAAGGCCTCAGAGCTGGGGAAATCCATGCAAACAACCATTTTAAGAAATGATTAATTGCCTGATTTCTTTCCTGCTCAGTCCTTGTCACAGCTGTGCCCTGCTTGTCATTTCATCCTGAGTCCTTGCTGGAGCCGCTGGAAGGATATACCAGTACCCTCCCTTTTCCTTTGCCCTTCCTCTGCTCTCTGCATTGTTTAATCTGGTGGCTGTACCGGGAAAAGGTGAGGGTCATGGGACAGCACGCCAGCCAGAGGCCGAGAAGAAAAAAGACTTTGGTATTTTTCTTATCGGGAAGCGGCCACAGGCTTCCAAGAACTGTGAGGGTCAGAAATGGGCGGGTGTGGGGAGAGACAAGAGTGCAGAATCCCAAAGCTAGAAGAAGTCTCAGAATTTAGCTGGTGCGATCTCTCCATCCTGGGATGTTGCCAGGGCTGGTGGGAATAGTAATACCAAGCTGCTGCTATGAGGACCCAGCATGCACTGGGAAACTCAGCTGGTATCTCAGCAAGGCTGGATCAGCATTCCCTTTTAGAGATGAGGGAACAGCACCCTTGCTCAAGGCCTGCACATGAAACCCGGAGGTCAGGACTCTGGGTGGGGCTCTGCTAAATTCCTATCATGAAGACCAGAGTAAGTCCTTTATCTGTGAGAGACTTAGCTTCTTCCTCATACAGGGAGGGTGGTGTCTCTTTTCCTTGATGCATATCTTTGCTGCAGAAACCAAATGCCGTGATGACTAAGAAAGGACCTTAGGGCTAGAAAAGCACATAGCAGAATGATGTTGGTTAGAGAGAAGGCACCTAGCAGCTCTCTCAGGAAAGCAGCCATCATCCCTGCTAAGGGTCTCTTCTCCCCTCAGGAATCGCCAGTTATATGATCAATGTGGTCGCTATTTGCTGGCCAGCCTGTTTGTGTTCTGGTTGCTCTCCTCTGACCTAAGACTGTTAAGCAAAACTGGCCTCTCCTCTGCCTTCATGTCTCGGCATCCAAACCCTTGTGGGGAGTAGGTAGAGACAGTGGGACAATGTGCAGGTTAATTTGTGTGATTCTCCAGTTTTAGTTTATGTGCTGCTAAAGGGAGCATATTGTGTGTGATATCATTCTCCTGGCCATGGTAGCACAGAGCAACAACCTTCCAAAGAGCCTATCAGGCCTATCAAGGGTCTGTTTTGATGGTGATGGTGATCTTCCCTCAGCCATGTCACGTGAGTGGGTGAGTGTCCCAACTCTGTATCACTGTGGACAAGTTACTTCGCCTCTCTTATTTTCTGATTCTCCATCTGTAACGTGGGGCTAATTCTACTTCACAGGGCACAGGGCAGATGAGTTGCGCCATCTATGTGCTGCTGCTTCTGGGATCCTACTGCAGGTTTGCTGTGACACCTTCTGTTAAGGTGTGAGAGTTCAGTTCCGTCCCGTAGGAGGTATCTCCCAAGAGAGATGTTCAAGAGAGAAAGACCCCAGATTTGGGTCTCAGGTACCCCCTGCTCACCCCTCAGCCCCAGATCCATGCTGCAAGGTCACTTACTGGATTTTCTTGGTGAAGTTCTTGGAAACAATGCCTCCTTCTTGCTGCTTCTCTTCGTGTTTACCTGGAAGAACAAGCAGCGTGACATGTCAGCCATCTATGTGGCCCAGATGTGGCTCAGGCCTGGTGCTCAGATTCACATCCTCCCTCTGCCCCTGCCTCCTTGTGTGACTTCAGTATGGTCTGGAGACTTCAGGGTCTGAGCCACAGGGATCCTGTCCATCTACCCCATGGACATACTTTATTAAGCCCACCTCTCAGGCTGGCTGTGGGTATGAAATGAGACAATGGACAGGAAATGAGGCTTTGACCAGGGTTTGTAGACAACTAAACATTGGTTTTAGGAAATCACAGACACTGGGCCATGTGTTAGTACCTTACCTTCCTCATTTTCCACTTAACTACTTCTCTCTAGCCAGCCAGCAGACCCCCGTGGCTAACATTCCCGATGAGGTCAAAGAAAGAAGCAGAGTAAAACCACATGTCAAGGGCTTCTTTTGCATGCGCAGAGGCTTCACCTAACTCTAAGGATGAACTTCTTTTTCCCTTTTGCTACCGGAGCCCATGATGGGTCCAAGGTCATCCAGCTGGTGTGGCTGCTCTGGAGTTTGAATCAGCTCTCTCTGAATCAGGTCCAAGTCCTGGGACCTTATGTCCCCCTGTCCTCAGGTTTCTGTCTGTGCCAGCTACTGATTAGCTTTTTCAGTCACATTATCTGTACCTAGTAGCAAACCGACAGTCCAGAAATAATGCTTCAATCTGCGAAACACATCCCGCCTCTCCCAAGAGACGTCCCCTTAGAAAAGGAGGCCACAAAATCACAGATGTGAAATTCTACCAGCTCTACTTCCTACAGAGTAACAGGGAAGAGCCACACAACCTCCCTTAGGGAGGCAAAAGATGAAATCACAAAAAGCCTTGAGCCTAAACTGGCTTTTATTTTGCAATATAGCAAACCCAGATCCTCCTGCTCCGCCCTCCCCCCACTCCCATGGTGAGGGTGTCTCCAATTTCTCTTTAAACAAACAGGATTAGCATGTGGAGGAGGGGCGTGTCACTCAGCTCCCATTCCTTTTAGAACCTCATTCTAAAGCCCAAGAGCCTCATTTATACACTGGGGCCCTTCCGAGGGGCTCCAGGATCCAGATTATAAATAACCTCGGATAAAGTGTCCTTATGCAATCCAGACTTTAAAAAACTGAGAAGTTATAGGTGATTGCATTATTAATGACTTTAAGAAAAGTAACATTCCTTTAATAACTTTTCTGATTATGCGATAATGTAGGTTAGAAAATATAGAAGATAAGGAAAAAAATCACAACCACTCTGAGGAAGCCATTTAAAAAGCAGTAAAAAAAGATGATTTTTTCCATGCTCCAGAATTTCCTTTCTATGTTTCTTAAATGTTGTATAGTATAGATATATATCACATACTTATCAAATGGGATCATTCTGTGTGTTATGCTCAAAATCCGTTTTCCTCTCCTGTTAAGACATTGTAATTATTTGTCCATATTGCCAAATATTATTTGACAACATGATTTTAATGACTGTACCCGTCCTTCTGCATAAACACATGATAGTTCATGTAGTCAATTCCTTACTCTGAGGGACTGAAAAGATTTCCAGCATCAGAAAGAACTTCACTGAACTGAGTAGTCCTGGACTTAGATCTTTATACTAGGTCTAAAGACTTCTGGAGGATTAAGTCTAAGTTTTTGAGTGTCTTGGTCTGATTTGTTCTCCCACTAGCGGGGAAGAAGGGGTACATTTATGGGAATCCTTTTTAAACTACAGTGTCTGGTGACCAGAGCATGCTATTCTGTTAATGGGCTGTTACCCCAAGAGCTTATCCTAGCCTGCCAACTCTGAGACAACCAACTTCCCAGCTTTATCATGGGCCTGTGGCCAGAAAGTACTGTCTGTTCCCTGGTCCTTCCCCAAAGCCTGGGCCCCTAAAGGCCTGCTTCCCCTGGGCACAGGCCAGTGCCTCTGACTCAGCCCTTTTGCATCCTGGAATCCTTCTGCATGTCTGGTGCCCTGAGAATCCTAATTGATGCTAATGATCATGATGGTAAGAATAATAATAGCAAACATATACAGACATCCCCTGATTTAACAGTGATTCAATTTACCATTTTTCAATTTTGCAATGATGCCATTTTTCACTTTCAGTACAGTGTTCAATAAATTACATGACATTCAATACTTTGTTACAAAATAGGTCTTGTGCCCCATGATTTTGCCCAACTGTAGGCCAACATGATGTTCTAAGCATGTTTAAAGTAGGCCAGGCACAGCTATGATGTTCAGCTAGCCGGGTGTGTTAAATGCATTTTGACTCATAATATTTTCAGTTTCCAATGGGTTTATGGGGACAGAATGTGATCCTAAGTCAAGAAGCACTGCTATAGAGTTTGTTTGGTGTCAGCCACTGTTCTGAGCACCTTACCTGTAGTGATTCCTTTACTTTTCACAACCTTATGAAACAGGTATTTTTGTTATGATCATTTTGTGAATGGGGAAACTGAAGTTCAGAGAGCTTAAGTGATGTGCCCATATCACTTGGGAATTCTGTTTCTAGAACCCTGGGGTTTGGATGTGAATCCCTTGTCTGACCTTTCCTAGCACATTTCTCCTCTTCTTTGAGCCTCGGTTTATTCTTCTCTGAAATAAGGGAGATACTTTACTGAATTGCCCTAAACAATAAATGGCAGTGAGTCACAAAATCACTTTGCAAGTTGTAAAAGACTGTGTGAAAGTGGCCTCTTCTGGATTTACCTTGATGCTTAGGGAAAGGCCTGAACCTGCGAAGCCAAACGTCAGTCTATGCTTTGAAGTTGGAGTTTGGGGTTTAGGAAGGGAAGGCTTCTAAGCAAGAGGGGCTCCATGGGGGAATCTGGGGAGGGCAAGAATCTAATTGAAAGAGAAGCAAATTGCTCTGAAGGTCATCTGCACATTATTTACATACTTTGATTATTTGGGCAGCTTTTAGATTATGAGTGATTCTTAATTTCTTATTTTGCTTTCCAGTGTTCACTTTGCACCATAAAAATATTTTCTTGCAGGCAGAGAAAAATAATAACTGCACTTTGTAAAGAAAGTGTCACCTGAAGTCTGGGGGAAGAAGAGATTCCTTGCAGCTGCCATTTGCTCCGAGTGACCTGGATAAGTATAGGTGCCAGGAGCAGGCAGCAGAGTGGCTAATGTGATTGGCCCTGCTAAAGAAGGAAGGTTCTGTTTCCAGGGAGGATAGCTGCTCTGGGGTGGGAATGAGATCTTGGGGTTTTCCAGTCCCTTTCTTAGCCAGAGTCTGGCCCAGTGGCTGGTGAAGAGAACGTCTCTTGGCTGGTGGCTTCAGGGTACGGTAAGGATATATGAGACATGGTGGAAATCATCTAGTCCAGCATTTTTCTGGAGCAAGACATTCATACATAGTCAGATAAGTCTGCCTTTCAGAGATCCCTAAACAAACCAAAGTCTCTGATAAGCTCTGCAAGGAGAAAAGAAATCTGTTCATGATTCTGTTGCACCTGGCATCTTCTAAAACTCTGGACTGCCCTTCCTCCATTACTGAGACATCTAACGGCACCTTACAGAAAGATAGTACAGCAAATCCTGGCATAGACCACAGCTCTGTAAGACCCACAGGCAAGCTCAGGTCTTAGAGGTGGTGGAATTTGGCCAAGGTCACACAGGTAGAAGTACATTGAGCCATCCTAACCCAGAACCATTCAGGAGGGCCTGGCTTTGGGTCTCAGTTACTGCCATAGAGAAATGGATAATCACAAGTGAGTTACCTTTTCTGGGCCTCCTTTTCCTTACCTGTGAAGTGGGCAGTGACCACCCACACTCCTAGAAAGTCCTTGTGAGGACCTAGTAAGCCAAGATAGGTGGGCATTTAGCATAGGGCTCAGCACAAAATGCTTGCGGAAGAACAGAGTTGTCATTGTGTAGTACAGCATGGGACACTGAATCCGTCTTCCAACATCCCTTGGAAATTGCTTTTACATGGAGCTCCTGACACCGATCCTGTTTCTAAAACCTCTTTTAGGAAGGCTTTTATATGTACTCTCAGAAGATATGGATCTAGGTGAAGTCACTATTGCATCTTTAAAAGTCCTCTTTGTCTTATTAAGACTCTATTTTATAGACGGAGAAGTTGAGGCACTGAGATATACCCACAGCCTCCAGATTAAATCAGTAAGGTCTTTAGCTGGGATCTCAGCCTGGGGCTGCCACATCCTACATGTAAAGAAGCACCTTCCTAGGAAGATGGAGACAGAGCTCTCCAGGCTGGACAGAGGGTCTCCCAGAAGGGCCAGTGGGTGTGTAGGACTTGGAAGCCCATGGAATGAAACAACTATAAGTAAACAAGGACAAAAGCATGGTGGTAATAATCACCCTGTGTACAGAGTGTTAGGCAGGCGCTATTATTAGCTCTACTTTAGAGACAGTCTGTGTACATTATCATATACTGTCTGCATATATTAAATCCTTACAGCCTTAGAGGATAGCTATTATTTTGATCCCTATTCTGTAGTAGGGGAAACTGAGACTCAGAGTGGTGAAAAGACTTTCCTCTCCATGTCTGTCCAGCTAGTGGACAGCAGTGCTGGGATTTGAACCTAGGTTTCAAAGAGTATCTGCCATTTATTATATATCAGGAACCTTCCTATGTGTCTGTCCCATGTTATTGTTATCATAATAGTGCTTTTACAACAGTAATAACACACTGCTTCCTTCCATCCAGCGCCACGTTTCTACACACTTTATAGGCACCGCCTATTAAATACTGCGATTTTACAGCAGAATCATTTAAACCCTGATTTCCAGATAAGGAAACAGCTGCACAAAGTGCAGTAGTCTGAACACCCTAATGGCTAGTGCAAGAGCTGTGGGACTCTTGCCTGGCTCCCCAGACAACTCAGAGAGCCCTGGCTGACCCTCCTCTCCCTCCATCCGCACGTGGCCCCTGCGTGTCTCCAGGGCCTACCACTCCCGAAGCCGCACTGGAGCCTCTGATGTTTATGATTCTGCCACCAGCAGCTTTGAAACTCCCCCTGAATGCTGCCTGCCTGCCAGGGCTTGTCCCTGCCCAGCTTGTGTTTGCAATGGCTTTTATTGATTTTCTGGCAGACAGGCCTGTGCCAGGAATACAGGCTTTTTAATGGAGCGTTAATTGGGAGGGAAGCGAAAGAAAGCTTTTATGCCGCCCGGTGTAACAGGGCCTGAGCTTCCTGTCTCTCTCTCTTGCCTTTCCCCAGCGTAGAGAAGCCGGGGCCTAGTGGACAGGCCTCACTCTAGTCTCTTCCTGCTGCTGACTCACGGCCTGACCTCGGACAAATCTTCCTTAGCCTCAGCCTCTTCAGCTGCAAAATGGATCAGAACCCCCTGTTACACAGGGTTGGAAAGAGGATTATTTTGGGGAAGGAATATAAGAATTTAGCTCAGAAATAATCATCAGTTCTCTTTTGGCCTCCCAACCCCCAGGCAGTGTGTTTGACCCCTTGGTAGCTTTGAACAAGTTACTTCAACCTCTCTGTGCCTCAGTTCCCTGTGTGTAAAAAGAAGAGACCAGCAGGAGCCACCCCCTCTGATTGTATTAATTGAGATATTACTGATGGAAAGGTTGGCACAGTGCCTAGCAGATGGTAAACACTCAATCAAGGTTATCAGCTGTATCATTATCATTGCTATTAAGTACGTCTCAGTCTCCTTATTGAGGATAAGGGGAGGTGTATTGCTTGAAACTCATTCTGGTTATTAACATTATCATCGCTCTGCATTGCACCTGTCCTTCTGGGCCCTGATACAAGAACATAATAAAGCCCATTTCTTTTTTTGCCTTTTTCCTTCTGAGTCTGTCTAATCTATTCTTCATATGTTAAATTAGCTCTGTCAAAATACCCAACCTAACCAGAATATCCGACCTGTCTTCCTGCCTATCCTGGGGTTGATATGGCACCCTGAGGCCTCAGCAGTTGGGTCAGGTTTGGACTCCTCCTGGGGCCTAGGAGAGGAGAGCTTTTCCATAGATAACTCTGTGGTCTGCATTCCTGAGCCCTGAGGTCACCTGTGTCACACTGTCACTGCTACCCATCTCAGGAGGCTTTCTCCGGGCCCCTCCCAGGGCTGAGGCCTGCACCCCCCAGGTGCTCTTGTTCGCTCACCTGACACCTCCACGTATCCGTCCTTGGTCTTCACCATCAGCTCCTCTGGCTTGAAGCTGTGCACGTTGACACACACTTTCCAGGGCTCTCCAGGGAAAGGTGGGGGGCTCCTGCCCTCAGCAGGTACCCCAAACCTGGCTGTGGCAGTGGGCCCCCGGGGCACCATGCCGGATCTCAGGGTCCCGGGCCAGGCAGAGGGGAGACGAGGCAGAGCCCAGTCAGGCCAAGAGGCGGTCAAGTCGTCGGGGAAGGGGTCCATGCCAAAGCCATCATCCAGCAGGCGAGAGGAGAGGGGCGAGTCCCGGAAGGGGTCTCGGCGCAGCCGGCTTGGGTAGTGGCAGGAGAATGGCATCTGACCGTCAGCCATGATGAGTGCTGAGCTCTCAGGGGAAACAGAGGCTCAGAGAGAGGGAGCCACCTACCCAAGGTCACACAGCAAAGCGAGGTGGGCGGGATGGCTTTCAGAGCTTATTTTTCAGCTTCAGAAAAATGCTGATCTTCTGTCAGGGAGAAGCAGAATCATTCACTGCCAAGAACAGCTGTGCTTACCAGGCTGGGGTCCAGGCCTCCAAAGGTGACCACCCCCCCAGCTGGTCCCACAGAATCCAAGAAGGCCTTTCTGTCTATGGCCTCACCAGAGATCAGCAAGCCACCGTCCTCCCGGGCTGCCCAGGCTCCCAGCCAGAGCTGCGGAGGTCGACAGTGGAGCCAGAGCCTAATAAAACCTCAGAGACACTCACCTAGAAACTTCTCCTGGCTTCTGGGCTGGGAGCCTTCTATTTATTTGCCGCTGGGGGCTGGAGGCGGGTTTTTGCTAGCGCCTCCTGTCACAGGAGTATTCCAAGGTAATGAACCAGCCCCAGAGAATCCACTGAGGGAACAGCTGGCCTCCCAGAGGGGGCTGGGAGGGGCCGGCTGAAGCCACCGCATGTAAGTTCAGCCAGCCAGCCCGACACTCCTCCCCCAGCCACAGCGCAGCTCCGCCCTCCCTCTGCTCTTTGGAGCCTCCTCCTCAAGCAGGGCACTAAAGCTACTGGCTATTAATAACCCTCGCCTGGCTGAGGTCTCAGGTCACCCTCTGGAAATACCTTCCCCAGAGCATGTTGTATCCTGCCTCCCCCTGGGCACCTGCAGGAGGGGATGAAAGAGGCAAGAGCCGGGGGAACCTTGGAGGCAGATGGCCCGAGGTTCAGATCCCCACTCCCAATCTGACCAAAGTCAGACCCAGGATCCGAGCTTTTATACTTTCAATGTAAAGTGGCAAACAAAAAAAGTATACTATGTAAATGACCCTTGTTTAAAGTGCAACCCGGGAAGGGAGACCTTCCTGCGCAGAGGAGCTACAGTGACAGAAGTAGTGATCCATCAAAGCACTGAGATTTTGCAGTGGGGAAAAAAAGATTTGGATCCACTCCTAATACAGTGTGGGCAAAGTAGGAATTCGTAGCCAAACAGCAGGATGGGGGTAAGTGGGTAGAAGATACGGGTTGGGATGGGATGGTGGCTGGACTCTGATTAAACTGACCTAACAGGATTCTTGCTGAAGACAGACCAGGGTGATCAGAATTTACCTGGGGAATGGTGGAAGCCGAAGAACCTGATCAGATATGGAGGGTGAGCAGATATGGGGGCTGAAGGTTGTTGCTACATGGACTTAACAGGGCTCTTGTTAAAACTGGATTTTACAGGAAGATGCACAGATGCGTCCGCAGAGAAGTTCAAGAGCCCGATTAAAGTTTGGTCAAGCCAACAATCTCCATCAGTTGTAACATTATTCTCAGGCATCTCTGAGCTGTTTTCCCACCTGTGACACGGATATGAGAGTGGCCTCCTTGTAGGTGTGTCTGGGTACATGAAGTCATCCTCAGGTAGCACTTAACAGGGGAACTGGTGTTTTTATATTTTCGACTTCAAGTTATCAGGTGCATAAAGATTGAGCTAGAGCAGGCCCTGATCTAACACTTTACAAATACTGACTTCTTTGATCTGCCCCCATGAGCTTATAAGGCAAGGTTTCCCTACTACTACTCCATTTTACAATTGAAGAGTCTGCCATTGGAAGTGTTAAGAAATGATAGCTTCTATTTTTAATATGACTATTTTTAATAATGATATTTATCCAGATGTACCATATCCATCCAGGGTGTTGGTTCTGAAACTCAAAGCCCAGACAAGACACATTTTCTAGATTTCTGTACTCCTCTATGCCACTGGAAGAATGAATTTACAACTAGGCTTGGTGGTGCAGGCCTGTAATCCAAGCACTTTGAGAGAAAGAGGCAGGAGGATCCTAAGTTTGAGCCTAGTTTGGGCAACTTAGTGACTTAGTGAGACGCTCCCTCAAAATAAAAAATTAGAGAAGTGCTGGGGAATTAGCTCATTGTGAAGGCCTTTGGTTCTATCCTCAGTACTTAAAAAAAAAAAAAAAAAAGAATTTACACATATCCCTTTGGCCTAAAGGCTTGGGTTAGGGTTCTAATCTTCGCTCTGCCTGCAGCAGGTGGGCAGCTTTGAGTGCACTATTTTCCCCCTGTGTCCTTAGGGTCTTAGCTCTGTCAGCTTCAAGGGGTGGGGGTGGGATGGAGGTGTTGAGGAATTCATGAGTCATAAGTTGAGAAATTGCTCTCATATGAAGCAGTGCTTTCGTGAGGGAGGTTGCTAAAAATAATAGTACAGAGAACAACCACGGCGACTATCACATATCATCTCCTGTGTGTTGGCCACTTCCGTGAGCCTTTGCAGAGAAGGTAGTGAACCTCTCAACAATATCTTTATTACTGACACCCCCATGTTGCAGGTGGAGAAACAGGTGCAGAGCCTTGGCCCTCCCATGTAGGTGTGGGGTGGCAGGGCCCAGGTGGGAATGTGGGTGGTTCTGAACCCCAGATCTGGATTGAGCTCTCTGGGGAGACCCCCGACCTCCCTCTCCAGCCAAGAGAGTCCCCTCCAATGACAGGTCCTGAGTGACTGCCTGGGCTGCTAGGTGAGCTGGGGTGAGCTCATCCGGCTAGAAGCTTCAGGCTGACGTCATGGCTGGGCACAGAATCCACAGCTCTCTCTGTAATTACAGCAGGGCCAGGCAGCAGGCTGAGCTTGATGCCAGTTAAGGGGAGAATCACTGCATGACTCTCAGGAGCAATCTGGGCCTGCCTGGGACAAGGCGTGGGCTGGGTGAGGTTCCTGTGTGGGTGGCGTGGTCTGAGAGAGTGTGTGTGTAGATCTGAGTGGTGGGAGTGTGTTTACAGGCGGATGGACTGTGTTTATGGAGTGGAAGCCTCCTGGCGGGCGTGCTCTGGAAAGCCTCTCCTTCCCCACCCCAACTGTGTCCCTTCCACAACTCCACCCTGAAATTTTCAGGCCTCTCTGCCTGGATTAGGGGACCAGAAGAGTAGAGAAGCCTTGATGATCTCCTCCACCTTGTCATTTCAAGGTCAAGGAGCAGGGATGAAGGCTGTGCAGGAAGAAAAATAGAACTCGCAATCATTAGCACTACAGGGTCCTTGCCAGGTGCCAGCTTCTGTCCTAAGCACTTTAAATTTATTCTTCACCATCTATTCTTCCTCCAAATTCTATGAGGAAGAGACTTTTGTCATCCCTGTTTTATAGTTGAAGAAACAGAGGCACTGAGAGTTGACATGACTTGCCTCTGTCTGCCCATGTGTTTAAGCAGCAGAGCTGGGATTTGAACTTAAGCAGTTTTGCTCTTGCCTCTGCTGTTTTCCCTCTGAAATTAGTCATGGATTACATTTATGGAACACTGATTGTGTACAGGCCCTGTGCTCAGTAGTTTTGTTCATGACCTCGATTCTTTAGGGTTCAGAGAGGTGAAGCCGCCTGCCCCAGGCCACACAGCCAGTGGGATATTGCTACATAATAAGATCCAGGATGGGACCATATCACATGGTAATATCCAGATATTGCCTAGGCTTTGCCCAGTGATTTTCCCTCACTGCTGTGTCCCATTCCCTCTGGGGTTCTTGCTGCCTTTGTGGGTCAAATCAGCTTTCCGTTTTGGGAAACTGAGAAGGCAGGCAGCTGCTAGTCCTGCTGACCAAGCCACCCTGTGAGAAGTCTGCTAACACATGAAAAAGTGGTGAGCAACCCCTGCCAGCTGTCATCAACTGGGTGAAAATAAGAGGCCAGGGAGAGAATCAAACCCCCAGATTGATTCTCCCAGGGAAGGTGAGACCCCAAGGGCACGTACGTGTGTATGGGTGTAAATCTGTGTGTGTGTGTGCATGTGCAGTCATGTGCAGCTGATAAGGGGTAAGAGACGTTAGATCCCAGGAACCAGAGGAAGGCCTCTTTTTCTTGGCTGTCATTTTCTTAAAGCTTTCACTTGGGGAATACTACAATTAACCCTCAAAACAGCTCAGGAAGTCGGTGACACCACCCTGCAGTTTTGAAACTGGGGCCAGTGGGCAGAAGCAGGGGCCTGACACAGGTAATGCCAGGACAAAGACAAGGGTTTGACAGTTGCAGAATGTTTGTGCTTTTTTTTTTTTTCTTTTTGGTACCGGGAATCGAACTCATGACCTTGTGCTTGCCAGGCAGGTGCTGTGCCACTGAGCTAAATCCCCAGCCCCTGTCTGTGCTTTTTTATTCTACTATAGTAAAAACAAAACAAAACAAAACAAAACAAAACAAAACAAAAAAACCTTTCTTCCTCTAGGGGAATCCCAGTCTTCAGACCCTCTGCCTAATCTCATTCAGCAACCTCACTTCCATCCCAGACTGAGTCAGCGGGCAGAAGGGCTGAGTGAGGCTCTCTGCATCCTCCAAGGCATGGTTTTCTGGTGGTCGTCTTTCCTTTGGTGTCACATACAATTCCAGGGGTGTGGGGCTCTGGTTGGAGGAGTAGATGGATTCTGGGATTCTCCCACATTCACCTAGGCTCCAGATCCAGAAAACCTATGCTCAGGTTCTCTTCCTTCTTTCCTCAGACCCCTGGGATAATGGAATCTGCATACTTGAGGGCAAGACGCCCACAGCAGCATCTCCAGTGTGCCTGTGTGTTGCGGGGGCCAGGAGACCTTGGTAGAAAAGACAGCATCCCATCGGCAGCCTGTAGTCTGGAGTGTCTAGCCCCGCACTGTGCAAGACTAGACACACAACAAATGACTCTGAGAAGTTGACTGAAATGTCTGAAGTAGAAGGTGCTGTAAGCTTTCTAAGAAAGCTTTTATTTCACCCTCAAAGCAGTCCTGGAGAAGTTTGTACTGTTTTCATCCCTGTTCTACAGGAGAGGAAACCCAGACTCCAGGCATGAATTGACTTCCTCATGGTCAACAGTTTGTGGATTCTGAATCCAAGTCTGTCTTACTTTCAAGCCCAGGCCTCTTTCCTCTGAGAAGACAAACAAAATAAAGTTAACAACCCACATATTCTTTTCCTAAGCAAGTCAATAATCTCAGGTGAGTAATGCTTATTTATTGAGCTCTAACTTCCTCCTATTATTTTATCCAAAATTATTTATGGGACTAATCCAAAATTATTTATGGGACTATCCAAAATTATTTATTTACTTCCTGGTCACCTCCAGGAATAATGATGATGATGATGATGATGATGATGATGATAACAAAACCTTATTTACTATTTTGTACCAGTGAGATATATATATGCCAATTGAGGTATTCAATTTTCACCCAAATTGCTCTAAGATAGGTATTTTTGCCCCCATTCACAAATGGTGCTATGGAAGTACAGAGTGATTAAACAACTTGCCCTAGGTCATACAGCTACTAATCTTCACAGCAATCCGACTCCAGCTTTTGTGTTCTTGATGAACACAAAATCATGTGCCAAGCTCTTCTAAGCGCCTTACGTGAGTCACCTCTTTTAGTTTCCTTGGTCTTTGAAGAAGTTGCACGATTGTTAACCACACTCTCCCACTGAGAAGTTTCAACACACGGTCAGCTCTGTACCTCCAAAGCCTGCACTTGGAGCTGTGTCAGGGGGCCTTGTCACTTGCCTCCATCACATGCCTGGCCAGAGCATGGTTCTCTAACCCCAAGAAGGAGGCTGGGCTACCTCTTCCCCCATTTGCTTCCCAGCCTTATTTCTCTGGAATCTTCTCCCAGCCTTCCCAGAACTTCTTAGGAAAGCAAATGATGCAAAAGACACATTGACTTTCAGAGGCCTGGAGGCTGCCTGAGCTGAGCTGGTACCGGGTCAAGTAGAAGAAAGATCCTTACTTCCATACTTGCTACTTGGAAGATGTTCCGTGCTGGCACAGGCACTTGGCAGACTCCATGGCAGCCCTTCTCCACTAATGCACCCCAGAGAAGGGACTCAGGGAGCCACTTGCCCTGCCCCCACCCAGTGTCATTGATGGATACTGCAGCCCAGGACTCTGCTCCTTATTTCTGAGCAGAGACTGAGGAGTCCCCTTGTTTTCGCGACTCCCAAGACTTCCTGTCATGGCTCAAACAGCAATTCTGCATCCAAGGGACTAATCCTTCGACTAACTGGAGTTTTCAGGAAGTGCTAGTATTAGTACTTACTGCTTATGAAGGGAGGTAAAATATGGTGGGTAGAAAATTGATCAGATCTGGGTTTAAGTTTTCTCCTGTGCTTCTCTGAGTGACCTAGTACCTACTATGGTTTGGGTCCTAAGTATTCCTCAAAGGCTCAGGTAGGTAAGGCTTGGCCATTAACATGTGGTGCTATTCGGAGGTCATGGCACTTTTAAGAGGTGGGACCTACTGAAAGGAAGTTAGGTCACTGGGGATGTAACCTTGAAGGGAAGATTGAGATCTTGGCTCCTTCCTGTCTCTTTGCTTCCTGGATGTCATGAGATGTGCCTGCTACATGCTTCCCATCAGGATGTGCTGCCTCACCACAGGCCCCAAGGTAAGAAGGCCAAGCAACCATGACCTGAAACTTTATTTCTTATTTAACTCAGGTTTTTTATCACAGTGATGGAAAGCTGACTAATGCAGCATCTATCTCACAGAGTATTTGTCAGTGTGGATTGTGAAAGGAAATGGTCAAAGGGATGGGTTTGAGCTGGTCACAGAAGTCCTTGTTCATCCCGTTCAAGAGTTAGGCTTTGTCCTGAGCACAGTGAAGAAACACCAAACTATTTGGGGAGGGAGAAGGAGGTGATAAAAACTGAGTTTGGGGAAAATTGCTGGCATCTGTGGAAAGTGTGTTGTGGAGACAGGACTCCTGGGTGACTGGCAGGAGGCAGTTGTGGTTCAGGTAAAATGAGGTCTTGGGTGAAGTTGTTGGTTGAGGAGAGGTAAAGAAGCAGATCAAGTGTTTTGGTTTGGATCTGAAATAGTCCCCCAAAACTCACGTGCTCAAGGCTTAATTGTACTAATGGGCTTTTGGAGGAAGTGATCAGTCATGAGGGCTCTAACTTCACCAAGTAGATTAATACACTGATGAGAACATACTTTGATGTCACTACTGGAGGTGATGGAAACAGGAGGTGGAACCTAGATGAAGGGAGTGCATCATGGGAGTGTGCCCTTGGGGATTACATCTGGTCCCTGGTCCCTTCTTCTCTACATCTTTCTCTTTCTCTCTGCTTCCTGGCTACCCTGCAATGGGCAGCTTTTTTCTACCATGTCTTTCCACCACGCTATTTCTGCCTCACTACAGGTCTAAAGCAACAGAGCCAGCTGACGATGACTGAGCCCTCTGAAACCACAAGCCAGAATAAATCTTCCGTCCTTTAATTTGTTTTCCTCATGTATTTGGTCACAGTGATGAAAACTGACTAATGCAGCATGTTGAGTGGGTGACTGGAAGAAAGGGGAGGGGAAGCTTACATCCCATGTGTTGCTTTGTTTTTAGACCCAGGCAAGGGGGTGGGCGGTAGTGCCATTCAACGAACACATGAGGAATAGCAGAAGCAGGGAGTGGGAGATACAGTCTGTTCATTTACTCATTCCTTCCTTCATTGCATATTTATTCAGTGATTATGTGCAAAGCACTAGCCTAAAGGGGAGAGAGGAAGCAGTGTCTGAAACCAGTCCCTGATTTTGAGCATCTCAGTAAATAAACAAAATATACAATTAAAGTGATTTCAGATACAGAAAGGTTTAAGGAAGGAAATAAAGACCTCTGGCTACTTTGTCATCTCATTTTCTGTTATTGTCTTCCCCTGACTCAAAGTATTTCACTCACCCAGGGTTCCTTTGTGTCCCTCAAACAGAAGAGCTAAGCATATAGTCCTGCCTGAGGTCTTTTGTCCTGCTGTTCTGACAGCCTAGAATATTACCCACCCACCCACCCGGGCCTCCATGTATCTGGGCTCTTAATTCATTTGTGTCTCTACTTAGGTTTCACCTCCTCAGGGAACTCTCTAACCACATAGTCTAAAGTCAGGTTCTCTCATACTGGCTAATTTAATTTTCTTCATAGCCTTTGCCACTAACTAGTAGTATTTTTCATCTCTAATTCTTTGTAGGTTACTTGCCTCTCCATTACCATGAATGCTGCACAAAGGTAGAGGGTAGGGACTTCAGTCTGACTGTTTACAGCTGTATCACTGGTACCTAGAATAGAGCTCAGCATATAATAGGGGTTCAATAAAGTTTGTGAAATGTGGTTGTCATTAATGTCGTTTACCAAGCGTTTCTGGTTTCTGCTTCTCCCACTTTCTGGGTACATAGTAGGTGGCAAGACACTTCAGGATGCCCTGTGGTTCAGGAGGGCACTGTAAATAGTTGTAGCCAATGAGTTGTAAGGAGAAATTATGTCTGTCTCTGATAGTTCAAAGTCTTTAATACTGATGGGAGATGTTTGGTGCCATTCAGGCAAGACTCTTGGGTGAATTCTTTTCCCCTTTGCGCTATGATCCTCCACATCATTGTCATTACCATCACAGGTGCCTAGGCTGTCCCTGCAGGTCCAAGGTGCACATGAATGAGAAATAAATCTCTGTTCTTTCAAAGGAAGAAGTCTTGGACTTACTTGTTACTGCAGAATAACTGGCTAATTCTGACGGATAGACTTTCTAATTGTGTCTCTCGGTGGTTGTTGGCATTGCTGTATTTAAAAGACCATTTTCCACGCTAATGTTGTTCTGAGGGATAAAGCATTATTTCTCCTGGTCTGCCAAAAGCACGGCAGAGAAAGCTGTACATATTTCTTAAGACATTATGACACATACAATTATAAGCCCCTTATAAGGCATGATCAAAAATACAATGAATGTTAAAATTTGTTTTTTAAAAAGTTTATTACAGTAAAAGACACATAGTTTTCAAAATATTACCCATCATTTTGAACATACTGATGCTATTGTTCTTGCCATTTTCTGAAGCAGTTCTGGAAGTCCTCTGTCATGAGTGTCTGGTTGTGCTATCTCAATGTCCTAAATTGACTCAAAACATTTGTCTATGGTGGTCATTTTGACTTTGGGGAAGAGTCAGAAGTCACACAGTGCTAGATCCAGTAAAGTAGACAAGGACACATCATAATGTATTTATAAGCCTGCCTTTCCATTGTTTGGTACTGCCAGCAACATTCACTGTATTTTTTGATCATGCCTTGTGAAGACAGTCATGTAAGAAGACTTCCAGACCTGCCTCAGAAAGGGGCAAGAAAAATGGGATATGTACGTTTGAAGTGTGTGTGTGTTTGGGGGGGGGGAGTATTTTACAGAATATTAATGGCAGTATGTCTTATTACAATGATTTTTTAAAAATTAAACATTTACTATCTATTTCAGTCATACCTTATATACAGAGTGTGGCTCTGAGTTCTTTGGGAAAGAGTTGGGAGGTCCGCAGTCTTGAATGCCCTCTCCCAGATAATCTAAGCCTTAGATCGGGAGCTGGTTTGACCAGCTGTCAACCATGATGTCAGGCAACTGTTTTGCAAATGCTTTGTTTTTTAATTCTGAGGGTGGCAGCTCATGGGCGTGTTCAGCTTAAGAAGTTTCTTAAGGTTTGTGCATGGAGTGGGAGGAAGTCTAGAAGAGCTGAGGAGAATATACAGAGATTGGTGATGGAGAGATATGAATAAGCGCTCTCCTTTGGGCAGGTGTTTTAGCTTCACTCTGAATATGAATTAGAATAAGCCTTATCTGTGCACAACAGACCATCAAAATAATAGTAGCTGAAACAAGAGTAAAGTTTATTTCTTCCTAATGTTGAAGTTCAGAGACATTCTGCCCATTGCTGGGCTGATGCACTTGCCTCTAAAATCCTATGGGACTGAAACTCCTCCTAGCATATTTCTCCATCTGTATGAGCTCCATTTCCAGTGCTACCACATGAGCTAGCTTGTCATTCAAGTTCTGGCAATCACATCTACCTTCCAGATAGCCAACAGAAGGAAAGAATGAAGAAAGAAGAGCACATGGCAAATGCCTTTTATAGAAATCTTTGGGAGCTACCTTGTGAAACATCCACCTGCATCTCATTGGCTAAAAGTAGTCACATGGGAAAAACTACCTGTAGAGGAGTCTGGGAAATACAGTCTTTATCTGAGTAGTTCTAAACTTAAACATTGAAGGATTTCATGACCACAGGTAAAAGAAGAATGGTTTTGCGGAGACAACTAAAAAATTTGCCATATCCAGAGAGAATGAAGATAGATTTTTGCAAGAGCATCCTAAAAATTTCTTTAAACTAAATTCCTTTAGAAAAGTGGTGGGAAATATGGGTTCCTCTGTACTGAAATGCTGATGTTTTCATACAGAAAACTCTGCTTGGGATTTCAGATGGCTTACAGACTCTACGAAGCTAAAGTATGAGATGTTATGGAGTGCCTTAATTTAGAATAAGATTTGAGGGAAGGGAGGCTGAAGGGGAAAGACTGTGTGTGTGTGTGTGTGTGTGTGTGTGTGTGTGCCAACTCCAAGCCTGTTTCCCTTTGGCAATATGATTACTTGATGTGGTTGGTGTTGTTTATTTTGGGTTTAGATTTGAGAGTTGATTGTCAAAGGGAACCAGTTTTGGACATTGAGAAAGTATGTGGCCAATTTCCAAGCAAAGGGAGAAAAACAAAAGTTGCTATGAATCATGATCACCTGCAGGCTGGCCATAGTTAATGGTGCAGAATAATATTCCAGAGAATGGTAACTAGAAAAGTAATCCCACCCTGGGAGCACAGGCATGAACGGTGCTCCTTATCTCCCCACGGAGGCACTGATACTAGAACAGCTTGGGTAGAAAATGTTGACAACGTGTCAGTGCTGTCAGGCATGGGGAAGAATTTGGTGGCGAAAGGTGAGAAGAGATGATTTGACCTGGAATCCTCCCAGAAACTTGTCATGAGCTTACCTGAGCTATCATTGGGCCTGTCCAGCTTTCCTTCCTCCACCCTGGGTGCACAGGGTAATGTGTATCTCTCTGTTGCCTTCTTGTTCTCAGGATCAGTGACAATGTTACTAACTCAGGCAGACACTTTGCTAAATATCCTATGAGAACAACCTCTACTGATCTTCACAGCAGTCTTCTGAGACTGATACTTCTATTTTCCCATAAGAATGTAAAAAACTCGAGTCTCAGACAGGTTAGGTCATATATACATAGACACGGCTAGAAGGTAGAAGAGACAGGCTCATATCCAGGTATTTCTGACTCCCAAGTCTGCTTTAGCCACTCCATTTAAAAACGGCACCATTCTCTAATACGAGGGTATCTCTCCAGTGCCTCACACAGTGCTGGCTGAATAGTAGGTACTATGTCCACCTTCTATCTATGTTACCTTCGCCCCTTCCCAAGGTGTGTGCATGAGAGATCCTGAGGGTCTTTGTGTGGGACATGGCATTGCCTTGCCACAATCCTCTGAGCTACGCTCTCTACTCTGTCCCTTCCTATAAACTAAAAATTGCCCAGCTCACAAATGAATGGGTCCTGGAAGAGAATGGAGCTGGCAATCCTGGGCAGATGCAATCATTTGACAGAGGCCATGTGCCAGGCAAGGCACTCCCTGCTGGGCATACCGGATGAACAAGACAGAGAAGGCTGTTGTCCTCATGGAGATGGGCACTAAACAAATAAACAAAGCAATTACAGGTAGTACTAAGTGCTGTGGAAGACAGCACATGGGGTGGGGGATGGGAACCAACTTCCTGCAGGGGCTTTCCTGCATGGGCCCTGGGCGCACACAGTTGCCCTGTCTGAGGTTCTCTCCTCTTCTCTTCTTCTCTAAGCCCTTTTCTCTCCTTGGCCAATTCCTACTCATCACCCAGCGTCTGCCTAAAGGCCAGGTTTTCCTGTGACAGCTTTCTTGACCCTTCATGGCCGTTTTAGATGCCCTTTGGAATCACCCTGATCCTAGCACCTAGCTATGCCACTAGCAGCTGTGTGGCCTGGGTAAGCCTGTCTGTGCTTCTGTAAAATGGTCCTTACAAAGCATCTATCTCATAAAGATGTTGCGAAGAGGAATACTTAAGTAATTAATGATAACATGAGCGAAGCATCCCCGGCACATACTTGGTCCTGCATAAGTGCTGGGTGTTGCTGCTGCTGGCCTTGCTGACATCACAGTAGCAGCTTGTAGTGCACTGCAGGACATTGGAGCTGGATGGCATTTTAGGCACCATCTAATTCAGTGCTTCTCCAGCCTGGTTTCATATTAGAATGCCTTAGGAGGCCTTTCAGACACACTGACAACCAACAGCCACCCTCTGGGATGTTTCTTCTCTGAACAATGAGACCCAAGCGTGTGTAGTTGCACAAAGTTCACAGGTGGTTTTAATGCACAGCCAGGGTAAAAAACCTCTGGCTTAATTCAACCCCTTTTAACAGGTAGAGTAGCATTTGCTTAGGGTGTTGCAGGAAGGCAGGAGTCAGCCCTGGCTTTTGGAAGTTTTGCTTTCAGAGATGGTTTCTCCTACCCTTCAGTCCCCTGTCTGTCACCGAGTAGAAAGGCTAAATGTGTGTCTGGGGTGTTGAATGCATGGCCACCGCTTCTTGGCCCTCAGGCAGCTGCATTCTGCCTGGTGGTTACAGAAAGCTCTCCGGAAGAAGGTTCCTCTCTGCAGCCAGGACAGCATGGGCTGGGAGGGGGTGGAGCGCCTGCTCAGGCCAATCACTGGAAAAACAAACTCTTGGATTCCTGTAACTGAGAGCCAGAGCAGGAGATGGAAAGGTAAAGAAAGGTCTCTCCACAAATCACCAAGAGGAAGCTGACATCAGTCGCAGGGACAGCCTCTTGGCAGCCGTACTTTCTGGTAAAAGCTGTCTTATCAGCTAGCTCTGACTTGATGAGGTGCACAGCTTTGGGCATAAAGAGGTGTAGCAGAAGTGGCACAGGGAGCCACAGACCCAGCTCCAAATACCCAGTGTGGGCAGTGCAGCCTTGTGTCCAGAACCTCAACTTTGTCATCTGCCAAATAGAGCTAAGTAGCACTGTGAAAATAAAATAAGTTGTTGGGTACATATAGCACTTGACAGTCAGCCCATAAAAAGTTATTATTAATAATGAGTGTTAATTATTATTATTTAGTGATGAAGCCTCAGCGTGAGACACTGGTGGTGCTTTACTTAAGAGTGTTTTAAAAGAAAGAAACCAATGTGAGGATAGTTATAGATGTACCCAAAGGAGGTTATTCCTTTCAGTTGAATTCCAAGGCATATTTCTACTTGGGCAGCACACACGGCTAGCAAGGTTGCAACCTGTTTTATTTGATATTCCTCCCTAACTCAACTGTGTGAAGGGGCGGTGGAAGGACCCCCTGGTAGCCCTGGGGATGGAGGGAAGGGTGAGACACGTCCTCCTCCGTGGCCCCTAGGATGACATATCATTCCTGTACACACACACACACACACACACACACACACACACACACACATTTTGACTCATACAGTGCTGGGAAAAGCAAGGAGTTATGAACATGTTTTTTTAAAAAAAAAATCAAGAGATTTTAGCTAAAAATCAGATTTGGCTGAAAAGTTGGAGATTTGGCAACACTAACCTGAGATGTTTACCTGGTCTATGGATACCGGGCTCCCCATTTCCCCGCAGTCTAACCTCATCCACTCCCCTCACCTGCCTGCTGCCTGGCTGTCTTCAACCCCTGCCCTGGAGGGAAAGACACATTCTAATTCTACACTGACAACATTTCTGGAGGCCTCCACGGAGGGCATTACAGGCCCTCATTTTTCCAACTTGGCTGCCTTGGGCTGTCTACATGAACTCCACGGCCGCAGCTCAGGTTCAATTTAGAAAACAGTAATTTTGTTCACTAGCATTCATTAAGTGCTTTCCAAGCACTGCGTTTTTTTAAAAAAAATCTACCATCTCATTTAGCTTCCAAAAACAGCCCAGGGAGGTAGCTGTTGCTCTCTCATTTTACAGATGAGCAAACCAGACACTCACAGGGTGTAGCTGTCATCCAGTGCCCCTGAGCTCATAGAGGTAGGACCTAGACCTGAACCCAAATCTTTGGACTCTAAAAGTCTGTGCCCAACACTGAACTTGCTCCCAGTGATCAAAGTCTCCAGACAAAACAACGGGACTGAAGAAGGCTGGCTATTCGTTGCTCAAGGAGGAGTGGAATCAGCCTGTCAGGACTCTGTCACCAACTCTAGAGCCTGGCTGTTGAGCTCATGGCTTTACTTTCCCAGGCTTCAGTTCCCTTCTTGGTAGTAACAAGACCCCAACACCTACCCCAAATGCTGTCAGTGCAGATTGTACTGTTGTCTGATGGCAGTATAGTTATATCTAAGACAATTCGCGTAACGTACTTCTGGAAAGGTCTCCTAAGGTGTGCCACAGGTGCTGCTAATGTGTACGTGAAACTCAAATACTCTCTGGCATGTTTGGAAGATTAAAGGAGTGATCTGGGCACCATGAGCATGTATGACATGCAGCAGGTGCTGTGTAAGAGTTCCGTCTCCCTCCCTCCTCTGTATATCCCATGTAGACAGAGCACGCTGGGCCAGTTATGAGAACACCATACCATGGGACCTTTAATTAGAACAGAGACTTGTTTCATACAGACTGAAAACCCGGAAACCCCGGGAAGGTGATGCTTAGCTGTGGAAACCAAAAATCAGGCAAGCCACGGCCACTGTGTCGCTGGGCAGAGGACACTGGCCTAGGATGCTGGAGGACACAGCAGTTTCTTTCTTCCTGATGTGGATGCTCCAGGCAGACTGGCTCGTCAGGCTGAGCTGGGTTGGTGAGGGGTCCTCTCACCAACTTGAGATTTTCCAAATGGTAGTGCCAGACCTCAATAAAGAGACATGAGTTTGAGGTACACTGAGACCTGGGCCAAGGTGGTAGATTCTGCTAGCTCCCAGGCCAGTTACCACTTGAAGGAACAGCTAAGAGTGGGGAGAGAAGAGACACAGTGTGGAAGAAAAAGTCTTCACAGCATAGGTCCCTGAAGAAAGAGCTACCAAGGGAGTGTGGGGACATGGAGTTAGGCAGATCCAAGCTTAAGGGAATTTGAGCATGAAAGTTCCCTCCTGAGCCTCAGTTTTCCCATCTGAAAAGTGGTCATAGGACTTATATCACTGGCTTATTGGAATGGATTGTACAAAATATGGTCTGACAATGAACAGTAGTTAAATCCAGGCCCTGGCAAAGCCAGCTAGGTCTTTCCCATGGCGACTCAGGATCGGTGGGCTTGGAGAGAAGCTCAAGCTAAGTACAGAGGATTTTAACCCAGATTACAAAGAGTTATCAAGGTGCACGACACCTCTAGGTGTTCTTGATCTGACTGTAAGATCCAGCTGTTGTAAACTCTCTCAGCAAATGATGTCCATGTCCTGCCTTTTTGTTTCTTTCATTAGTGGGTGCCCTTTGGCCTACAGCAGAAGACACACAGACACTATCCAACAGTATGGAGTCAACAGCATCAGTGCTAAAGTCCCCCACCCCATGCTGCCAACAACACTTAGGTTAAGCCCCACTTTACAGATGATAAGACTGAGGCCCAGGACCAATTTCATTTCATCCCCACAGACACACAGGCAACAAAGTCACAAAGGAATGCCATTCCAGTCTCTGGTTCAGCTCATTAGAAGGTAAAGCATAGCTTCTCTTGCCTGGAGAAGCAGGGGTACAATTTTCTTTTTTTTCTTTTTTTTTCTTTCAAGGAGTTGTGACTTTTTAATATAAATTGGTTCGTGCACAGGCATTTGATTCTTCAATTAATTTCCATCTAAATGAGGTTTTCCTGGAGATAACCAGTGTTTTAGTTCCATTTGGGTTTAATTTGTATGACGGAAGCCTCCGTTTCTGCCAATTCCAATTTGTTCGGTGATTCTAGCGCTCATTACCTGGGTGATAATGCCCTGCTGCAGCCAGCAGCATCTGAGCTGAGAGATGGACCGATTTTCAATAACAATTCAGTGGAGGAGGTGGTCCCTCCCCTTTCCCAGTGCCACTCAATAAATAGGAAATAAATTATTAAATAATCCATGTTTTGATGAGGGGTCCCCATCATAAGTATTTACAACGCAAAGCAACAGCTACCGAGAAAAACGAAAACAAGAACAAAACAAAATGAAAGAAAGTAAACACCCAAACACCCAAACAAACACAAACTGGCCACAGGCAGAGAAGACGATGATCATGTCGATCATGGGCTCATTTGGTGTAGAAATAAGAAAGGAGAGGTTTCAATTATAAAACAAACAAACAAACAAAAAAACCAACTTCATGACATGACATACCTGGTTTAAATTTTTCAGCTGGGTTCAGTTAGCCAGTAGGAGAGGGGGACATGTTTTAAGGAATTTTGTTTCTGATGCTATTTTATCAGACCAACATTCCTATTCAGTTGGAGGGGAAAACAAAGCAAGATGTGCGCACACGAGACTACTTTTGAATATTTGTGGGAAACAAGAAGTGAAAAGATGACAGCAGGAGAAAACTGGAAGTTGGGCTAGAGAAGGGGGAAAAACGCTTTCTGCAACCTCTGGCAGTACCCTAAATTTTGACCTTTACAAGCCAAACATTTGGGGCAAATGAAGTAAAGGAGGCTGACTGAAACTGAGCTCCTTCTGTCTTTCCAAATTCTTCATTTTATTCTGCCGCTGAAATACCGAGCTTCCTTCCAAGAAGGAAGCAGACAGCAGTGTGGTCAACTTCGTTGAACTGGAATGGTTCTATGCTGAGGGTTTTCAGTTAGCTTTTTCTAACGAACTGAAAGGGATTTATATCTTGCTTTTCATTTTCATTCTCATGATTGAAAACCTCCTAAAAATTTTTGAAGCTCTTCTCGTCTTTCCTCTGAGTCTCAGTGAAACCTACTGTCTTTGGTGAGTCTTCCAGGCTTCAAGTCAACATTTGTGATTATTTCTCAAAAAGATTTTCACTTCAAAGAGGTGAGAACTTTGACCCAGGAAAGGGATCACTCTGTCCAGTTTCACTCATTTACTGCACACCCACCGCAGGAAGGGCAAAGGGCTTGGGTGTCATACTGCCGGATCTCATGCTGCTTCCCCTCCCATTTTGGATGGTGGTTTTTGAGCCAAGTCCTTCTAGCGATCTATCTATTTGCTGGGAGCAGAAGGTAGTGAGGATAAAGCAGACACAGCAACAGCAATACTAGGGAATGATGACTTTGGCTAATTGAAGTTACCGGTGCCTCAACAAGAATTCTATTTTTGGATAGAATACAAGAAGTGTAAAAGAAATTAGAGAAATATACCACAGGGTGGAGAGAGAATTTCCCCCTGGGAGGCAGCTAACCAACTTCCTGCAAGCTTTCCCTGGGATAAGGATGCTCCCTTGGTTGAGTTAGGGCCGGGTAGCCACATTGCCAGGAAAACAACCAGGGATGCTGCAAAAGTTTCACCAAATCCAAAGCTGGACCAGACAAGCTGACAAGTGCAAGGCCATGGACGGTGGCTTTGGAAAGGGCAAGAACCCTCTGCAGCCAGCAGCTAGAAGATACTGTCAGTTGTGAGAGGCTGGACTGATTAGGATTTGTGAATCCTAGTTTCCAGGGATGGGCTCAGAAATTACGTCCTTGGGGGAAACATCTGGATGTTCCCTCTATTTTATCTTATTTCCTAACTGCAGCCCAGGTGCCTCCCAAACGGCTTGTTACTAGGAATTTCAATTTTGTACAGTTTTACTATAAGTGCTAATTTTAGACTCCAGCCCCTGATGTTAGCTGTGACACCATGGGGTCAAGCCAGTGTCTTAGCTCATGAGCTCTTTGGCTGCCCTTCTCTTCCTAATACCTCCGTGAGATAGCTGGTGAGCAGGGTCTGGGTCACGGGCCTGAACTTCTCAACGTCTCACTGAGTAATAAACCTGGGGACTCGTGTGCTTCTGGGCCAACTCCAGAATGTTCTGGACTCAGCTTCAGAGATGCATAAAACTAATTTACAAGTTCTCCCACCTCCCGAAACACATACAAACATACATACACACAAAAAATCCTTCCCGTATAAATAAGTAAATGAATAAATAAATAAATACCGCTAGGGATGAAAGAAAGCTATCATCACATAAATAAATAAATAAACAAATAGATAAATAAATAAAATAAATAAAAGTTTTGCTAGGAGCCGTAGGCAAAATGGTCCCCTGGAAGTGTCTGAACAAAGACAGTGTGCATGGGAGGTGCCCAGGCCCTCTCAGCCAACCTACTAAGGAGGTTGGGTGGCTTCAGGAAGCCTTTGTCTCCATGAAGAGAGACTGGAGTCCAGTCTGGGTTCCTGGGCGGGGAAGAGGGTTATTTACAGTTGCTGTACATGTCCTCCCGGCGCACCCGCCCTTGTCCCAGGCACCTGCCATCCGGCCTTCTGCAGTGACAGCATTGAAATCCACGAGTCTGGTGGACAGGCTTTGGTCTGGGCTAGAGGCCATCGTGAGAAGGCCAGGTTCTGCACTGCAGCCTGGAGACACTTGCTCCTCTCTTGTGCTGGAGGAAGGACTTTCAGAGTGGTTGCCGCCCTTGGGGAGTTGTCATCTCCTCCCTCAGAGTGGGGGAGCTGATGTGATGGGAAAGATCAGGTGGGGAGAGATTACCGCGTCCAAGAAAAAACGGGTTTTCCAAGCATTTTCCTTGGAGCGGGAAGGCTAAAACTCAAGCTGGGCATTGTCCTCCTCCTTACATGCCCTGTCCCGTTGCTACTGCCACCACAAACTTGAGACTCGCCCACAAGGCTCCGGAAAGCCATGCAGCTGGTGAGGGGGATGCCCTGGAGTTATTTTAGGGAGCTCCTCCCTGGCTTGTGTGTTCTCAGTGCCTCCTGCGGATGAAGCAGCTGGTGGTATTTGTGTGTCAGAGGGCAGCTTACCCTTGCTGCCTGGCCCCAGGCAGGGGGAAGGTGAGTGAGAGCAAAAATGAATCCAGGGCTTTCCCAAGCTGATAAGAAATCTCAGAAACTAGCAAAAGCTCCAGATACGGAGCACTCAAGCCCCTCACCTGCAGACTCTCTGAATTTTTGTCTTTGTTTCATCCTGGCAAAAGTCCTGAGGCAAGGAGAATGGTTTAGGCTGAAGGGTGGGAGGGGAAGTGCCAGGCTGCCCCGGGTAGCATTGGGGTGTGGCAGTCTACGGAGTGGGGAGGGGGTGGACAGGCGCCAACTGGTGGGCAAGGCCAGACTGGCTGGCGCTGGGGGCTGGCAGCTGGCCATGGCACCGGGGAATGTTTAGCAGATGGTCCCATGGAATTAAATCGGTGCCAGCTAGCAGGACTGAGGCAAACTGGGGACGCAGGTCAGTAGTCAGGGCTGTCCTGACTGTTCCACTAGCTCCCTTCCTGTGGGGTGGCAGGGACCCTGTGAACAACCAGGAAGTATTTTGTGTGAGTCATGGAGTGGCCTGTGCTCTGTGCCAGTGGGACCTGATGGGCTCCTTCTCCTGACCACGCTAGCATATTGGAAGTAACAGGTGACCTCTGCCTTTTTGCTTCTACACTTGTAACCAGGGATCTCATCTCTAATCCCCTGACATCTGCCGCCATCTCTGATGCCCATGTCCCCTATGCTTGTCCTCTCTTCTAGGACCCAAGGCCCCCCAGGCTTAGCTCTGCCCATCTAGGGAGATTAAAGGCCTGGCTGCTTACCTCGGACCTCAACTGCCCTTGGCCTCCATTCTCACCTGTTCTTGGAATGGGGGCCCATAAACATGCAGCTATGAGAGTGGATGGTAGCAAGAATGAAAACAAGGGCAGGTGGCATGAGTCGCTCTTGGCCTTCTGTACACATCTTTCAAGCAGTGAGTGAGCAGAGTTGTCTCCACACATTGCTAGCCGGGTTCAGAGCTTTTGAGTCACAGACCCACTGCTTCTCACAAAACGGTGAGGTGATGCAAAAAAAAAAAAAAAAAATTCTCTCCATATGCCCAGGCCTGAGTTGAGCCCCAGGGTGGTGCTGGTAGAGGCTCCTAGCAACTTCACACAGGGAGGTGCAGCCCCTATGCCCTCATTTCCTCCTCCCCAGGAAAGCAGGCAGGACAGGGTCCAGGAGCCCTGCATATCTGTCACCAGCAAGAAGGTAAGGAGGACAGGTGTAGGAGAGGCTGGCAGAGCCAAAAAAGTCCCCAGAGCAGCTGGCTCAAGGGACAACCTTTGCTTAGCGCCTCGTGCTAGAGTAGCTGTCTGCTGAGCTGTAGCTCCGGCTCCGGCTCCGGCTCCGGCTCCGACTCCGGCTCAGGGAACCCAGGCTGGGGCTGCGAGAGCCGGAGCTGCTGCTACTGCGGGTCCTGCTCCGGCTCCGGCTCAGGCTCCGACTTCGGCTGCGGCTCTCACTGCGGCTCCTGGAATAGCTGCGGCTGGGTGAACGGCTGCTGCTACTGCTGTACCAGCAGGAGGCGCTGCTGAGGCTGCTGGACGATGAGGGGCTGGGCCGGTAGTAAGGGATGGGGCGTTTCCTGGCACTGAGGGAGACCAGAGAAAGAACGCGTGAGAGCTAGGCTCCTCCTTGTTCCCAGGGAAAGCAGTAGCTTTCCATTCCCCAGTCCCTTAGGAGAAACAAACAAACAAAACCCTGTCCCTTCCTTTTCACTTCTCTTGCAGTTCTGAGACCACCAAAAAGTCTCAACTTAGTACTGGTTTGTCTTGAAAAGTGATTGTCTCACCTATTTTTCTTTTTCTTTTTAATATTTTACCAAAGCAAGCCCAGGACTCAGAGCCTCCAACTGGCAGCAGAACAAACATCTAAATATTAACTACAGTTTTGGTTTTGCCATTTTTACTTCTACTAGAACTATTTCTAGAAGGTTCTATTTCTAGGCCAGAGAGGCTGATTTTTCATTTACTGCCATGTATCAAATTTCCTGAAAGGGCTATACTGTTTAACCATTGAAAGAAAATTAAATCCACAGTACAGTTATAAGCAAGCAAGGGAAAATGGTAATGCTGACATGACCGAAGTTTGGGAAACACTGAATGGGTCAACTGAGATAGATTATTTGGAGGTGACTAATGAAAGCCTTTTGGAAACACCACTGTCTCCATCTCAGCCTGCCTCCGAGCTGACCCAAGGGGCTGGACTGGGTCTGGATCCAAGTTCTGGCTCTGTAGGTTTTTGGGTTCTTCCACCCACCTACAATCAAAAGCCCATGAAAATGGGGGAAATGAGTTTCTCTATCATTTGACCAAATTGGAGTGCACAAAAGTATCAGGCAGAACAAAAGCCAGGAAATACCCCATATGGAGATTTAGCCAGGCTTTGGCCTGGCAGAGGAGAAAAGTATTGAATCCTTCTGGGCGTCGGGCCTAGCCAGTGGCAATTTACACTCTCAGCACGAAGAAGCTTGGAGAAACAATTTATCTTAAAAAAAAAATGCTGACTTTTAAAGATCCATTTTACCTTCTTGGTTACAAAGGACATCTTCAGTCAAGAGACCACGGATGGGGCAGGGAGCTCTGAGGGATATTTGAGAGAGGCACTGCATCGCTCTGCTCTTACTGCTAGCCACCTGTCCTGTTTTCTCCAGGGAGGAGCTGCTGGACTGACAGGCTCCCTGCTCTCCATAGGCCTCTGGGTTGAGTGGATTGATGATGCCTGAGAGGCCAGTCCACTCAGGACAGCATTTGGCCGTTCTTCCAACTTTCACGGCCTGAGAAGGTAGTTTCCCTTCACACCTTGGGCTTTTCTGCCCCAGCTTCTCGCCTCTGAGGCCGCTACAGGTAACCTTACCCACCTATTCCAATCATCCAGTCAATAACAATGGTACCCAGTGTGTTCTGCATTTCAGTTTACAAAGTCCTGTCACATGCCTTTGCTTCCTTTCATTTCATCTCATGATACTCCTGGGAGTTATTTCCTCCAATATTTCATGGGTGAGAAAACAGCCTGGCACCCCCTAAAGGGGAAGTGAGGAGACTTTTTAGGTCACCTAGGAAGCTGCACAAGCCGACTGTGACTCCAAATCGTGTTCTCCCCATTATCTACCAAGGCTCCCTTCAGGGAGGACTCACAGCAAAGGAAGCCCCGCCCCCGCCAGTATAATTAACTGCATGCAGGTCTGTTTAAATCTGGGTGTGCAGGTTTGAAGGTAGGAAGATGGCTGCATCACCAGGACAACACCCTGCTCTAGGGCTTGGGCTCCTATATACGCTGGTCAGACCCCTTTCCTTTCTGGGCCTGTCATCAACCCAGGGCCACACCCTGTTCCTCTGGCCCAGCTCAACCCTTTCCCAGATGCCCGGTCCCCAGCCCTCTTGGACCCACCCTGCTCTCCCTACAGGTACAGGAGTTTTGACCTAAGAGATGACTCAGGCTCCAAGTCTTCCAAGCAAAGCATTACTTCAATTTTTGAGAGAAATGCCTCCTGAGCTCCCACAATCCTCAGGGAGGCACAAGGAGACTCTGAGGTCCCAGGTAGGAACGGGGGG
>NW_004955455.1:12326487-12340703 GCF_000276665.1 Chinchilla lanigera
GGCGGGGTGGGAACAAGGGAGAAGGCGCGAAGCCTCTGCTCTGCGGGGCCTCACCTTGTTATCCTGCGGGCTTCCAGGTGGCTCGGGGAGTCTCTCCGGCGCTTCCTCATGGGCGAGTAGGACCGACGTCTCCGGCGCGCGCGCTCGCGCTCCCTCTGCTGCGAGTCCTCGCTGTACTTGGGGTCCCGTTCCCTGGAGGGGTGCAGGGGGTGTTATCGGGAAGCTGGGGCTGGGAGGGCTTTTCTGTGTGAGTAGTCCTACTTGGGGTCCTACATACGTGCACCTGCCCCCTGACTGCACTATGGCAGGAATCTGCTGGAGCCTCAGCGAGGCAGCACCTGAGGATGACCCGCTGTGGGGTAAGTCCCTGTGCATGAGCGCCGTGTGTGCGCGAGGGTTGGGGTGGGTGGGTGTATTTAGGGGGTGCCAGCCTTCGTGCATGGGCTTTATAGAAGTACAGACATTGCAGGGGTGAGGATATGTCACTGGCTCCTTGGGATGTGTGGTAAGAACTGGGGGCTCTGAACACAGGGACGAAAGGTGAGGAGGAAGAGGCTATGGGAGTGCTTGGGGTGGACATTAGGACACAGGATATTTAGGCCTTCCTGCCGCTCCAGAGTGGACGAAGAACTGTAAGGAAGCTGAACCGGCTCCCAGTTTCTGCAGGGCTAGAAAGAGAAACTGGGCAGGCTGGGCTTGGGGGAGGGGTCGGGAGAGGCGCGGCTGGGAGACAAGGGCGGAGCCGATGATCAGGGCAAATGGTGTGATTTAGGAGGCGGGGCCTATTCTGGAGGCGGGGCCAGGGCGGGGCGGGGCCAGTACCTGCTGGGGCTGTAGCGGGAGTAGCTGGGGCTGCGGCGAGACCGAGAGCTTCTGCTAGGCGGGCTTCTCTTGCCAGACTTGGAGGAGTAGCTGGGAGAGCGGGAGTAGGACCTGGGGAAGCGGTAAGGTTTTACTCACCTGGTCCCAAGACAATGATCTTTTTCTTTCTGGAAGCCCAGTGGAGCAGAAACCTGGCCCTTAACCAGAGAATAAAATTCCCTCCCCTTTGGCAGCTTAATAATATGGACAACTTCTTTCTGAGTGCTTGCTATCCTAGCTATTAACTGTGCGACTGTGGGCAGGGGATTGCACTTCTCTGGGCTTCTGTTTTATCATCTGTAACATGGGGGTAGTAATAATAGTACTTACCCTAAAAAGTCATAAATCAGATGTGTAAATTACAGTAAATCACTAGACATATTGGCATGTATGCTAAGTAACAATTAGCCAGCAGAAGAGAAATGTTGACTATTACTGTTGTGTATTTACTATGTGCTAGACATTGAACTAATGCTTTATATATATCTCATTTAACTCTTAACACATCAGGAATCAAACTCAGGACCTTACACTTGCCAGGCAGGTGCTTGTGCCTCTGAGCTATATCCCCAGCCCAATTCATCCATTTTAAACTGCATGCTGTTCTTTTTTTTTTTTTTTTTTTTTTTTTTTTTCTCCGGTACTGGGAACCGAACTCACGACCTTGTGCTTGCCAGGCAGGCGCTTTGCCACTGAGCTAAATCCCCAGCCCCCTGCATGCTGTTCTGAGTAGCACAATGAACTCTCTTGATGTGAGTCATCACTTAATCCCAGAGTATCCACAATGTATATGCTGCCTGCCTGTTAATCACTTAGAAGTCTTCTCATCATCAAGTCTACTAGCACAGCATTACCGTGCTTGTGTGCACACCACCCTTATTTACTTAATTATGGCTCCCAAGTGTAAGACATGATGGGGCAGTTCAGATATGCCAATGAGGAACTGTAGTGGGCTTTCTTTAAGTGGGAAGGTGAGTGCTCTTGGCTTGCTAAAAAGAAAAATATGCCCCATATGCTAAAATCTATGGTAACACTGAATCTTCTCTCTCTGAAATTACAGGGAAGGAAAAATAAATACCTGCTAGCTTTGCTGCCACCTCTGAAACTGCAAGAGTTAACATCACAGTATGATTACAGCTTACTAAGATGGAAACATTTCATTATAGGGCTTGGTACTATCGATATTTGCAGGCATCCACCGGGGGTACTGGAACACGGTCTGAGGTTAAGGTTTGTGTGTGTGTGCGAGGGGTTACTCTGTATTACTAATTCCTCTGCTTCTCTTGGTTTTCTTTTCTCTCTGCTACTGCCTCCCTCATCTAGATAGCACTGTAGAGAAGGAATAGCTCATTCAATCTCAGTGTCCTAGGCCAATGTCTAGCTGTAACTCCTTGAAAAGTTGCTTTTCCTAACTTACTTTTTGTGAATTCAGGACTATTACAAGGAAAAGTCAAAATGCAGCATGTTTGTAGACATCTGGGAAAAATATGGTCAGGCCTTTCCATCCATTCATTCTACTATATAGTGTCTCTTTTCTGTGGATCTATATGAGTCATTTTTATAAATTTAAAATCAGAAATAACTGCATTTCCAAGCAACTGGTTCAATTCTTTTATTTTTAAATTTTGGGTAATAATGTAACAAGGTAGCAATTTTTCTCCTTGCTTTGTCTGCTAGGGAGCTCAGCCTCACATTTGCTGTCCACCCCCATAGCAACTATATAGTAAAGGACATGACTTTTGGTCCTTTTCTCCTGGCATCATTTTTTATCTCTCCTTAATTTTCCTTTTAGTCTAATCTGCTGTCCTTACTCGTGTCATAATGCTATCATGTTGAATATTATTGTTAGCTGCATTGCTTTATTTTCTGGAATGGACAGTCTCGAAATAACCAATTAAGTAAGCATTTTTTTTGTTTTGTTTTGTTTTGTTTTCTTTTACTGTATGGTTGCAGAAAAGGAATAATCAGCCTGCTGTTGGGAATTTTTTTGTTTGCATGGAGTCCAGGGAAGACATGGGTTGATTAGATTGAATAAAATCTTTTAATTCTTTAACTCCTGAGATCTCATAGCTATATATTGTAGTACATCATTATTCATATGAGATAATCAAGGAATTACCAACGGTTATTGAAGTTAGAAGAGAGAATATAGGATGCAAAATAAGCCACAACTGCTCTTCTCCCTGTACCCTAACTCCTTCAGTGTGAATCTGCTGCTGTTCCCATGAAGAGGAGTATGCTTACATTTGTACTGGTCTAGTGACTCGCTAGAACCAAGGGACTAGCAAAAAGGATGCCAGGTCACTTCTAATCCCAAGACTAAAGAATGCTTTACAAACTCTTTCATACCCCTGTCATCATCACATGAACAAGCAGATAGCCCTGTTGTGTGGGTGACAGCATTGAGCAGAGATGACTAATCAGGGGTCATCCAATCCAACCAGACTCCAGCTAAGCCAGCAGCAGATCAAAGATACAGGGCAGGGCCTAACACGAGCAGAAGAACTGGCCGGCTGAGCCCAGCCCAAATTGCTGATCCACAGCATTTAGGACTAAGCAAACATTTTGTTTGAAGGATGCTAATTTTGGGAGTAACTTTTTCTGCAGCAGAAGCTAGTTCATCCTCAGGCCAATACCTACAAAAATAATTAAAATTCATTATGTTTCAAGCACAGCTATAAGTGCTTTGTAGTCCTCAGAATGATCCATTGTTTTATTTTGTGGGTAAGAAAACAGAGAGGTTCACTGACTTTCCCAAGGCTACCAGGTAGCAACTGGGTAAAACAGTCAAGCTCAAGTCTCTTCTTGACTCCACGTGTCTGACTCTTTTCCTCCATGCATCAAAGGATATCTCCTGCTACATTAACTCATGCTGAGAAGGAAATTCAGCAGGGCAAAGGCCAAACTGCACTCACCTTTTTTCAGAGGAGGTGGATCGACTCCGAGTGTACCTAGGAGAGGCTCTGGGGTTTGGAGATCTGGAGGAATGACTGGAGGATCGGGTGCTGGCATAGGAAGAGCTGCGGGAACACTCTTTCATAGGGGAGCTTTGGGCTGTGGATGGAACCGCACTAGACTTCTTCACCTCAGCACACTCCAGACATGGTGACTGAAATCCTCTGCAGGAGGAGGAAGGTCTGTTACTACTCTACTGGCCACCACTCTGGGCACATCTTGACCTAGTATTTACCTCTTTGCCATTGCCTAGGCTATGCTGTTCTCCCAGAAACCTCTTTCCACTTTTTTCTACCTGGAAAGATTTGCCAGGAGATAGGTATTAGAGGAACAGAGAAAGAAAAGACTCTACAAGTAGATAGATGGTCCAGCTCAGCATTCCTG
Organism: Chinchilla lanigera; assembly: GCF_000276665.1. Classification (NCBI taxonomy): domain Eukaryota; kingdom Metazoa; phylum Chordata; class Mammalia; order Rodentia; family Chinchillidae; genus Chinchilla; species Chinchilla lanigera. The sequence continues at coordinate 12,330,688 of NW_004955455.1, forward strand.
GGTATGGAACCCATACCACAGGTGCTGCTGCAGAGCATGCCAGGAGGTCCTTGGGAGTGGGCATGATGCTAAATAATGTCAGGTCAATGTTGAGAGATTTAGTCCCTTTCTTGACTTTGTCAGTCACTCTGATTACATTAATGAGGAAGCCCTGGCTAGGAGCAGGTCCCAGAGTAGCTAATTACGAGTAAGTATATATATATTACAGGTGCCTTCCATTTAGGACAAAGGATGGTAATTTTCTGCTTCAGGTAGCACTGTAAGTTTTCTTTCAATTAACTTATAGAAAAAGTGAGTTTTTAAAAGAAACAAATTAGTTTGTAGATATGTTAAAAATCAAGAAGGTGACCTATGGTTGGTTTAAGTTTGGGGAACTGGGGTATAGCCCATTTTGCAGATGGAGGAATTGATATTGTACCCCAAAAATGGATGGAGACATTTTCAGACATTTGCACTCAAAAGGCAGGCATTTCGCAAGCATCGTTTCATTTAGTCTTCCTCGTAACCTCATGAGGCTGGACCAATTGATAGAGAAGACTCAGAACGGTGAGGTGCTCGATCAAGGTCACCCAGAATCCCAAGCTCTGACCCGCTCATCTCCAAAGTCCATGTCCCCGTCACCTCTTTAGCTCCCTATGTTCAGTTTGATGGTTCCCTTGATTTAAAGCTGATGCACCTTCTACTCAGGTCATACTTACTGAGCCCTCTGCCTGTAGCTGGCATGACACAAATAGCTACAGATTTAACCATCGTTTATATCTCCAAATGCAAGGTATGTTCTAAATTATTTACTATGGCTGTCTGCATATATTATATTATGCAGGTAACGTTCAGTTTTGGGGACAGATTTGTATTGGAATGCTGATGCTACCACTTAGTAGCTGAGTTTCTCAACTACTCCAAGCCTCAGTTTCCCTCCTATGTGTTTTAAAAAGCTTATAATAGTATCTAGCCCATAAAAATTTTATGAGGAATGAAGAAAGATTATTCATGGTAAGTATTTTGCATAGTACCTAGCATGTGGTTAGAGCTCAATGAATATTAACTAAAATTATTTTCACTGTTATTACTGCTATTCTGAGTTTCCCCCGCAGGACACCCTGCAGTGTATCAGTAAACATGGGATCTCCATCTCCCCTCTGGGAACTTCACTGCCTGCTCTTGGAGATGCTGATATTTGCTCTGACCCAGCTCTGCTTCCCAGCCAAGCTTGGATATGAGCTGAGGCCAGGGATGTCCCAGGACAGGCTGACCAGAGGCCAAGTCTACATGTGGATGCCAAGCTGTTTATCCAGGACTGAAGCAGGCTATGTGTTGGGGGCAAAGGGTGCTCTGTCCTTGAAGAAGCTGTTAATTGCTTCAGTGCTATGACTTTGGCCACCTTTTAGAAATCTTGGCCACTTTGAACCAAGACAGATTCCCACCCCAGAAAGGGGAAGATCCCACTGTTTGCCTGGCAGAAGACACTGGTCCAGCTCCCCTTACTCTGCATCTAAACCATGAATTTAAAAACTCCAGAGGAAATAGGCCATGTCGATTTCATTTTTTAAAAAATTTATTATTTATTTATTTGTCTTTCTGAGACAGGGTCTCACTATGCAGTTCAGGCTGGCCTTGAGCTCACTTTGTAGCCCAGGCTGGCCTCGAACTTGCAACGATTCTCCTGCCTCAGCCTCACTAGATGCTGGGGTTACAGGCATGTCACCATACCCGGCTCTAACCATGTCAATTTTAGATCCACAGCACCAAGCTGAGTGCCTGACATAGAGGAGGTGCCTGATATCAGGTTGAGGGATAAATAACTGAATGAAGTGGTCTTACATTACATTACACTAAGTGGTCAGTACAGTTTAATAGCCTTTATTTTGACAATACCCTCAATGATGAGCATTTTCCTGTGATTTCTTGAGTGAGAGACAACAAAAGGCTGATGAAGTAGAGGAACTGTAAATTGGCTCATAAGCAAATATATGGGTGTGTTTTCTACAGAAAGGTTGCGTCTACCAAGTCTGTTGAGGTGAACAAAAAAACCTTTTACCTAAAATCATATTGTGATCTGTCTGTCCATCTGTGTCTGTATCTGTCTGTCTATCTATCTACCTATCTATCTAATCCTTAACTAGTAAACTTTATTTTAGAGGATTAGTAGTTGCCAGGGGTTGAGGGAGCCAGAGACGAACAGGATGCTTTAGTGTCACAGGATAATTAAATGGAAAGGATAGTGAATCCCACATGATCCCTTCCTCCACACATGTACAGCTGTGTCCCTCACCATCAACCCCTGACTGGTGTATTTGTTATGATTAATGAACCTACCTTGACACATCATTATCACCCAAAGCCTATAGTTTATATTAGGATTCATTCCTGGCGGTGCACATTCTGTGGGTTTAGAGAAGTGTGTAACAGCAATTATCCATCATTGTTGGTCATATAGAATAATTTCAGCGCCTGAAAAATCCTCTGCACTTTTCCTGTTCTTCCCTTGCTCCCTCAACCCCTGGGAACTACTAATCTTTTTATTTTCTCAATAGTTTTGCCTTTTCCTGTAAGTCATATAGTTGGAGTCCTATCATATGTTTAAGCCTTTTCAGATTGCGTTCTTTCACTTAGCAATATGCATTTAAGTTTCCTTTCTATCTTTTTGTGGTTTGATGAAACTACTTTTTTTTTCTGGTACCGGGAATTGAACTCATGACCTTGCACTTGCCAGGCAGGCGCTGTGCTGCTGAGCTAAATCCCCAGCCCCGAAACTTCTTTTATTTATGAATGATATTCCATTGTCTGGATATAACAGTTTATTTATCCATTCGCCTACTGAAGCATGTCTTGGTTGCCTCTAAGTTCTGATAATTACAGATAAAGCTTCTGCAAATACCCATGTGAAGGTTTTTGTGTGGCTATATTTTCAATTCATTTAAGTAAATATTATGGTATATTTTTAAATGGCCGTGACTTAAAATTAAGTTCATGTTAGATTTTTCTCTGAGATTATTGATAAAACTGGCATCCACTTTTGTCTGCAGAGCCTCCAGCCTTCTGATATCAATACCTTAGCTTTGCTTGCAGATGAATCTGGGAACGGTGTACTTGTTAGTCCCAGCTGTGGCATGTGACATGTTCTAGTCAAGAGCACAGCATCCCTAGGCTAGAGTGCTTGGTCTAGGGCTGAGCACATGACCTAGGCTGGGCCAGGTGCAGCCAATAACCACTTGCCTTGATGTCTTATGGTAATTTTTTAGGAAAAACAATTGTCTTATTGGAGGGCTAACCCAACTGAATATCAGCTACTTAGCACATCTGCCAGTGCCCTGGGGGTGTCTACTTGAGAATGAAGCCAACCAAATGGGAAAGCAGAACCAAGAGATGTGATAGTACAGATTCCCTAGGGCTGTTTTGAGCCCCTGGATCCTGCTGTCCCTGAAGCTAGTGCTCCTGGAATTAAAAAAAAAAAAGTCAGCTTGTGTTGAGTTTTCTCTTGCTTGAAAGTAAGACTCATGGGAAGGGGATGAAGACTGACTAGAGAAAGCCGAGACCCTTTCCCCCAACCAAGGACACTGACCTTGACTCTCTGCCCCTGCTGGGGGGAGAGAGATTCTCCAGAATGGCCCCTTTGTTCTGGGGTGAGGAGGTGGTGAAGGAATTCCCTGAATCCGAGGTGTTGCCGCTGTTGAGCTCCTGGCTTTTGCTGAGACCCGCACGAGGGCTCCCCTTCTCCTGGCCCTGAGACCTGGCTGAGCTGGTTTGCGTGGAGGGTGGTGAGGACGTGTCATTGCCTGAGTCATACTCCTGGGAGCGTCCACGGGAGGTGGCGAGCGGACTGGCTGTTTTGGTAAAGAGGTCAGCGGCAGACCCCGACCCAGTGATCTGAAAGCAAAAAGACCCGTCGGACACTGCTGAGCGCTGGGCCGTGTCTAAATAACTGAGAATGTTTACCGTCATGATGCACTGTAACGAAAGGAAAGAGAGAGGAGAAGAAAGAAGAGACGCCAAAAAACAAAAGCACAAATTCCTGAAAGAATACCACAGACAGGAGATATGTTTTTACCCCCTGCTAGGATAACTGGAAGATTTAGGTATCATGCAGAGAAAAAGCATGCGATCCAGATTAAACAAAAGCAAAAGGAAATTATACAAAATTTAACTTCTAATGAATTAACGGAAACAAAAGAGACAACTCAATAGAAAGGGGTACGTATACCCCTAATCTAAAACAATAATAAAAATAAAGGAAGGGGAAGAGGGAAAAGAAATGGGGCTATGGGCCTGAAAAAAATATATCTTGGAAATTAAAAAAAAAAGGAGATAAAGCCAAAATTTTAAACTTCAACCAAAACCTCAATTAATGTAGCTTTTTTTTTTTTAAAAAAAAAAAGAAAAAGCTGCCTGAATAGAACCCTGAATAAATGTCACGTGGGGAAAAGCAATGAAATAAAGATGAGCGTTTGTGTGTGTGTGCGCGTGTGTGTGCGCGTGTCTTTTCAAAAATATAAAGTCATGGTCGCAAATTGACATTTGAACAGTTTTCAACTGAAGGGGAAAAGAAAGGAGAGGGGCAAAATAAATGTAAGTCAAATAGTCTGATTGAAAACAAACAAACAAAAAAAGGTCTCTACAGATATTTGTGTGTGTCCTTTTCCCCTTGTAGAAGATAGCTAAGGATCTTGAGTGGCTTCTAATAAATTCTCTCATGTCTTTGCGGATTATATCCACTTACCAAGCAAGAACTCCTCCTTTAGTAGGTAAGGTGTAAGAGAAAGGGAAGAGCGGGCAACGTGAGTCCATCATCAGAGTCGCAAATGACAAGAAAAAACACACACCTTTCTGCACATCCTCACACTTGGCCCTGAACTTTGAGTTTTGGGGTTCTTTTTTTTAGCATTCTTGATAGGAGGGAGCATCCATTTTGTTTGGTTTTCTCATTCAAGGGATTTAATTTAACCTAGTCACATCACTTCATGTCCCAATTGGATCAGGAAACCCTTGCTGTGTATGTACATGGGGCTACAGCATTGCATGGACTTGGGGATGGACCTCAAGGGCTCATGGAGGAAGGAGAGGGTGCTTAGCAACTGACTGCTTCGATAAGGGCTTGAGGATATGGTTTTAGCCTAATTGGGGATGAAGACTGGCCCCTAGGACCCAGTTCTGTGCTGATCTAGGGCAGATGATAGAGTAGAGGAGGTGATGGAGAGCCATCACTGGAAAGGCAGTTGGAGCTGTGGTAGCACAATGGGTGGTTTCCTTTAATGTTCCAAATCAGTGTCATGGCTGGGATGACACGGTGAGTCTGGTTCTGGCTCCTGACTACAGCACCATCCTCAGTTGTGGGCAAGAGGAATCCTAGTCCTGAGCATTCCTTAGCGATAACTCAAGGAATCTATGATGCCAGGAGGACGCTCCGTGAAGAACACTCCCCCCACCCAACCACTCTGTGGGTACCTGGGACCCCAGGATTTTGTGTATGGTCCTTGAGCTCCACTTCCTGGGTTTTTATATGTTTCATCTGTGGGTTTGTTTTCTCATGAGTGGACCATGCTTCAAGGATATGCATATTCTTAGTACAAGGGTTGCTTTTGGATAGAACTCAGATGTCCATGCAGAGGCACCCGTGTATATGTGCATGGGGCCCAGCCCAGTGCCAGCAGTGAGAAAGAGAAGGGAGGAGCCCAGCCGTTGGGCAGGTTCTCCTCACATTGTCACTTCGTGTCCTGGCTCTGAGGAGGATTCTGAATTCAAAGCTGATTTTCAGGCCATTTTGCAGATGTTTGGCAAGATAGGAAGACATAGTCTATCCGTGTTTACCGACTTGATTTATGAACGTTTAGACTGCAGAATAGCAGACCTTTTTCTGTAGCCTGGCTCTGGGCCTCACACAAATGAAAGCCTCACCACCAAGAGTCTACCCCCACCCACTTGCCCATCCCATGCCTCTTGGGCCCAGTAAAGGGAGATTGCTAGGCTTTTCCATACCATTTCTGCCTCCCACAAGGGTGAGACACAGAGACACTGGAACTTTGAGAATAATAGAGATAACTCCAGCAGCTTAGAGTGTCAATTCCTGGGGTAGGGATGGAGGGCCCCAGGGTTTCTTTTATGGATTCTCCTGGGAGGCTTTCTGCATAGACAAGGTGATGGTCTGGTTTTGCCAAGTTCAACCCAGTGCAGCTGCCATTTTACCTTCTTGGTGGTCAGGATAGCTTGCCTTGGAAGTAAGACCTCAAAAGTAAGTTAGCCAAGGTAGAGTTTTCTAGTGAGATTTGTTTTAAAATAACTTATAGATCCTATTCCCACTGAGCTGCTATTTGCCTTCTGGTTTGCAGTTGGGAGGACATGTCTGCTAGCTGTGAAGTTTAATGATAACGTGTGCTTTTTCCACCGCTGCCTCTGCCAGGAATCAAGAAGTATGGTGCTAGGAAGCTAGACCCTGGAACCTGAGCTTTCGGACTGGGGCTTGTTCCAGGGATGGGCTCAGGGAATCTCTGTTCAAGAGATGGTGAGTGTGTAGGAGGCAAGTATATCACAGGTGAATCAGGCAAGTCCATCTTCAAGGGAACTAGGCTAGAGGCTAATTCAAGGGCAGAGGCCTGTGAATGCAATGGTTTCCAGTGTCTCGTGGCTTGTTACCTGGGGGCATCCAGGCTGGGTGTTTGCTCTCCCAGTTAGTTGTCCTCAGTTTTGCTGTCTACTTTCAAAGCATTTTTTCCGATGTGTTACAGGACCTCATGAGTAGGGATTTCAAGTTTGATGTCCTTTCAGATTGGTGGATGAAGAATGTCACCTTGCCTTCTGTACATTCTTAGCCCTGCACCCTGAACTCACAGGGAAATTTTCACACTCTCTCCACCCAACTATGATTTATTCGGTTAGAACTGAGAACTCCTCAGGCGTACTTTTCCATCATTACCAGAAAACAGAGATAAGGGTATTACTGCAACATTCTCATTAGGTTGACCGTGCTATGTGAAAATACCAACCTCTCTTTGTTTAAAAGTCCCATTTGTTTGCATGATTCTAAACTCTTTGATATGGATTACAATCTCCTGTGCAACCCAGCCCTGATTACTTTATAAACCAGCCCTGCAGACCTCACAAATCTCATCTCTCCCACACACTTTCACATTAGCTGTCATGATCTAAGCTGACCAATTTGAGTTTTCTCGGTTCTGCCATCGTGTCTTTCTCTCCCAAACCCAGGTTATTTGTATATGCTGTTTCCTTTGCACAGAACACTTCCTTTCTCCCCCATGGACACAATTAGATTTATTCATCCTCTAGATTTTATATCACCTCCTCTAGAAAGTCTTCTCTGATCCCCTAGATCAGGATAGCAGAATACACTGTACTTTATTCATTCATTCACTTTCACCCATTCATTCACTCAAGAATGAGGGCCACATGTGATATAGCACTGTTCCTCTGAGCTGTAGTTGCTTGTTTTAGTTCCTCATATGGATGGGGAAACTGTTGACAGCAGTGGCCAGGACTGGTGCAATACTATATCCCAGGCCCCTCTGTGCCTTGCACAGATTAGGTGCTCAGTAAACACTGTCTAATGAATGAGATTCCTCCATGGTCCCTTGGCAGTCTCTGGGGGCCCATCTCAATTTCACTCACTGGTAGAAATTGGTGATCCTGGTAGAGTCCAGCTGGGTTACTGCCAGCTGAGTTACTAAGGGATTTGATGTTCTCTTTTTTTAGAAGAAACTGGCCTCCATCATAATAAAAATAGTTCTATAAAATTTTTAGGGTCTTGAGACCAGGTCAGGGCTATGTAAGCTAGAGAGAATGTTGTTATTTAAACATTAGGTAGAAACCTGTGACAGAGATGAGGAATCCCCTCTGCTCCTTCTTTCCTTCTTCCTGATGTTTCTTAGATCCAGGACTCCCAAGAGAAAGCACACGGGGGCTGCCAGCCTACACAGTGGCTTTGATTGGATTATGAAAAAGGGGTTCTTGTAGGATGAAGAATTAAGAAAATCACCTTCTCTGGCCAGACAAGACAAGAGATGCACCTTTCTCTGGACTGAAGCAGCCCCACATCCCCTCTAAGGCTTGGTGAAGAGAGGGTGGGTGGTTTATGCTCTCTCACCTGCCTTGTACAGGGTACAACTGGCACCCTCTAATATCCTAGATATTATAGTATAGTATATTATCCTAGAGGGGTACGAATCATGCAAATCTCACTTGGTTTGGCTTGCTGACAGGACAGTTTGGCGGGGAGCAAGCACCCATCTAAGGTCATGCCTTCCTTATTCTTTAGCCAAACCATATCTGGTTTTATTTTTACAAGTCCTGCTGGCTCTGTTTGTAATTCCACATGGTAGGAGCATTTTAATAAACTCACCCTTAGAAATGTCTGGGTAGTTTATTGGACTTCTAAACCTGAATCTCCCTTCTTCAGAACTCTCCATCTACCCACATGAAGAAGAGGAAAGAAGGATGCAGTTGAGGGGAACCAAAGGTGGAAGGAGAGTGCACTGGGGATGGGGTGATACTGTGAAAATGCAAAAGAGGCCTTTGAGTCATGAATGCCCTGGTGGGTTGGACATGGGGGTGTCTTTCTCTCTGTGGGCCTCTCCTTCCTAGCTAGATAGCCCTTCTGGCCCATAAGATGCAATCGCCATTCGACATTGACATGATAGGGCAGTTCCCCTTTGCTCCTCTCTGTCACACCATTTAGATAATAGGCCTCTCCAGATTCATTTTTGAAGAGCCCTTCTGCAACTGTCAGGAATTTCTGTGCATGTAACTGCTGTCTGTCCCTGTACAACTGGCTGGGAAATGCTCCCCAAGTCTGTCACCAAAAGATGCCATCCCAGATTATCATCCTCTGGTAATAATGTCTTCATGGTACCCAGGATCTCCATTAAAGATGAGGAACACTCACACTAGGGCTCTGTTCTTTGGTCCAATCTCACCCCTTCCTCCATCTTATCCTTCCTGTCCTGCCTTCCCAGAAGCTTACCTTTGGGGCAGGGCACAAAATCCAGTCCCTGTAAGATGGACCTCATTACCATGTAAGATAGCTCCTGTCTAACCTGGATTCCAAGACATTGAAACAGGAATTAGAGTGCTGATAGTTTTGTTTGCAAGAAAAAGGAACCTCTGTAGGGGCTGGGGAAATGAGATGACAGAACAAATCAAAGATACATTATCAGTCCATAAAGGGGGCAGCAGTAGCTGAATTCCATGGGGCCACTGTGGAAACCACCAACCAAGCAAAGATGGAGCTGGGGATTTACAGACCAGTTCTCCAACATTTCTGGGCTAAAGGCTGCATCCTGGGATATCAATTTTCTAGTGTATCCACACTGTCTCTTAGACAAGCACAGAGAGCTTTGGTGGCCAGAAAGTATTATCTAGTAACTGGAATCCAGCTATATGCCCTGAATTAGGGAGGATAAGAAGACATGTAAATGGAAGTATGTGCTTCGGTACCCTAAATCAATGCGGGAAAGCTGGCCAGCCAGTTGGTGCTTTGTTTTAGATATCTTTTCTTTCGCCCACTTTCTATGTTTGTAAATAAATTTGAGTTAACTGCCAAAATGTATGAAGTGGAGAGATCTCACATAATAACCCTATTTCCAGTTTTTGTTGAAAAAATAGGATCTGGGCCCACATTTCCTGGCAATAATGCGCTTGAGAACAATCACAGCTGTTCCTTTTAGACAAGGCATGTGCTGTCCTGGCCCTAGACTGAGTGGGATCACTTAATATCTATTAGTTACCTGACCTCCGAGACATCTGAATTTGAGACCCCCTGTTCTGAAAGTGTGCTGCTATCCTGATCTTTCTCTAAGCAACACAAATATGGTACATTTTGTACGCTTCACCTCTCCTTTCCAGCGCTATGAGCAGGTGGTACATTTTCCCCATCTCAACCTTTTTAATCTCCATGGGACACATCTCAATGAAAGGAACTGGGAGACAAGAGCCATTAAAACATATTAGAAGCCCAGAGCTATTACAAACCTTTCTACTCCGGACCAGAGATGCCATTTTCATATATATAT
>NW_004955455.1:12340803-12346181 GCF_000276665.1 Chinchilla lanigera
AAATTTCACAAATATTTGTATATAGACTTTTAAAGTACAATCTGCTTTTCATAAACTTGTATCTTTCTTTTATTTTTGTAATCTCTCAATAGGAAGCTCCAATATTTTTTCCTTCATCTCTCCCTCTTCCCCTCCCTCTCTCCTTCCCTCCTTTCCTTCTTCCTTCCTTCCTTTCTTCTTTCTTAACCCATAAGCTTTTTTTGTTGCTTAATGCACTCCATGTTAACACTTGGGTTTTTCTAATAAGTAATTAAATCCCCCCATCACAAACCCCCGATCCCCTGAAAATCTCTCTCTGCCCTCCGGGGGAGCCGGCACTGTTATTTATTGTTTTTGTTTCAAATCATTATTTAATCAAGAAGGGAAAAAAGGCAACCTCTCACTTACTCTTCAAAATTTAATTTCAGATGAATTCTGAGATCAAGAGGCAGCTTGGCCTAATAGGTTACAAAAATACAATCAAGAAGAGAATTCCAATTAAACTGAACAAGTCCATTTACTGAGCTTCAAATGGCCCCATGGAGAGAGACGGCTATAAATTTTTTACTCCCTCTTTGCCATATGTGGGACGGGAAATTCTCATGTGAGTATAGAGCTGCACGGCAGAGCTTTTAGCTAGAGGGTTCTGGTTATTCCTTTATTTTTATTTTTTTTTTTAAATCTTTTTGTTTCACAAAGACATTAAGTTTATTTTCCTTGCTGTTGTTCATCTTCCTTCGAACACTAATTAGGAAGACAGCAAAAGAATGGATTCATTGACCTGCTGGGAGTTCATCAAGGAGCGGGAGGAGATGGAGACAGAGAGATCTGCTGAGATTACGGGGAGATGAAAAAGTCCTCTAAGACGAGGGTCATGCCCAGGGCATGCAGTGCGGCTGACCCAGGGTGGGAGGAGGTGGTTTGACCTTCTTGCTCCTTCCACTCACCAAGAGCTTGAAAGGAATAGTGGTTTCTGGCTCTCCCTTCCTCGGGAACTTCTTTAGAGGGCCCCTGCTCGCCAGCTTTTGAAAAATCTCTACATAGACCCAGTTAGACAATATTTTTCCCTTGCCCAGATTGAAAAGACAAAGATAAGTTCAAAGTAATGAGTTTTTCATTCAGCACAATGCATTTGATTTAGATATCTTTTGGCCCAAGGTCATGTCCTTCCTACATTTTCTGTGGTAAAATGTTCCTCGAGTGATGGAAGATTGAAGTGCTCCTTCTGGCCTTAACATAGGTAAAAACTGACACTACTATGTCACTTCTCATTTTAAAAAAATCAATAAACACAAGTGACCCCCCAAATTCCCGGTGTCACCCCATCCTTTTTCTGCCCTTTGGGTCCTCTCCATAGTAATGAATTGCTTGGATGTTGAGGCTCCCAGGGGTGTCCTAGACCCTGGGGTAGCATTCTGAAGACCAGGACCATCCACAGACTCTCCTTTAGCCTCATTCTCCCTATCTGCAAAATGGGGAGCATGTTCCCGTCCTGCCTTTCTTCCACAGTTGTTGTGGAGTCCACCTGCGGTGCTGTATATGAGTAAGCTTTTCAAGGCCAGAGATTGCTTGTGGGCTTATTTGGAGTAAGTTTCAAAAAGCTACTATGATGGTAATTAATAACAGTAGCATCTATTGTATATGGAATGCTACGTCCTCCAAAGTGGGATAAGCTTTTTACACAGAAGTTGCATGTAGGTAAGCACTGCCATTTGCCAGGGACTGGGACAGTGTCTAGCACATAGTAGGTGCTTAGTGCATATTTCAAAAAGGAGTGGATACTGTGTCTTCCTCACTTAATCCTCATAACAATCCTGTCAGTAGGCACCATTATTAGCTTAAGATACAGATGAGGGTACTGAGATTTGCAAAAGTGGAATGATACAAGAGAGGTTATCATTAAATGCTTGGATTCTGAGGTCAGACTTTCTGGGTTTAAAGCCTAGCTTTTTTAACTTGACTTTCCTAAGCTGCAGTCTAGGGAGTGGGTATTAGTAGAAGTTCTTCTATAGGGCTATTGTCAAAAATAAATGACAAGGATTCATGTAAAGAATTCAGTCAGGCACCTGGTGCATAGTAATTGCTCAGTAAGCATTAGTTGTTGCTGTCACCCACAGCCTCACAGGGAGACAAGATCAAGGACTCTGGAGAAACTGAATGTCCTCCCATATCTGCGTCATTCATGCTGTTTTGTCTTCTCCAGTTTACAGCTACCATGAGACTCTCTTTCCTGGGTTCCGTGTTCTCTGTTTTTTTTTTTTTTTTGTCTTGTTATCTGTGCAGGTGCTTGGCGACAAGAACTGTGACGTCACCACTGGCCCAAGCTAACAGCATGAGGGAAAAAAGAAAGAATCCTGCCCTTCTTTTGGGTCTAGCTTCACTCTGATCAGGCCCCTTCTAGAGCCACTCTCCAGCGACGGGGGACTTGGTAGAGAATCCCACACAATAGAGAAAAGGCTTGGCCACGCCTTGGCCCTCAGCCTTCTCTTCCTCCCACCCACCTTCCACTCTTGTTATCAGAGTAAGTTTCCAAGGCACAAGCCCTGATCCATACCAGCCCCATTTCCTCTCAATTGAGTTATCTTCCTGGATCACTTTGCCTCTCAGAGCCTCAGTTTTCTCATCTGCAAAATGGTAATAATAGTTGCATCTCTCTCAAAGAACTGTTATGTGTATCACATGAGGGCAAAACTGTGGAAAGTATGTGACAGTGCCTGGCACACAGTGGTATTCCTGTCTCCTTCCTGCCATCAGCCATCTCAAACTAATGAACTCCTACCCATCCCCCAAAGCCCATATCAAATATTCTCTTATGTATAAAACCATCTCAGACATCAAGACATTTTCTGACCCTTCCCTTGTACATTGTACTTGCTTTTATTACTGCCAGAGATGACATTAAAATTATCAACACTTGCTTGGGTATGGGCATTGCCTCATTAGAACAGATGTTGGTTTTGATGTTGAAGGGGATTAAGTGTCACATTTTAATGGCTGGATTGTGAGGAGGTCCAGAAAGTGTCAAGGAAAGAAAGGGATAAATGCGTTGATGGGGGGCGGGGGAGTGAGCTGGTGATAGAAACTGTTTGCCAACTGGCATGCAAGTATTTGAGTATCTTCACAGGCAGAGTCAGTATGGGTACACACGGATCCGATCTTAACCGTAAGAATAACACTATAGCCCTATATTGCAGCATTCCCTTGGCCACTAGGCTGTGAGCTCCAGGAGTTAAGGAAGACTGCTTATTTCATCTCCCTGGTGCCTTGAACAGAAATGGTTGAGGGAAAATAAGGCCCATGAGTAGGCTGTTAAGGGGTCTTACCCCATAAGACCTTCTATTTGATCCCAGGCTCTGTCCAAACAACAGAGCTTCAAGTTACCTTAGCTCACCAGCTAGAATTTCAGTAATGGTGAAGCCCTGCATTTGCATAGCCATATATGCAAATGAGCCCCACGGATGTAATGTACCCATTCTTGATATTTTAACGAGCTGTGCGTGTTAAACGTTAGCATCTGAGTGTGGCAGGAGCCATTGTATAGAAAACCCTTCATGCTCAGGTTCCTATTCACCTCCAGAGGCCTGTAACTGTATCGCAAACCTCATTTCCAATCTCCATTTCTCCCTTTCATTGGCTAAATCCTGCGCCTCCTTAGTTTCTCATAGCATTATTTCTTCTGCCTACCTGACTCCTAATCCCTTCCTCTGCCTGCTGACCTTCTTCCCCATCCAAGCATTGATGGTTGTGCACTATCTCTCCCTATGAGAAGGCACGGGCTCTTTCTTTTTTACTCATAGGACCCGAAAAGCCAAGGCAGACCCTGACCCTTTATAGATGCTCACTAGATGCTGATAGACTTGAATGAATGTTTGAAGGTGATCCCATGGAACAGACTCTACTGCTATCTTTAACACAGAGAAAAACCTTAGGCCCAGACTTTTGGAGCACCTTTGGTCCAACCTGGAGCCTTCTTCTATGTCTGCCTTTGTAACAGAGGAGAAAGGCCTGAGCATGGAGGGTACTCAGAGGACCAGATTCGGGGGATATCTGATTCTTCCCGGAGCCAGGCAATCTGGAGGAGGGTAAACACAGTCATTTGGGCTACAGCTGCCACTTGGAACAGAGAGAAACTGGTCTCTGCCCTCTCAATTGCTATCACTGCTACCTCCACTGTCACTGCTACGTTGCTGCTGTCATTATAGGCAAACATTAGATAGACTTACTGCTCATCTACCTCATTCCACAGTTTTTGTTTACATGAGTCCTGACAATCTCAAGAGATCAGTCTCCTATTGTTGTTTTTCTGATTTTAAGGAAAATGAGACACAAAGTTTATATAACTTGCTCAAGACTCCACAGCTGCTCAAGTGCAGAGCCAGGGCCTGGAATGTTGTTATCATCACACTAATAATATTCACTGAGTTTTGCCCCTGAGTCAAGCACTGGGCTCAAAATTGCCTTTTCATTTGAAAAGACTGGTTTTATCTGTTATTATTACTATTATTATCTTACAGATGAGGAAACCGAGGCTCAGAAAAGTTTAAGTAACTACACACAGCTCAGAGCCCAGATTTGATCACATAATCATAATCCATTGCTTTTAACAAATCCATTTGCCATAGCCTTTGGAAGTCCTCTCTTTTCTATGAGCCTTATTTTTATTCCTGATAATCGGGGTAATGGGCTTAGGGGAACTCCTAAGATCTCTGCTGTTATCTCTAACAGAGAAAAAAATATTGGGGTCAGGACTCTTGGTAAATCTTTGGTCCAACCTGGAGCCTTCTTTCATCACTACCTTTGTAACAGAAAAGATGAGAAAGAACTGAGTGTGGACTATGTCTGTGTAGGTCCAGATAACCCTTGGATTTCGACTCTTTTGATAAAGGCTAGGCTCATATGGGACACTGAGGCATCTTACTCCAAAGCCGTCCAAAACCTATGTGTTTTAGGACCACAAACTACCAGGAGGCAACCTGCTAACATTCATGGCTGGTGTGGGAGTGCAGACCCAGCTTTCTGCAACATTTTGAGAGACTTGGCCTTGTTAGGAGAACATCCCTGACCTATAGTATAAGTTGTTTCCAATGGTGCTTGGTACTAAGGTCAGTTGGGGTTTCTAGATAGGCTGCCACAAATACTACGACCAGGGAAGTTGGGCAGCCCTAGCTAATTCAAAAACATTCTTCTATGTTTTATTGTTCATATTTCAAATTTATTTTTACCTTTGCCCCTGGGAGGCAAGTGGGAAAACCATGCCCATTACCCAGTTGAGGAAGCTGAGGTCAGAGGGAGAAAATGATCAATTTAGCGAAGCCAAAACTTGCACTCAGACCTCTGGGTTCTCTGTTGTAGAGACCTCCCTTCCTTTTTTGGTACTTGCAGTTGAATTCAGGGCCTTT
>NW_004955455.1:12346461-12382881 GCF_000276665.1 Chinchilla lanigera
TTTCTTTCTTTCTTTCTTTCTTTCTTTCTTTCTTTCTTTCTTTCTTTCTTTCTTTCTTTCTCTTTCTCTCTCCCTCCCTCTTTCTTTCTTTCTTTCTCTCTGGGTTTTGCTAATTGCCCAGGTTGTGCTTGAAGTTGTGATCTTCTTGCCTAAGCCTCCCAGAGTGCAGAAATTATAGGTGTGCACCACGACACTTGGCTGGGAGACGCCACTGTGGGACATTTAGGGAGCAGAGAATGTAAGTGTGTACTTGCCCCCTACAAGTACTCAGTAACCATGGACCTCCTCACAATGAAGGCATCTGGGGAGCGTGTGGATGCGCCCAGGTAGGGAAGGATTTAGAACAAACTGAGATGTTGGTGACACAAGGTGGCTTGAGTGGAGAAGAAGAGCTTCCCAGAATGTGCTCCGGATAACTATTATATCAAGCAGGGCTCTCTGTGGTTTATCACTGCCTCACATTTCTTGACCACCCTGCAAGCAACCTTGAAATTTTCCTTGCTTCTACCTCATCCTTTCCAAAGAGGCAGCTCCATGAAGTTTTCAAATTCTCATGTAGCTGGACAAAAAGGTCTTTTCATAGTTGTTGGCTGAAGTAGTAGCTGTACCAACACTGACATTTGCCCTCTTTGTCTGTCTGTCCCATTGGGGTCTATAGTAAGCCTTCACCTGCTTTGTCTTGGTGGATATGCCCGACAGTCCCATATGCAAGTGATATTACTTCAAGCTTATTGATGAGAAAATTGAGGCTAGATCACTTGCCCAAAGCCACACAGCTAGGAAGTGGCAAAGCTAGGACTTAAATTCAGAACCGTCTCTACATCTCTTGCTCACAGTGAAATCAAATTCCAGCTTCTCCTATTGACCCAGGGGAATGTGGCAGGCACATTCCAGGGCCACTTCGTTAAATTGGACTTGCCTTGCTCTGTGACTTTACCCCCCATGGTAACCTTTCTGAGCTTGGTATTTCTGTTTCATATGTGGAAGGGACGACTGACAGTAGCTGTTCCCTCAAGTCCTCAAGACCTTGTGTGGACACATGAGAAGAGACAGGTCAAGTATTATGAGCTCCTTAGAGGAAAATTCTCATATAAATTCAAGGTCGTATTTATGGTTGGAATCAAATTCCAGCTGCCGACAAATGCTGCCAGCCAGCTGGCATAAAAGATGCAGAATTTGAGGAAAAACTAGAGCCTCTGTCGTGTCAAAGACCCTTGTTTTCCTCCCTTGTCAAAGAGATCTCCTATGATATCTCATACATGTGTCCTTGCACGTGTCACTCTGGAGACCAATATTTATTATAGAACATCCCCCTTCTAAAAGATCCTGAGTATTTTAGTTCTTATTCCTCTGCCCCCAAATCCCCAAGCCAAATGCTGCCAAAGCCTGCTGAATGACCATTTGGTTAATCAGTAATGAGGTCTAGAGCCAGTGGGATATTTTGCCCAAAACTGAATTAAAATGTGTCATACACTTCCCTGAACTTGTACCTCCACCTCCCCCAAGTGTTGCGGCAAGGCTGGCAGAGGAGGCTGTACAGAATACTTACTACACCCCTGGCCGACAGGAAGCTGAGCATCTGGAGAGGTTGGCTGGGTGGGTGGCTGGACCGGGCCTCAGGGCTGGCCTTGCCGAGGGTCTTGGAGCAGCGGCGGGAGTGCCTTTGGCGGGACCTCCGCCCTTCCTCAGGGGACCGGCCTCGGTGCCTGGAGGCAGGGGAGAGAGACCTGAGGGTCTTTTGAAGGTGAGCAGGATAGAGAGAAGATTGAAGGACCAACATATCATTTGAAGATGATAATGTGTTTGGGTGTGCTTGTAGATGTTCATATGATTTAGTCCCTGGGTATGTTTGAATGTGTGTGTGTGAAAAAGCTGGACTGTGTGTATATTTATCCATACATCTATTCATGCATCCATCTACCTGCTCACTGACCCATCCATCCATCCATCCACCCATCCATCCATCCATCCATTTATCCATCCCTCTGCCCACTCATTCATCCATCTACCCAGTCATCTGTCTATCCATCCAGTCAATACTCATTCATTTATTCATTCATTATCTCATTTGATTGATAACTGCTTATTCTTGTACATGACACTGTTTGAGGGGCTGAAGTTCATGTGTGATAGAGCAAAGGTTCTTTCTGATTCCTTCATGTCCCTGTGTGATTTTCTGCCATGTGACTGTGTGTATGTTTGGGCATGTCTGCCCGTGTTTCCCTGAGTTTCTCTATAAATGTAACTGTCTGTGTTCCTTCCATGAAATGGAGGCAAACATTCAATGTTACCAAAGTATTGGAGAAAAGATGACTGGACAAAAATCCAGAAAGAGCGTCTACAAGCTTGTTAAATTTAGATCTGGCTGCCTTTTCTGCACTGAAATCAGGGGCATGTGTGACCCTTAGAATGACACATTTGGAGCATGCCTCATCAACTCCCTGAGACACAGTAGGAAAGAGAAATGACATTGTATGGATTTGGTCAGCACCTAGAAACCCCTCCTGAGGTGCTTTCAGAGTCCTCTCTACTTGTTGGCGATATAACTTAGTGGCACAAGTGCCTGCCTGGCAAGCGCAAGGTCCTGAGATCGATTCCCGGTACAAAAAAAACCCAAAAACCAGAAAACAAACGAACCAGAGTCTTCTCTACAACTTGAAGATATAAGCAGATCAGGTACTACTTTCCCATTTTGCAGATGAGGGAGCTGAGAGCTCAGAGACATTTAGGATCCTGCCTGAGGTCACACAGCTTAAAAATAGCAGGGCCAGAACAGTTTTTTGCACCTGTAGGAAATGACCTGTTTTTTCTGGTTGTTGCTCTGGACTGCCCTTCTCTGCTCTGGGCTCTTCCAGATCACTTTTCCACTGGGTGTGCTTCCCATGTGTCAGCTTTCAGTTTACTCTCAGGCCCTCTGCAGAGCCCTTCAACTCCAGAAGCACTCAGGGGGCAACACCGTCAGGAAACAGGACGGCAGCAGGATGCCTAGGGCTGGTGTCTGCGATGTTAACCATTTCTGTAGCAAGTAAGTTGCTGGGTCTCTGCAGAATTCTCTGGCCTAGGCCAGGAGGGCTTAGCCAGGAGGCGCAACGTGGAGGTGGAGCAATCAGGGTGAGTCACTCAGAACTGTGTACTTGTCCCAACATTCTAGCTGTGGGATCTCACTTAGATCTCTCTGCTTACCAACAGGCAGTTTTCTCAGCTATAACTTGTCCGTGATGTGGTTTAGCTCAGGAATCCATGCGAATCTGAACAAGCCTTGCAGTGATGGGGCATGCATAGCACAGGGGAGTGCGGGATGTCTCTGTAAGAGGGTGTTAAAATGAGCCTACCATAGCCTTTGGCTTGCAGTAGGTGGTTTGGGAGAGCCACAAAGGGACTAGGACTCTATTCTGAATCAGATGCTTGCAGAAGGCAGAGTAATTCAGTGGCTGGGCACCTACATCCGTGCTATCTAGAAAGAGAGGACTAGACCAAGGCCACCTAACTGCCTAAAAAACAGAAGCCACTCAAACCAGCTGGACAGACAGGCATTTGGACAATGTTGTGTTTGGGACAAAGTTCTTGTTTCATGTGGGCACAGGTCTAAACATAGAGGGGTCCCATTTTTGTCTTGCACAATGAAGATCACAGCATAGCCCCATGTGATGGTGATGCTGGCCATCAGGGTTTAGCAGAGATATCGAGGCCAGCTTATAACAGGGCGTGTCAGGGGTTCCTGTCTCCACTGCGTCCCACATGGAATTATGTGCTTACAATGTCTGGAGAGATTTGAACACATCGCCACCCTGACACCACTGGGTCTGAATTACAGGAGGGTGGCTAGAAGGTAGGACCCAGGCATTGCCATTTTTTTTTTTTTTTAAATCCCTGGGGTTATTGAAAAGTGCCGCTGAAAAGGAGAAGCACTGGTCTAGTTCATGCCTCTGCTGGATGTTTACGGGGGGGAAAAAGTATTCGGAATTGGAGCGCAGTGTCTGGCACAGAGCAAGAGTTGAGTGAATATTTCTCTTCTTCCAGCGTGTCCTCCATTTCTCTCTCTCCTGTTCCTCCTCCTCCCGTTCTTCTCCTTCCCTCATTCTCATCCTCTTTCCCTCCTTGCTTTCCTCTCTCCTGTTTGTCCTCCTTCTCGTCTTACTCCTCCTCTCTCTCTCTTCCTCCTTCCCTTCCTTGTTCCCCTCCTTCTTCTCCCCTTCATGCTTCCATTCTTCTCTTTTCCTTCAGCCCTCCTGATTTCCCTGGCGGAAGGTGGGACCCCAGACACCGAGATTTTAAATTCCTCCCAGGTAGCCAAGTGTCAGAAGCACTTCAGAAGGAGCAAAGCAGCCCTGGACATCAGGATCTGGACCTGGCGTTCCTGCTGGACCTCTGCAATCCCCAACACCATCAACAGCAAAACCCTGTTTCCTTCTGGTTCTTATTCTTGTCCCTGTCCTTTTTCTTCTCTTGCTCCTTCCTCTTCTCATCCACAGGAGAAACTCTCTTCCCTTCTCCGGCTGGGATAGTCAGTGCATCAGCGTAGAGACGGCCCGGGTTAGGAGGAATGTGATGTGGAAGGGCCTCATTACTTGGCACTTACTCCTTTGAGCTGTGTGACCCTGAGTAGGTGGCTCAGCTTCTCTGCTCAGAGCTTCCCTTACTTCGTGTGGGATGCTTTTGTGTCAACACTTGATCTGGCACTTATGCTAAATGATGAACAAGTGTCTCATTTCGTACCCTGCACCTTGTACTTGTAGGTCTCTTTGCCCGCCAACACGCAATTTTCTCTACCGTAACTCAGTGTCAGGGTTGTATCTCAGTTTCCTCATCTTTAGAAAGGGAGTAACAGTAGTACCTTCTTCAATGCGGTGTAGAGAGGATCTTGTGAGTCCATATACAAAGTGCAGCATCAAGGCCCTTAGAAAGCATGTATCTGGGTTCGTGAGTGCTGCTGCCCATCCAGTGAGTGAGGCAGCCTCAGTCTGCACTGGAGCCCCTTCTCTGAGCAAGTCAGTTGCTGAGAGCAGGACAGGGGCAGCACTGAGCAAAGCTGGGGGTCACAGTGCCATGGGCCTTAGCCAGATCTCAGAGCACAGGTAGGATGACAGGGCTCCTCTGGGCAAGAGGTTACCTGCTCTCATAGCTGGAGGAGCGAGACTCTGAGCTCTGGGACCGAGAGGGACAGCGGTGATGGCGGTGGCGGTGAGACTTTCGGGGCCGGCTTCGGGATCTTGGAGGGGTAAGGAGAGGGAGTAAGGAGAGAGAGAGAGAGAGAGAGAGAGAGAGAGAATGAATTTATCTTATGACAAACATCCGTTTCATTCTCGAGCAGTCACAGCCCCTCCCACAGGTCTGTGACCCCCAGTTTGCACCACCCCAGCTTTCTGGGTGTTCAGGGGTCTCCACCTAGCGGTACTAAACAGAGCAGAACAGAAAAGGTTCTCTGGAGGGAACGTGGATGACTCAAGGCCTGCCCCGCCGCCCCCCCCAGCGCACGCAGACCTGGTGGGGATCATACCCCGGGGCAAAAACCCACTCCCCACCCCACCTGTCCCTCAAGGGAAACAGTAGTCTCCTTTTCCTTCAGCTTCCCGGACCAGTCAGGTACCTAAATCAGGGATCAGCTAGCCACTAAAAAAAATGACCAGCCCAAGGCCTGGGCTGAAATATTGAAAGGACTGCTTTACCTCCAGAACAGTGGTATGCTGGATGTTTTAATTTTTCAAGCAAATGTGAAAACATAGATATTTTTAATGTAAAATATTCCTATTTGAATGAAAGGTCCTTTTTTTTAAAAAAAAAAAAAAAGAAAGTTACATTTTGAGGAAAACAAAACACAATTTGCAGAGGAAATTAAGCCTTTGGGCAGCCAATTTGTAACCTCAGACCTGGAAATAAAGTCCAGAACCTTAGCATGGAATAGAAAGCCTTTCAGAATGGGCTATAAACATAATCATCAAGGATTACTACCATCACCACTATAATGGAATTACTACAGGTTAGTTCAGCTTCTTGTAACCGATAATAATAATCCAGAAGTGGTACTAGCGGCGGCAGTGGTAATTAAGGATGCTGGGGATATATATAGCTCAGCGGTACAGTGCCTGCCTGGCAAGCACAAGGTCCTGAATTCCATTCCAGGCACCAAAAAATAAAATAAAATTAAATTAAAAGAAGGATGCACAAAGAATGTCAACTATTTGGGAAGCCAGTGGGATTTAGAGATGATTTTATTGAGAGGCAGTCTGGTTATCTCAAGAAAGGATACAGAGATTCCTGTAATATAATCATTAGGCTATGTCTCTTCCCTCTATTAAAACATTCCCGTT
This sequence comes from Chinchilla lanigera, assembly GCF_000276665.1. Lineage (NCBI taxonomy): Eukaryota > Metazoa > Chordata > Mammalia > Rodentia > Chinchillidae > Chinchilla > Chinchilla lanigera. Next base: position 12,352,770 of record NW_004955455.1, read on the forward strand.
ACCCTTCTATCCAGTTCAAACTCTGATTTTGAAACTGAAGCATCTTCAGGTACTAACTACTGCCCTGCTCTCTGGCCCCAAGTTTTGATGTTTTTGCCCTGGCTTGGCAGATTCAAACAATTTTGGATGTGTAACTCTCTGCCTGTATCCTGACCAGCACATTTCCCAGTTCGTGATGTCCTGGTGTTGGTGACGATGACAATGACAGGTCAGCCATGTCTAACACATACTTTGTGACATGCATTGTGTTTCAAGCATTTTTGTTCAAGGGCCACAGTGTGCCTCACAATAATTTAGGATGTAGCTTTTCTCGTTATTTCCATCTAACAGATGAAGAAATGGCCCAGAGAGCTCAAATTGCCAGCTTAACCTAGAACAGTCTCCCATCCATGCCCTCAGCTTGGACATGCTCTCCTGCAGGAAATCCCTGTGGCCCAGGCTTCTGTCTGCCACCTCTGTCCTGTATCTGTCCACTGTGGGCTCCGCTACACCAGGAGAATGTCTGCTCACCTCTGTCCCTGAGTCCAGTATGGGGCAGCCACATATTAAGCCACACCAAGGGCTGTTGAGTAAAAGGGAGCTGGATCACTTCAGTGCTTTAGAGACATCTATGACTATGGACTTGGTGAGAATAAACCATTATTTGTTTTAAATGGCTTGCTTTCCCTGATGTCTCTGTCTCTGTCTCTGTCTGTGTGTCTCTCTGGCTTTCACGAGCTTTCTGAGGCTCTGTCCACAATTTCTGAAGCTCATCCAGCCCTTGGCACTGGAGAGGGAGGATACCTTGCCACCACATCCTTCCTGGTGCTCTTTGGCTGCCTATCCTGTAGCCTCATTGCACATGTAGTGCTGAGATCTCTGAGCACATGTGCTCTATCTTGCTTAGTTAATATGAAATCACACTCAGTATATATGATTAACAATTTTGACTTACATTGAACAAGACTGATTTGGGGAAGCTCTGCCCCAACTAACTAGAAGCTCTGGAAAGCATTTCCCAGGTCTGCGGGGTAGTTGCTGAAATGCCCTCCTTCACACTACCCCTTGGGGCAGCCAAAGCTGGGCTTGCTCCTTCTGTGCTCCTGCTTCCTCTTTTCCCTCCCCAGCAACCAACTACCTTTCATCCTATTGTCTTTGATCCTCTCTTTAGAAGCTTCTTGGCGGGAGATAAAATATTAGTTGATTGGAAAGCATGCACTAACATTTGCAGAGTATAAAATAGGTGGGTTGTAACCAAAGTTACTTTTAATTTGGTTGGGAACTGAACTCCACAGGCACCAGTGGCTGATTTGAATTTCTACTACCAGCTATAAACCTTGAAACAGCTGGGGCCTTGAGATTGGGGGCCAGAGCTCTACTGAGAGCTCCTTACTGTAAACTTAGGAGCCACAGTGTGGATGCACATACTTGCTCACACACGTACACACACATGATCAGAACCCCACAATCCATGCACACACAGCACAGACATGAAACCCACTACACATGCCCTGTATGTGTAACGCACACAGATATGTAAGTATATAAACACTACACACGCAGAGTGCATAGAATTCACACACACTAGTTCATGGTGCACCTTTAGGCATACCACTCACATACATGCTGAAACAAGCACAGACACACAAATGCATTTGTGTAAACTCAAGGAGGTACCACATATACACACTAGATGCCCACATTTTATGAATTTGTGCACACAATATACACAAATGTTTGCATGACAAAATGTACAGGCAGACATTTACAATGTGCACAGTACACATATACATACTACATATATATGTACACGGTTCACACACAAGGTGCACATACAGTGAACACACATGCAAGCTGAACATGCAGCTATAAACGCACATGCATCCACATCCACACTGTATCATATACACAACCCGGTGCACTCATGCACACCCATAGCCACAACTGCAAGTGCGCACACAGCTCCCTCTCCTCTTTCTCCTTCTTTCCTTCCCTTAATCACTCCGTGTTATCTACTCCCTCCTCCCTTTTCCTGTTTATTTGCCATCCACCACTCTAGCTGCTAGAAGCACTGTCTCTGATTCCCGAACCACAGAGTGTACTCCAGGTGGTGCCTACTTACTGTTTCTTGTGCCTCTTCTCTTCCCTTCTTTTGCTCTTTGGGCTAGAGGAGCTAAATAAGAAATGTCCAATGAATTGAAAGATGCAAAATAATCCCAAAGTGCAATTAAAGATAAAAATGAACAAGTAGTTAAAATGCTGAATACAGTGTGCCTCTAGATCCAAGCAGTTTGGGGAAGGACACTGATCACTGTGCAAGACCAGAGAAGTCACTGTCAACTTGTTCATGCAGCAAGCCCCTACAGGGATACTGACTCACACATGTGTGCTGAGAATAGAGAGCTGAGGATGCTAAGCTCGGCTTTGGTAAGTTAAAAATCACAGTGGTAATAAAGGTGATACTAGCAAAATCTTTCATTTTTTGGAGGCTATATGATAGGTTATACACTCTGCTAAATACTTTAGATCAGCAAACTCGTTCTATTGTTCCCACAGACTATGGGAGGAAGGGTCATTTAATAAGGGTCCATTTTACAGATGTGGAAACTGAGCCTTGAATGGCTAAGATATTTGTTCAGGATCACAGAAGTGAGTTGGAAAGTAGCTCCAGATCATGGGTCCCCAGAGATGGTACTTTTTGACTGCTGTGTAGTTTAATTTGTAAGAGAAGAGAAATGTCACACCCACGTAACTTGGTAGATTCAGAAATATTCTGCACATGCATATTCAGATATTCAGGTTTTGTTTTTTTTTTAAAATTTCTGAGCCAGAGAGCCTGGCTATGGATAGAATAAATGATGAGAACTCAGGGTCACAGGTAATCAAATGAGGTCCAGGAAAGTGAATGCTATTTTGTTACTTCCAGCCAGCCTGGCTTCAGAGGGTCACACAGAACCGATCGCTGTCCTGGGAAGGGGAAGTCATTTCACCCAGCTGCCTCACACCCCTAAGATAGCCGCAGGAACTGTCTCCACATTGAGACCCAGCCTCAGCCACAGAACAGCGCAGGACCTCCAGAAAGATCAGAGTCAAATCCCAGCTCTGCTGCTTACTTGCCATGAGATGACAACTTACTTGTCTTCTCTGAGACCCGGTTTACTCAACCATGAAATAGGGCCATTGTTCAGGCTGTGGAGCCAAGTGGATGGGTGACATTGGCAATCACTGCTTATGCATTAAATGAATAAGTGACAGGGCTTCGACTTCAGCAAAGTACTGTACCTGTGGCTACTGCTATTTAAGAAGCCACTGATACCTGTCCTGATCCTGTCTGATAGATGAGAGTTCGAATTTTGGTGCTGATGGCATCTAGCTCTATGGACATTCTTATTACATCTCCTGTCTTAGTCTCAGCTTCTCTATCTGTATAACAAGGACTGTAAACATATCTCCTGCACAGAGTTGTGACGGGAATAAATGAGGATTAAATACACGCATATGAAGAAGGGCTTGGTGCAGGGTCTGCTTTGCAGTGAGTCTCTGATAGTTAAAAACTCTATTTATGTTCAGTTGGTGTTTCCAACAAACCAGGACTTGGTCTCTGTCTCTCGCCAGCTCTTGGAAAGTTTAGGTGGAGTGATGGAACAGGCATTCTGCATATGTCCCAGCTCAAGATTTCAAGTGGTGGTAAAACAGACTCAGGCAGAGCTAATGGGGTTTTCCAGAAGAAACATCCAGAGGGCCAAATCCAGGGGCAATCGCCAAGCCCAATGGAAGTTAAAAGCTGGCCTAGAACACTCATAGAAACCTAGATATGTTTTCATTTTGGTGGAAACTGAGGCCCAGGAACACAAAGACAGAGACTGAGATCTAATCCAGGAAACTGCCCAAAGCCTGGCCGGGGAAGAGGAAAGCTGAACAAGTAGCAAGAGTTTGCAAGACTCTTACCTGTGCCTTCTTTTCTTGGAGAATGACCTGATTGAAGAGAGAGAGGAGTAGGGTAAGGAAAGAGAGAAGCAAAGACAGAGGGAGAAAGAAAAGGAGAGAAAAGAGGGATGGAAGAAAAAGGAAGGAAGGAGGAGAAAAGAAGGGAGAGGAGACAATAAATATGGGTGAGTTTGGAATTCTGCTTCTCGTACGAATGTATTACTGTGTTTGAGATTAAGCTACTTAGTGATGAGGACGGGTAGCCAATCCTCCTCTTCTATCAGATTTTAAAGACTATGAAGGTGACATATTATTGATTTTCATATTGAATGTTCAGGCCAAAGCTGACCAGTGCTCTAATCTCACCCCAAACTGTCAGCAAGCCTGTCCCGGATGAGGTTGGATGAGGGAACTACAAGAGAATTCTCTGCCTCCTCTTCTCCCTCTTGTCTTCTCTCTTCTTATTATGGGTTATTTCTCTTCCTCCTCCTCCTCCTCATCATCATCATCATTATCACCATCATTAAGCCCCCAGCTTCCCTGTATGGAGCTCTCACTCTGTGCCAGGTTCCGGGTGAGGCTCCCATCACACACAACCTCATTCAATGTCCCCCAAACCCTGCAGAGCACTGCTAACAAATATCTTCCCAGAAAAACACTATAGCTCACGTAAGTGTTAGTAAGCTGCCCAGGGTCATACAGCTTCATCAGAATAGGTTCTACTCATTCTTCAGAGCTTCCTTCCAGTACCCTTTTCTCACTGCAGCATTTCCTAGCATTTTCTGAGTCCCTCAGACTGGCTGATACCTCCTGTCTGTTCTCTCAGCCCCTAGGTGAGTTTCTGAACTTGTCCTTGTCAGAGAACAGTCTTCCCCCCACTACTGCGTGAGCAATTTGGAGGCAGAACCTGGGTTTTGGTCACTGTTCTCTGTCTGGGTCCTGGAATCTTCATTCAAGATACTATAATGGGTGCTCTATAAATAGATATGAAAAATGAGATTTTAAAAAAAATCTCTCAAGCTTTGTTACTTAAGAGAAGGAAAAATCTCCCTGCTTTCCCTATTCTTAGCTCCAACTTCCAAGAAAAAAAAGTCAACCATGATTAGTACGTTATGAAACTGGAGACGCTGGACCAGGAGCAGGGAGGTGCTCGGTAGGTGAGGGCTTGGGAAGAACATGAATTAGTATTTCCCATCATCTCTGTCTTATAAAGCTCCAACCCTTTGACTGCTCTAGTGGGTAGGAAAGGTCTATTTCTAACCTTCTGGCAAATCTCTTTCTTATAAGGAACCCTTTGGTGAGAAGCCATCTGGTTTCCAGGATCCTCATATTGAAAAGTCCCTCAAACTGGTATGGATTGCTCAGCCTTGGAAGGTGATAAAATGCCAGTCTATACTCATAGGCATGACATTGACTCTGCTACCACGGGTCCCCTGGTAAAAGATTTCTGAAACCAAGTTAACAAGATTTCGCTAATTGCCCCAAGGCTTGTATTCATTCACTAATTTTCCCATGTCTTGTATGAACCACAAACTCAGGAAGCATTCATGGAAAAGTCTGTGCAGGCAATGGACATACCAGTGAGATTTGAGTTTGAGACATTCTAGCAGTACAGGCCAAGAGAATACCAAGCCTTGACTTGGGAAAAGCCATACTGGAGACCTTCTGAAGTAGGCTTCAAGTACAGAGGGAAAACCTAATGATTTCTTACCTTTGGTTCCATGGTTGTTTAATTGCACAAATCATTCAAAGTTCACCAAAGAGTGGAGAGCTAATAGAAGTCAAGCAGGGTCTAGAGTTTCCTCTGCTTCCTGGTCCATGGGAGGGGACAAGGCCACAGATGGGTAATTTCAACCCATCAAGGGTAATTTCAACCCATAAGCAGATCCCCCATCCACAACTCAAGTAGTAGAATTAGAAGACAAAAATAAGCAAAATAAAATACAAACAACCTTTTCCTATTACCCACAGCTAACTAGAGGGCTTGCGAAATGTGTGTCAGTGTGAACAGGCTGGAAGGCTGCTCCTTCTGAATGCACAGTAGCTACTTGGCGTCAGGTGACGGCTGTCTGTGGGAAACGGCCCATGAAGACAGAACTTTCTGTACAGAGGCACTGTGACACTGGATTTTCACACTGCAAAATCTCCAAGTCTAACACGGCCCGTGAAATATGATTGGAACCCTCTGGTGTCTATTCTTCCAGCTCCTCTCCAAATATATATGTGTGTGTGTGTGTGTGTGTGAGTGTGTGATAGACACTATTTTCCAGTTCATAATGCCCTGCCCCCCACCAAAATGGTGGGCCATCCAAGCAGCCATGTTTTCCAACATGGTCCAGCCCACAATGAAACAGATGCCCCCTCTCATGAGAGGCCTCTTCTTGGGAATTTGGAATAGGAAACAAGACAGGGAGGTCAGGGTCTGCTTGTGGGTTGACCTGCAACATGGAGAGATAGGACAGGGAGTGACCTTGTCCCCTCACATGGACCAGGAAGCAGAGGAGGCTCTGGACCCTGCTGGACTTCTGTTAGCTCTCCACTCTGGTCCCAGCCCCTCACCTAGGCCTGCTCAGTCCCTGAGTCTCTCCTTTCTGGTTACGGTTAGCTTTAGCTACCTCTGGTCCTCCCAAATACAGTCCCAACTTCTAGACACAAATAAACAACAAAACATAGGTATAGTAAATATGCCACATAAATGCCATGAGCTGCTTCCAAATGACCTTCTGATGCCCTAACCTCTATCCAAACTGGGATAACTCCATCTGCAGAGGGGGAAGGACAATACCTGCGTCGCTTATGTTTCTTGGAACTTTTCTTCTTCTTTTTCTTGACAGGTGATGGGCTATAGGATGGGGACCTGTGGGGAGGAAGACATACTTCATAGGGAGGTTTCTAGAATCGCTTCCCCAACCCCTACCCAGGATCTTGGCTCTTTGAGAACCATCCATCAAGGGTAATTTCAGTACTGACTGTAGCTTGCATTTGTCTTAAATATTACCATATAGTTTATATACAATATTTCATCTAATCCCTCTGTTAGGTAACATTGCTACCCTCCATTTTTAGACAATGAAAGTGAGGCCCAGAGAAGTGAACCGACCTTCCTAAAGATGCACAGCTAATAAGTGGGTGAGCTGGGATTCAAGTGGAAATCTCTCATCCTAAGGATTTTGCTCTCCTGCTCGGCTATGACGCTCTTCACATATTCTGTGGGTCTCTCCTCTACCTCAGCTTAATAAGACTTATGTCCCCGATAAGACTGAATCCCTGGACAAGGTCTCACCAAGCAGTCAGAGCATAGCTGCTTGGGCACCTGAGAAAAAAGCTGCCCTGTATTCATGGTGATGGCTCAGTGACCCAAGCTCCAATTCTGACTCTACCACCAACTGACAGAGTCACCTCAGGGACACAGTGGCTTGTCCCTAGGTCTGTTATTTCCCCCAGTGGCAAAAGATTAGGGTTGGCATAGATGCTGTATACTCAATGCCCATGGGACCCTCTCCAAAACATAAAGCAGATTTGGTGGAAGATGACAGGGAGTGCTGGGGACTGCAAGGAACCAAAGCGCCTGGCTGGAGGGGTGGCTGCTTCCGGTGTGAGAATGTGGGCCTTGGGTTTCCAAAGCACCTGCCTTTTCATTAGAATCCTCCAGAAGTCCATAGTTTTATATGAAAACTTCTGGGTTTTAAACTTTAGCCACTAATTAAAAAGAAATAACAAAACCGTTTGCAAGTGAAACAAAATATGTTATCAGAGAGAAATGGCTGAGGTATAACTTGTCTCTTAAGGAATCAAAATGTCTGTCCCCAAACATGTGCTCAGTGAACACTTATTGAATGAACATTAGAGAATCCTAATGATCAGTTTCCTTCTTTGAACTTACTAACTCCTAAAACCAAGTCACTTACCCCAATTCCGTTTCCTGCCCTATAGTGGCAAGAACATAGGGTCCTCACTCAGGTCCCCTCTGGGTCCTCTTTGGGCTTGTCCTTTTAGAATTAGACTAACAGGGTGTCTAGGAAGCAGGGCTCCAGAAAACCTAGAGTTGAAGCCCAAATGGTCCAGACGTTGCTCTCTGCTGCCCCCTGCAGACTTCTATAAACACTGCATCCAAGCTTTGATGGGATTCTCAGGGGGGAAGCCCTAGGGGATAAAGCCCAGACTTCCGGGACTAAAAAACTAGACATGTTTTTAGTCTCTTGAGTGGCAGCCCACAAGCAAAGTTCAAAATCTTTTTAAGTGTAAGAAGTTGAAAAGGAATTATGTATAGAAAAGAATATACAGAGTACAAAAGAGTCACTAGCTGGCAAATAATATAAAGCCCATCCATTATAATTCTAGGCATTTAACCTGGTATGTGGGTGTAGTAGGAACAACTGAGGAGCTTGGGCATCAAGTCCTGCAGATTCTGTAACCCCATCTCTGAGTCTTTCTTTTCTCATCCCTATAATGGTTGCCTGGTAGATCCTGGTCAGGAGTAAAAAGAAAATGCAGATCAGAGTGCTTAGCATAATCTTTTGCATTAAGCCAAGCACTCAAAAAAAAATTCAGTATTTATGATAATGACTTTACTCCGCATTAATTGGTCATTTACTATGTGCCCGGCACTGTGACAGCTGTTTCCGCATCCATTTCTCATCTAATGCTCACAAAACCCCAAGTGGCAACTACTGTTAGTATTTTTGCAAAAAAGGAAAAAGGCCCAGAGAAATGAAGTCCAAGGTCATGCAGCCAGTTAAGAGGCAGAAAGGGGTCTGAACCCAAAGGGGAAGTCACTGTTGGACTCCAAAACCAGTATTATTTGCCCCTCTGCTGTCAATTTCTCCCATCTTTAAGGTTTCCTGTCCCCTTTGAGCTCACCTCCTTCTCTTCTTCCGGGTTGATTTTTTCTTTTTCTTCTTCCCCCTGGAGGAAGGTGGTGGAGTCAAGTCTCTGTCCCGGGAGGCACTGTGGGCAGCAATAGGTGTGGCATCAGGGGACTAAAGATTCCCTAACCCCTCAATCAGGGCTGCTGCAGCCAGGGAAGGAGAAGGACCAAGCTCTTTGGAGGATCAGGGACCCATAGCGAATACCTAATTACCACCTCATGGCTGACTTGGTCACACTTCAGATTAAGTGCCTCAAATAAAGGCTTAATGCCAACCTAATGAGCAGGACACTGTATGTTACCCAAACACCAATTGATTATTTAAAACAGAGTTATAGAGGTTAACTACTCCGTAATAGATTTATTATTGAATTTGCAAATGGCTCACCTTGGTAAATAAATCACTTTTTAAATAATTAATTGGCAGTTCAGCCCCTTCCCTCCCGGATCCATCCTGTCTGTAGTTTTTGTTGGAAATTTAATAGGAGGCGGAAAGTACGTTAAGGAGCGGCTGATTATTAAAAGTATATTTGCCGAGGTCTAACGTAATGAGATACATATCTTATATCACCTTATGGAGCCTCAAAAACCTCTGCTCTTCAGTAATAATTATTTCCCATTCAATTAAATTCAAATGCTCAGGCTGTAGTTAAATGAAGTCAAGTTATCTTCTTTTATAATTGGGGCAGGCTCCAGGGATTTTTAAAAAACACTATCTTATCGCAAAGAGAGATGGTTTTGGATGAAAAACTGCTTGGGAATTGATACATGCCTACCCAATTGAACCTTACTGGGAAAACATAATTAATATTATTATCATTGTTTGAATAGCAACTAAACTAGCACACATGCATTTATTATCTGTAAAGAGTTTTATGTGTTTTGATATTCATTAAAAAGTCTTAAGAGTGGTATTTTTATTGTTTTACTTTACAGATGAAGAAAACAAGATTCAGCAAGTTGAACTGACTTGTCTATGCCTATAGAATTAGGAGTTATCTAACCTGAGACTGGAACCTAGGAGATTTGTACCCTGAAAGCTTTCTCAACCCAGCTGCTTGAGGCTGGGGAGAGAGCTCAGTGGCACAAGTGCTTGCCTGGCAAGTGTAAGGTCCTGAGTTGGACACCCGGTACCAAAAAACAAACAAACAGGAAAACAGCTATTAACCCAGCTGCTTTCTCAAACTTGTTTGTGTGGCCAGAGCTACAAAGTACCCAACTTCTTATAAACCATCATAAAATACTTCCGTATTTAATTCTATTATAAAAATTTGGGTCACTGGGATTAACAGAAGAATGATTAAGTGATTAGAATACATGTTAAGGTCTCTTCATCATAATATACATATTTCCAACAGTTACTGGGAAGCAAACAGGCTGCTTTACAGACATGTGGTGGACCACTTCCAAATTTTTTCTCCAAAGAGTGCTCGACAGACAGCAAGAGTCTAATAAATATCTGTCAAGTGACCAAATGAGGGATGAATGGGAGAAATAATTTAGCTACTTGTTAAACCATCATGTTTCCTATGAACATTTCCCAGTGCAGCAGCTGCCAGGAATTTGAGAGGGCAAAAAATTAGGGGAGAAATACTTAAGAAAAACATTTTAAAAGATTTTTAAATTATGTCTTGGAAAATGAAGAAAGATTTCCCACTGTTTTAGTCAAGTGCTCTTAACTTCTGGAACCCCATGGTCCCAGGGGAGCACAATTGGAGAACCACTATCTGAGAATTAGCTTTAAGTTATGGAGAAAAACTGCAAAGATTGTTAAATGTGGACAGATTTGAAGTATTTGAGGCAATTAATCCACTCCTTTAATAATTCCTCAGTTCCCTTGCCCAGACGGAGATACATTTCCTCTACTTCTTTCCCCTGCACTAGTTCTCCTGGGTGTGCACCAGAGAGGGCGGGAAGGGGCTTAATAATGGTAAAGTGCACCATGGTTATGTGTGCAGAAGTTAGGAAAGCAATGCTTGTATACATTGTGGTTACAGATACAATAGTTAAACACAATGATTACCTTTGCCACCTGTGTGCCAGCTAACTTTGTACTGATAAGCTATGCAGTAGTTAAGCATAGAGAGGTGGAGTAGGCAAAGGATAAGTATGCAGTGATGATGAGTTGTTCAGTGGTTATATATGCAGTAGTGAAGTATGCATTGGTTTGGTTATGTATGCAGGTATTATATATGTGTTGGTGTTAAATCAAGAATGACCTCCATGGGTACGGTAGCACACACCTATAATCCCAGCCCTTGGAAGGTGAGGCAAGAGGATTGCTGTGAGCTTGAGGTCAGCCTGGGTCATGCAGTAAATTCAAGGCTAGTTTGAACTACATACTGAGACCCTGTCTCAAAAAATAAAAAAAGAAGGAATTATCCCCAGAATTCTCATGTTGTCAGAAGTGGGGCTTTCGAAAGGTGGCTGGCTGGATCATGAGTGTGTTGCAGTCATGGGTGGGTCCATCCACTGGTAAGATCAGAGACTGAATGTGTTCGGAGGTGGGTCCTGATTGGAAAAGGTGGGTCACTGGGGCTGTGACCCGGAAAGGTATATCTTCCTTCCTAGCTCCTCCCTTTACTTTCTTCTTCCTGGTAGCCATGACATGAACAGCTTCTCACGGCCAAGGCCTTTCCACGGTGCCATCCCTGCCTGGGAGCCTGCCAACCATGGAACGAACCCACCAAAACTGTGAGCTAAAATAAACATCTTCAAGTTGTGGATGTTGAGCATCTCAGTGATGAGAAAGTGATTAAGACAATATGCAATGATTCAATACACAGTGGGTAAATATATAGTGTAGAACCTGACAAACTGGCTTCAAAGTTTAGTTCTCCTACTTCCTACTTCAGAGACTTCTTTGAGTTTTATTTTCATCATCTAAATGTTGAAAATAAAATGTGGTTCGGGTGTCATAAGTTGTTGCCAGGAATAAGGAGCTGACTTGTGGAATGTGCTCTGGCCCAGCACAGAGTATGTTTACAGTAAAAGGGTCTTTTGTTACAGTCATGCACCACATAATGACCTTTCGATCAATGCCGGAGAGCGGTCTCATTAGATGATAATGGAGCCGAAAAACTCCTATTGACTGGTGACATCACAGCGCGATGCATTACTCATGTGTGTGTGTGTGTGTGTGTGTGTGTGTGTGTGTGTGTGTGTGTCTGGATACTGGTGTAGAAAAGCCTACTGTGTTGCCAAGCACATAGAAGTACAGATCATGGGGCTGGGGATTTAGCTCAGCGGCAAAAGCGCCTACCTGGCAAGCGCAAGGTCGTGAGTTCGGTTCCCGGTACCGGAGAAAAACCAAAAAAAAAAAAAAAAAAAAAGAGAAGTACAAATCATACAATTATGTGCACTATATAATATTTGACGATGATAATAAATTACTGTTTAGTGACTTACGGATTTACTACACTATATGTTTATTGTTAGAATGTACTCCAGTTTATAAACAGAATTTGTACTGTAAAACAGTATGCTGTGTTAGGCAAACACAACCTCATAATTTCATATTTACCTCATTTTTTCTTGTGATTGATTTAACCTTGTGCTGTTTTATTCAGCATGGCCTTACTGGAATGTACAGTCTATACCACACACACACACACACACACACACACACATATATACCATATAGCCTGAGTGTGTAGAGGTTATACCATCTATGCCTGTGTAAGATACTCTGAGATGTTTGCGCAATGATGAAATCTCTCAAGTATAAATTAATCACAATGTATCCTTGTCATTAAGTGATGCATGACTGTAGTATAATTATTATGACTTTTATTATCACTATTAATATTATTACCATTATTGTCGTGATTTTTAACACATCAGAGAGTCAGTCACAGATAGAAGGGATTAAGAGGCCCAGATGCCATATGACTGAGTTGGCAACATGGCAGCAATTTTCAGAGTCTGTGTCCAGAATGGTTTCATGAAACTCTTAAGATTTTTTTAAAAAAACTTCCTATATTCTAGACCCACCACAAGGGCCTGCATGTGCCTGACCTAATTTAATCCTCACCATACCCTTGAGAATGAGATTTAAATATTCCCCCTTTATAGTTGTGAAAACTGAACCCAATGAGAATAAAGAATGTTCCTATATTCATTCATTTGGTCAGTGGTAGTGTCCAAATGTGAACACACGATTCTACAATATATGGACTTCCTTTTGGCCATCTGGAAGATGCTCTTTTAAAAGTTCAGGAATTCCCTTCTTTCTCCCTCCTCTCTCCATCTCCTCAGCTTCTTGTGGAAGCTGCTTTGTTCCTGTTTCCTGGGGAGTACTCTCCAGGTTGGATATTGAACTTCACTTCCGAAGAGATGGTCCAATTTAACTGTCTCTCTTTTATTGAAATCAAAACCTGCGGTTGAGATAACCTGGGCTGGGGGTGTGTAAGGGGGCTGGCAGTGGGAGCAGCAACTTAATCAGTGACAGCTACTCTGCCTTCAAAATTCATTAATTGGGGCCTTTACCTAGGGGTCCCTGTTCATCAGCCTCTGGGGTCTATGAACCTTCTAAAATTTTACACAGAATTTTTAGGGTATTCTTGAAGCACAGACAACACTCACAGCTTTCATCTAATTCTCAGGTGGATACTCAGTATGGCTTTTAACCTCTGCCTTAGTAAATCAAGAGCTCCAGAATGGAAGAAGAGAATTTAAGCCATGGTCAGGGGTCCTCAGGCTAATCTCAGTCCTGCTTTCAATGGGCCTAAGTTTCTTCATCTATAGAATGGCTTTGATACTCTTTGATTTCACATCAAGAAGCAGGACTCTAGGTTCATTTTCCACCTGTCACTGGGGTTAGGTACAGGCTCAGAGCACATGAGCATGGTGGGTTAATAGGGCAGTAGGCATCAAGCTCTAATCCAGCCGGTGAAGCTGTTATAAAGATAGTACTGCAAATATATTCAAGTTCTCCATAGACCAAAGGCAGGCCATACCTTTATATGTGTAAGCAACAAAATTGCAAAATAGACAGAAGCAGAGAGGCTGATTTTTCATTAGCATCTGCAGGACAATGTGGTGGGTGTTAGTCTAGGACTTAGGATCAAAGAGCCTGGAGTTCAAAACTTTACTTTGCTACTTACAGACTGCCATATATCGGGCAAGACAGCTCTCACCTCTCCAAGCATCAGTAAAATGCTGTGTCATCAGTTGCTAGCACAGCACCCAATACATACAGGTGTTCAAAAAGAATTGGTTGAATAACTGAATTAAGGAATGAATACAAGGATCTGAACCCAGGAGGCAAATCTGGGCTGAACTATGATTTAGGAATCAAAGGTTAATAGAATCACTAAAATGGAGAGGAGTTCTTTCATTTAAGGAAGGTAGCAGTCAACAAGCTCTGTTTGATGCGCCAAATGTGGCCTGCTTCCTGTCTTTATAAATAAAGTTTTATTGGAACTAGGTATGCCTATTTGTTTGCATAATGCCTACAGTAGGTTTTGTACCACAAATGCAAAATTAAGTAGTTGTGAGAAGACCAGCAGGTCTACAGATCTGAAATATTTACTATTTGGCCCACTATAGAAACAATTTACTAATCTTGGATTCAAGGATATGAAAGAATTTTATAAAAGAGGAAGAAGAGAACGGTCAGAGAGACAAACTTCATTCCTGTATCTTCAACTTGAATGTTTCCACCGGACAGGAGTGTAAGGAAACACCATCTCACCTGCGTGCTCTGGCAGGACCCAGTTCCCGACAGGCCTTGTCTCTCTCCCAGCTGTTTGTGCCTAAGGCCTCGGTGAACATACGTTGGCCCAGCTTTCCTGAAGATCCATCTTGGGCTGGGACCATGGGGCTGCTCTGGGGCTCTGTCCTACAAGTGAAAAAATAAGGAGGCAAAATATTAAGACATATAGAGATATTTTTCATGAAATATTCACTCTTTCTATTATTTCTCAGCTTCCTTTACAATTACATTTAGGCCTTTAGATTACCTTTGGCTAATTATCACTGAGTGGAGTGAGGCATCATTTGTAATTCAGGGCAGTCAAGATCTATGTGCCTTCTCCACCTCTCTCTCCCTCTGTCACAGAGACCAGGGATATTTATATTCAGAAAGGTGAAGCTACTTGATGAAGCAGAAATGCCTGAGCCACATCAAACTTTACAAGAGAGAAATAAACCTTCATTAGATTAAGATATTCAGATTGCAGGGTTTATTTGTTACTGTAGCACACACTATCCTGGCCTGACTAAACTACCCAGAAATTTTTCATTTCCTTTCTCAGGACGTAATTACAGGCCGAGTGTGATACCATTAGCTCAAACTGCATTTTGCCACTTCTGTTGCATTTCTCTGCCTTATCTGTCTCTTCTCACCCCTGGTTTCACTTTTTGAGGTTTCATTTATTTGCAGTCAACTGAGAATCAATCTCTGTCTGTCTGTCTGTCTGTCTGTCTCTCATCAACTGAGAAGAGAGAATGAGCAAAATAGAAGATACGAACATAGGAAATAAGTTTAAATAACTCCCCGAATTCTCTATTGTTTCAAAAATATTTTAAGATGAGCGCTAATTTATTTCGTTTATACTCGTTTCTTTTGTTCATTGAAGAGAAAGTTTTGTCCTTTTCTTTATGGAAACAAAAAGGTCTAGAAAGTGGCTTTTCTCAGTTGTTGTTTTTTTTTTTTTAATTTAAATTTGATTTTTATTTTTTCCCTTTTACTTTCTTATAAACAAATCATCCCTAATCCTAAGAGGTGTGAGGTCACCTACTTGAGACAGCAGTTCCCATGAAAGCCTGAAACTCCCTCTGTGGCCCCTGATATAAGCTTCAAATAATATTTGGATGTCACTGGTGGGCCCCACCTCTTTATCTGAGTCCTAGAAGGGGACAGGAAGTTACCTTTAAGAGCCTGTCACTCAAATTCCCAGCTTCTAATAAGGAAGACTCAGGAGTTTGAAGTCACAGGTATATTTGGTACAGTGCAAGCCCTCCCTTCTTGTGCACCTATTTTCAGACCCTTGGATCAAGCACTGATCAAAGGCATGGGCATTTCTCATCCACCAGGCTCCTGCAACCAGGCTCCTGTATCAGGATTGGTTTTATGACTCAGAATAAATGCATCTGATAAGCCCCCTGCTCCTTAGGGTTTCCAGGGAAGAGAGTCATGCCCAGTCAGTATTCAAGGAAAGGCAGAAAAACACATCCATCTCTGTCAGTTGCTTATCATCCATCTTTAAAAGCAGAGTCAGGGAGACAGCAGAAGCCCAGGAGGGACAGAGATTCTAATTAGGGCTGCCCAGATTTCCTCCCTGCCAATCCAAGTTGTTAGAACTCCCTTCTGTCCTGTTCAGGAGTGGTTTTCCTGAACCTCCATGCCCCATTTCCTCTATGATGAGGGCTCCATCTCAGGGCCTTCATTCCTGCCCATTTATCTATGTGTCATGTTATCTTGGCTTTTCTCCAACAACTCAAAGCTCAAGATTTCAGGCTATCATGCAGCAAAGCTGGCCACATGCCACACTTGTGGTGGCCCAGGCTAACTTCCATTCATTTACCCCAGTTCTGTGAAAGCTCATAATGTGTGTGGGATGCCTCTGTGTGGGGAGGCGGTAAACAAGAGAAGAAATGCCAGTAGCTACAGATGGTGGTGCATGTCTCCCAGGTACTCAGGAAGCTGAGGCAGGAAGATCGGGAATTGGAGGCCAGACTGGGAAACTTAGCGAAATCTGTCTCAAAAAGAAAAAACAGTGAACAAGACAGAGATGTCTACTTTGACCCTGGAGTTTACATCCTAGATGGGAAAGAAGGTAGCACATCAGTAAATAAAAAAAATGGCTTGCTGAATGGTAACCAGTGATGGCAAGAATAAAGCAGCACCATGGCTGGGAAATGGGAGAAGAGGCTGCCGTTTTGCTTATAGTAATCAAAGAAGACCTTTTTGAGACTTGAAGGATTAGGGACTAACCTTGAAGCCTGGGTAGTTTAGAACAGGTCCTTTATATGAAATTAATTTCATATTCACAGATCCTTTTATATGAAATTAATTTCTGTCCTCCTGAATATTGGATGGGCTTAGTGACTCACATTTAATGAACAGGATGGATGTGTGGCTTTCTGTCTAGGTCACCTGAAGCAGCTTTTGCTTTGCTCTCTTGGATTCATTGTTCTGGTGGAAATCAGTTGACATGTAGGGACACTCAGGCAGCACCAGGTGAAGAAATGAGACCTCTTACTAACAGCCAGATCTGGGAGTGAGCCACCTTGGAAGTGGATCCTCCAGCTCCAGACAAGCTTTCAGATGAGACTGCAGCCCTGTCTGACTACAACCTCAGGAAAGATGGTGACTCGGAGCCACTCAGGAAAATTCTGTGCCCACAGAAACTATGATTGTTGTTTTCAGCCACAAAGGTTTGGAGTAGTTTACTGCAGCCTGCAGGAAAGGGTAACTACACCCTAGGCAGAAGGTATGGTTAGGGATGCTTAGCGTATATAAAGTAGCTAGCAAGAAGCCAAAGCAGTAAGGGGTGAGATCAGAGATCAGGTCTTTTCAAGTCAGGAGAAGATTTTGGGCTCCCTGTAGCTGTGATGCAAAGGCTTCTGAACAGAGGAGTGAGAAAGTCCATCTCATGTTTTAGAAAGCTCTGTCTAGGGATTGAGGGACAAGGTGGAAGGCAGGGAAGAAGAGTTGGGGAGAGTATGGCAACAACCCAGGATCAGAGCACTACAGCAGCAATGGAGGTGATGGCATGCAGTCAGATTCTAACAGATTTTGAAAGATGTACCAACATCACTCACTGTTGGTTGAATGTGGGAAGCAAGAGAGTAAGAGAAAAGAAGAAATCTGGAATGATGCTAAGAGTGGTTTGTGACTGGCAACTGGAACAAGTTGGAATCAGTAATGTGACTGGCAACTGGAACAAGTTGGAATCCAGTTGAAACAACTGGAATCAGTAATTTACTGATGTGCTATCTACTGGTGAAATGGCAAAGGCAGTGTAGGAAACAAGCTTTTGCAGGGAGATCTAGCACCTTTTCTAGGCTACTGTAGTCCTTTTGCTATGCTGAACACACCTGTTAATAATGTGTTGTCTCTTCTCATTCTAGACTCTGAGCTCCCTGGGGATAGAACTCAATGTGACTGCCCGGTGTCTGCTGCTTAGTCAAGGTTCCATCTCAGCAATATTTGTTCCATGAACAAATGAAAAAGCAAACAGAGAGCTAGAGAACATTCACTTCAGAAAGTTGGAAAGGGCCTTTGAAATGCTTTGTTCTCATCCCTTCACATCAGAGTTGGTGGGATGGATGGAGATCCAAAGAAGGTAGATAACTCAGCCAAAGCCTCAGTCTACTCAGATTCTTATTGTCTTTTCTATCCTCCATCTTATTTTTTTAAAGGAAAGTGATCAGAAAGCTCATTAATTTATGCATATTGCCCAGCATAGCCTGGAGTTGGAGACACATTAAAATGCGTTTGGATTCTCTAGGGCACTGTAGAAAACCGAGACCCACAAAGGTACACCCGAAGCAATTTCATGATAGGCAAAAATTGAGAATTCATGGGAAGTGGTTGGCAATAAATAAATATGTGGGGGTGTTGAGTGGCAGCTCTCAAAGTGTCTGACGAAGGAAGTAGAGGCATGAGTTATCTGAAGTAGAGGGGAAGCTGACGGATTCTCTTTCCAGGCCACTGGGGCCTATGACTTAGTGTAGAGACAGTGTCTCAACCACCATTGCCAGCTGGGCGGGTCAGGTTCAGAGGTGGGGAGCTTTGATCTTGCTTCAATGAGAAAAAGTTCCCATGATGTGGCAGGGATTTATGTAACTTTATACCCTTTGGGTATGTAGATTTTTCTTTTTCTCCCATAGTACTTAGTTCACCTTCTAGGGCTGGATACCCCACTTGGGATTTTGCAATAAAACAAACAGAAATATAATTAATTCTATGAGTCAGACAAGAAGTGCTGAGGAAAGGAGGAAGGGAATACTCCAAAGCGTAACATTTAAGATCTTTTTTCAAGATGCTCTAACACTTTGCTTCTCAGCTTCCTTAAAACTGAAAGATATTCAAAGAGTATGTGTCCCAGGGTTTCCCAAATCTGGCACAATATCAGAGGCCCACAAAGAGATTTTAAAAATAAAGATACCTTGGTCCCATCCCAAGGAAATGAAAGTTTTGAATGGGTAAACCCAGGAATCTGTGCATTAAATAAATACCCCAGTGATTTCTGTTTCTTATCAGATCATGACTAAAATCCAAAGTCCCTGCATGATCTGGCCTCAGGGTCCCTCTCAGCCCCATTTCCTGTTCCTTTCTCAGTTCTTTCAACTGTTGCCGACACATGGCCTCCTTGCTGTGGCTCAAATAGGTCAGAAGCTTTTCTGCTTCAGGGCCTTTGCTCTTGCTATTTTCCGCCATATGACATGCAGTTTTTCTAGCTCTCTTCATGGTCAGCTCCTCCTCCTCATTCAAGTGTCACCTTCTTGAGAGCTCCCCTATTTCATCTTGCTCCCCTCTTCAGCTGTGATAGGAATTACAGGCATCTGCGGTATCTTTCTTCATAATATTTGTTACTATTTGGAATTATCCTTTTATAGGGTTACTGCCCAACTGATTATCTTCTGGACTAGAAAATAAGCTTCATGAGAAGGAAAACATCTCTGTTCTTGCCACTGACTCTGCAGAGGTACAGTTCCTGAGGTACTCTACTTTCTGCTAAATAAATTTTTGTTGAATAAGTGGATGGATGGATAGATGGATGGATGGACAGATGGACGGATGGAAGGATGGACCAATGGATGGACGAATGGATTGATGGATGGATGGATGGATGGAACAAACAAAAAAGTGAATTCTAATGACCAATCCCTTGTGGGAACCACAGATCAGATCCAACTTCTTCTTACAGATAAAAAGGCAAAGGTCCTGGGAGGGAGAGCAATCCAAAGTCATAAGCACTTTAGCAGAATCAGACCTCAGCTGCACGCAGCCCCCTATCTTCGCAGCTTTCAGCTTTGAATCCTTTTTTAGGCCTCAAATAGAAGTCTGTGTTCCACTTTTGCTGGACAATACTGGCTGCTACCTAGTTTTCACCACAGAACTCTTCCATGTTGAATTTTTTAAAAAAAACTTAAAAGAAGGCATGATCTTCAGGGGACAGCTAAAGCGGAGGAGTCAAGGGCCTGCACCTTCCACTTCACAGAGGGAGGGGAGCCACCCACGCTGAATCCTGCAGCCCCCTACCCCCACCCAGCGTGCTCCTGCTAATCAGTGACCTGGAGCTTAGAGGCTGCTGCTGTCGTCATGGCAACTGGCAGATTCCCAGCATCTGATAAGAGTCAAGGCTGAACTTTCTGTAAAACTCTCTAAATCTCTTGGATCCCTGGCCTCTTCCCTGCTCCCCGCCCCCATCAAAACATCTGCTCACAGAGCTGGACTTCCAGCTGCTCTCAACGAAGTGCTCCTGTAGCCCAGGGTCGCGGGCAGATCCTTGTTGTCCAAGCCATAGACTGAGTTAACATCATTTTCACCATCAGGGACAAAGTTGGGGTGGAAAGAGCCCCAGGTCCAGTCTACTTCTGTTTACAGTGGGCAGATTGAGGCCCCAAGAGGCAAGCGCACCAGCCCAAACCCACAGTTCCTCCTATCAGAGCCATGACTGGAATTTTGCCCGTGTGACTCCCGGTCCGGTGCTGTGTTCCTACCACTCGATCGTAAGAGCAGCTAGCATGTATGAAGCACCTACTGCATGCCAGACACCAAGATGAGCGCTTCTTGCTAATCACCTTACTGCGGTTTCCAAGGAAACTTAGGAGCAGGCACAGAGTCAGACCCACTGCACAGAGGGAGAAACTGATGCCAGAGATGTTACATGGCCAGAACACCAGCAGCTCCGCCTGCTTTTAAGAATCAGCTGACAAAAAGAAGAGAGACCCCAAAATACTTGCAAAATGGAAGGAAGTAGTGAGTGGGGATGGAGTGGGAAACTTGTTAATTTGCTTATGAGACAGAGACTTGCCTTGTGTGTCTGCAGAGGACTTGGACCTCAAGGTGAGCTCCAAATTGTATGTCCCACAAAGAGAAATGCACTTGGCCATTAGATTCAGGACATCCCTGAACCCTGATTACCCCAGTCCCACTAGCAGCTCTTCCCATGTCTCAACCGATGCTGACAATCCCCTGAAAGGTATGCAGTGGTGGCTCTACCTCCCTTGCACAGCTGAAGACCCTGACACCTACAGAATCAAAGGGACTGTTTCCCAAGCAGGGCTCAGGAACACACACACGCTTGATGCTTGCACCCAAGGCTAGGAGTGATCCGCCCTTTTCCCTGTACCTGCAAGACCCCCCCGCCATCTGCTGGTTACAGTAGAAAATGAAATCCTAGTCCTTTGTGCTGCTCACGTACCCACTAGAAAGCACAGGCTTCACCAAGGGGCCAGCTGAGCCCAGGGCAAGATGGATATGGCTAATTTGTCCCTTCAGACTGGGCTGTGTTAATATCCTGGCCTGAAGTCTTGGCACTCCAAGTCTTTTTCAAGGTTAATCTACTTAATTAAGCCTGGTTGGCAATAATCTGCTGGAGATAATCATGACCTTTTGAGCTTTCCTACCTGTCACAGCTGGAAAAAGCATCAGAGCTTGAGAAAAGATGAGATTCTAGAGCTGCTGTGGGGGGGTGTCATTGGATTCAGGGGCAGTCATGCTCCCTTTGGTGAAAACTGAAGGAAAACTAAGAAAGTTTTATGAGGCTGGCCTCTCCTTCATTGTTTCATTTATTATCCAGCAGTTGTTTAGTGAGCATCTACTTAGCATTCGATTTCAAGAGCTCCAAAGTATCAAAAGACATAGTATCTGCCATCCAGAAGTTCATACCCTGGAAAGAGAGACAGATTCCTGTACTAGGAATTACAACGATAAAACAAAATCCTCTGACAAAGGATTAGGGAGCCATGGAACTAGAGAGAGCACCTAACCCAGCGTGGGGAATGTGGGCAGGTGGTCGTGGTGAGTTTTCTAAAGGATGAATGGAAACTAGACAGGAAAGTGGAGTAATAAGGAAGAGCAGGTGCAAAGGCCTAGCTTCATATGACTGCAGAAGATGCAGTAAGTTCGAACTGACAGCTGGAGTGGAAAGTGAAAGGCAAGAATTGAGACTGGGAATGGAGGCAGGGGCTGAATCCATCAGGGCCAGGTGGACTCAAATCACCTGGGCGCTTTTGGCCTGTGGATGCTGATTCAGTAGGTTTGGATGAGAGCTTGAGCCTCTGCATTTTTGGCCACTTCTGGGTGATGCTGCTGTCCCTTGGACCACACTCTGAGTAGCCACACTGAAGCTGCTACAGATGATTTAGACTTGATTCTGAAGGCTGACCCTTGTAGACAAGCACGGTTCATTATCATGCTCCCCGCTTAGACAACGGATAAAAATAGTTTGTTCATATCTCAGTCCTGAGAGGAAGCGCATGAGTGTGTGCGTGTGAGTGTGCATGTGTTTGTGTGTGTATCTGTGTATGAGACAAACACACTTGAATATCAATAATTGCCTGATTCTGGCTCTCAAGTTCAGGTCAAAGGACAAAAAGAACCATAAGGAGGAAAACCAGCTCAGCATTTCTTGTCCAGCTCAGCAAAGTAGGTCAGGCTTCAAACCTGCTTGGGTTTTGAACTCATCATGAAACACATCCATCTCCTGCCTTCCCATCAGCCCCCCAAACCACCCAGTCATTTCTCCCTCCACAGGCCAGCGTGGCGATTGCCCATTTGCAGCAAGAGATCAAACTGCTGAGAAGAAGAGGATTAGATTTGATCGTTGGGACTGCCTGTAAAGCAGGATGCCCCTGCACTAGAATAGTATGGTTTTCTAATTGAATGGGTTGCAAAGTATCATTAGCCAGCACTGGGAAGGCACATGGGTCCAGGGGTTCTGCTGACCTGGGTTCAAGCCCTGATTCTGCCAAGCTGTTGCCAGGGCAAGAATAACACCTCTCACCCCAGCCCAGGACCCGCTCAGGACCTCCTTATCAGCTGGAATTGAAGACAGGGTTTGGATTCCCTGAGGAAGGTAGTTGCTGATTATGTTTTCTGCCACAGGAAGGATTGTGCCAGGCCAGTTGCTCTGAGGAATCATGAGAGCTTCTGCTGATGGGGGACCAGGAAAGCAAGACATCTGGGGAAAAGGAAGAAGCTTTCAGTCTCACAGGAAACCCTGAGTCCAGAGCAGGAACAAGCTTGTTTCAAGACCCAAGAAAGTGAAAACTGGTTCCAAGAGGGCTTCCAGAGACGTCTCACCTGTTCTTCATTCAGTAAATATTTATCGAGCACCTCCAGTGTGCCAGCCATGTTCTGGGCCCTGTGGACCCACAGTGAACAATGGAAAAAAATTCCAATCTATGGGACTTGCTTTCTACTACAATGAGTGAAAGAAATAGGATAGCAAAGAATAAACATAATTAAGTGGTAAATGAGTAGATTATTAGACATCAATGAATGCTATAGAACAAAAAGGTAGAGCAGAGTAAAGGAGAGAGAATTCTAGTTCTGGGAGATAATTGCAAGAGAAGACCTCACTGAGGTGACATAACAGACACTCCAAGGTGATGATGGAGTGAGCCTGGAACAGACCTGGTAGAACATAACAGGCAGAGGGTGCCCTGAGATAGCCACAAACAAAATTCACCAAGAACCAGCTGCAGGACTGGATCTGAATGAGCAAGGCGGAAAATAGCAGAAGGTGACGTCAGAGAGGTAACGAGGAGCCAGCTCATGGGCAATCTGGTGGACCACTGCAAAGATGTGGCTTTTCCTCTCATTGATATGATAAGCCACTGGAGGGTTCTGAATAAAAGAGAGCCATGATCTGAGTTAGATTTTAAAGGATCCTGTTGGCTGCTTGATGTAGAGTACACAACAAATAAGTTGATGGGGATGCAGGAAGTCCAGTGAAGGGATGATTGCAGTAAACCCACATGGAGGAAACCAGTGACTTGATCCCCCAGCAGAGGTGGGGAGTAATGGATATATCTTGGCTGTATAGTGAAGGTAGAATGAGCAGCATTTCACATGACTGGAAACGGTTTGAAAGAGAGGGGCTACTTCAAAATGTCGTACTGAGCTACTAGGATGATGGAGATCTCAGTTACTGAGTTGGAAACAACAACAGGTATAGATAGGTGTTTTGGAATGGTCCTCTGGAGCTCCATTTTGGAGACATTAATTCTGAGGTGGCACTTAGTCATCCATGTGGAACTGGCAGGGAGACAGTTGGGTACAAGTCTAGGGTTCAGGGGAGAGATCAGAGCTGGGAAATACATTTGAGAGATGTTAGTCTTTGGGCAGAATATCTGAAGCCAGGGGACGGGATCTTCTAGAAGCAAGAGAGAGCACCTGGTGAGAGGGGATGGAACTTCGGAGAGGGAAGTAAGCTCTGAAGACATTGTCCCAGCAAGGCTTGGGGACAGCACCATGGCTCAGTGAAAGTGTCCTAACCTTGTGGACTGGCTCTCACAAGGCTTGTAACGTGACCCACAGCTTCAGATCATTCATTTAGATACAGTGATTCATTTATTATTCATTCATTTGTTCATTCACCCATTCACTCATCAGCTATTCACCCACTCATTCACCTTCTATGCATCATTTTACTTCTGTTGGAGGAACATTTCAAGGTGACCCAGACATGACATTGACAGTCCAGCAGAAGAGATGGCACAGCAAGGTAAGTAATTACCATAGAGGGATAAAGTTTGCCCAAGAAAGGAGGTGTCCTGAATGGGGAAAAGGCACATTTCCTGCAGGAAGCCAGCTAAGTGGCATGGGGGAGGCTAAGTTACTAGTCCAGGAGGTTGGTGGACATCAGATGGACTCTGCCTGGCCACTCACTAGCTGCGTGACCTGAGGTAAGTGTTTTCACTTTTTGAGTGCGGGTACAGTTATATTCACCTCACAGAGCTTTTGTGCAAATGAAATGAGATGATACATGCCCAGCACCTAGACAGTGTCTGGATCATGGTAGCACTTTAAAATCAGGAAGAAGCCCTAGGTCTCTTGGCTCACATGCAAAACCTTCCTCTGCAGACTCACTTTCGGCTGATTCTGATTGCCTTTCTCCCGACGGCCCCAGGCAAGGGATGGATTCTAAGGGAGGTTGGAGTGCCCTTGAGGGTCCCTTGAGATGCTCTTCCACTGGGGCATGGCCTCGGCTCCCTGCCACCAAGCTGAGTGGCTACGTTGGGACCTGAAATATCCCATCTCCATTCCCTGCTGTGTCACATCCTTTCCTCTCTCAATAGCCCGGAGATGAAATTGTTCTCTGTCCCACCCAGAATCACCCACTGGACACTTGTGTCAGCTTGAACCGGAGACAGAGAGCTCCTGAGAGTTACACACACAGAAACACACTCACAAACACCCGCCCCACTGGTACTTAAGGCCGAGGTCTGAGAAAAAAATTTCTAACGAGCAGGGAGGAAGCTGCTACTGAAATGTGCAGAGGACAGAGCAGACAAGCCACAAATCTGGATGGCAGGCAGCAAGCAGGCAATGAGCTCCTGAGGCCTGGGCTCGTTAGTTTTAAAATAACACAGCCGAGAAGTGAGATAAAGGGCTTCAGTGGGGGAAGCTGTCAGATACCTCGCATCATACTGCTGGAGCCACCAGAGGAGACCCTTCTTCTTTGTCCCATGCTGGGCCAGCGGCTGTGTTGCCACATCAGTGTCAGAACTTGTCAGAGCTGCGCCAGCCCTTGGGGGGCACTGAGTCCAAATGTGCAGAATCTGAAGTCCTGAGGGAGCATGTGCTACACTTAAAGGCACCCAGGGAGTCGGGGCTGAGTGGGGACCATCAGTTCCCCTGCAGCTGACTGCAGAGTGGGTGCGGCTATTCAGAGTGCAGATCTATTTACCAGGTTGGTGTCAGTGGTGGCTGCAAATGCTTCTGGATGCTGCTTTTTAGGAGATTATCCCACCCCTGTCCAGGCTGCAGCCCATGGCCAAAGACCAACTTCCATCCGTGTACCTAAGACCTGCCCCCTTGCCTCAAGTTCAGACCAAGGCTACCTTGCAAACCACACTCCAGTGCGCTTCCGGGACTCGGGCTGCGGTTGGACTCTGGTTGAAACTGTATCTTCCCTTAGCTTCCTCCCTCAGACCTATCCTGCCCGCTTCCTCCCTTCCTCCTGAGAGCATGAGCATACCCTCAAAACTCATGTGCATCCAATCCCTCTCTCAGACTTTATTTCTTGTAAATTTCGTCTAAGACATAGACCCAGACCCAGTCTTTCTCTGTCGCTCTATTGAACACAAAACAATGTTTAAGCATTGTATCGATTGGGCCTTGACAGACATGGGTGGGAACATCTCTGCTTTGCAGCTTCTGGGGCTGTCTGGACCCCAGAAAGTTATCAAACATCATCAAGGTTTAGTTTTCTCATTTGAGGATGGGGAACATTAACGGGGTGTTAATATTACCAGCTTTAGATGGGGGTTGTGAAATGCTTGGCATGTTTCCAAAATATATAATAAATGACCAACAAATATTATTTGGGGATGGTGATGGCAATGACAATGCGAATGGTGGCAGGATGAATGGAGAAGCGCCTGTACCAACTCCACCAATCAGCAGAAAGCTTTCACAAGTCTCCACCTCTGCAGCACTGGTACCAATCATCAGCAAGCTTTCAAATGACACATTTTCTATTCCCTCTACTTTAGGTTCACCTCTGAGGCTCCATCTTTGGTCATTATCATTTTCTCTGACAGAAAATTCCCCGTGGGAGAGAGGGAGCTCTGGAGACAGGAGACATCTAGCTTTGGAGAGAAGTAGCCCTTTTTCAGTGCCAACCCAGGCATCCAGGCGTCTCACCTGTAGGAAATGGCCCCTTTACAATGATCCTGAATGAGCACTTGATAGGAAAGCTCTGTCCCTCCACTGGGACTTTTGTCAACCTTTTAAAAGTCAAACCCATTACCTCAGGACTGTGAGTTTATTAGAGAGCTTTATCTTTATTAGGCAGTCAGCTTCTTGATTGCCTTCTACCAACTTTGATGGGCACCAGGGAATTTGAGGTTGTGTGTGTGTGTGTGTGTGTGTGTGTGTGTAGCAGAGTAGGATGTCTTCGGATCCCCCCTCACCACCACCCATGCATATGGGCAGAGGTTTCTCTGTTAACTATAGTGGGAACTCAACGATCTGAAGCCACCAGGAACCCTGGCATCAAGTAGACCAGAATTCAGAAGCCTGTTCCAAGGTTTTTCAAGCTGTGATCTTGGATGAGTCACTTCATGTCTTCTGCAGAACAAGGGTAATGACAGTGCCCAGCTCGTAGAAATGATGCATGCAAAATCCTTAACACCATGTCTGGTGCAGAGGAAGCACTTAATCAATGTTAGCTGTCACTGTTATGTCATTATTCATCGTGAATAGCCTTTGGGGCGGTCTCCTAACCTCTCTGTCTTTGCTCAAGCCAGTTCTTCTGCCCAGCATGTCCTCCCTACCCTTCTCTGCCAGGAGAAGCCTCACTCTTCCTGCGAGGTTCAAATCAACCTTCCCATCCTGTTTCTGACCTTCCTGTCATGGGAATAATTTCTTTCCGTTGCTGTGCTGCAGCACCCTATAAATCCCTCCAAGTTACAGTCGCATGACCTTGGACAAGTTCTGTCATCTATGGAAGCCTCAGTTTTCCCATTGTAAAGATGGGCGTAACAATCCTGTATAGACTAAAGTGGCTGTGGGAAATATATATCCATTAAGCTAAGCATAATGTCTTGTTGTTGTGGTTATAATTACAATTTTTATTGAAAGAGGTTTGGTAGCTCCCCTATGAGAAAGAATTTCTGCTTGGTAAACAGCCCTGTGGTTTATCTTTTCCCAATCACTTTTTGAGGAGTGCAGGAGTTCAAATTTTTTTAAGAATAGCACGGGGACCCCTAGTGGGGGAATTGGCCCCCATGACCTCTAAAAAGCCTCTCCAATTCCAAGATTTTTGTGAATCAGATGTTTCTCTGGGTCTACGTCATTTGCATCTTTTTACTTCTTTCTGAACACATTCAGAGGTGGTCCATTAGCCCCTAATCCAAGAATGACAGTTGTCATCTCCAAATAGAGTGGTTAACTTTATAGGCTGCAGTACGACATACCAGTTTCTCTAATGCATATGTCAGTCAAGGGAACTCACATTTACTGAGCACCTGCTCTGTGCCAATAACCTCATCAGACACTTAAAACCTGCTATCACTTATCCCTTAATAAACTTCTGCAGTTTTTAGAGGAGAAAGCTAAAGCTCAGAGAAGCATAGTATCTTGACTAAAGACACACAGCAAACTAGTGAGAGAGCCCAGAGTTTTCAAAGAACTGCAGCTGGGTGTACCTGGCTTCCAGACTGAACACAGTTCCACAGTCCAGACAGAATGGGTCTCAGCTCTTGGTGTAATTTTGTCCCTTTCCTACTGCTGGCCGTACGGCCGCCTCCCACATGCTGGCTGGTGTTCGGTCTTCTCCCTATTTCCTTGCCTTCGCCTGGTTCCCTTGCTGCTGTCTGCACAGTCTATTGACCGAGACACTCAATCAATCAGCCAGCTCGCTCTGACAGCTAAAAAACACCCAGTCGACCAATTTTCCCTCCAGCACCTTTCCGAGGACCATGAAACCTCACTAATTTGGAATTTGCAATGATTTCTGACACAGAACCTGCATTTCTCATTCTGGTTAAAAAAAATGTCTGAATGAAATGTCATCACACAGACCCCTGGAGGCTCCCAAGGAAGGACCTGGCAGCCAAAAGGCTCTGCTGTTGCTCCTTTCTTCTTTGTTTCTTCTCTTGGCTTCGCATACCTGCATTCATCTCTGTGCTGGATTACGACTGACAACTGCATTATCTAATACTACTGCTGATAACAGTAGCTGTCCATGGAGCACAGTCATGTACTGTGCAGTGCTTTGTACTTCTTTGGTCCTGTAATTGTTGTCCCATTTATTAGAGTGGGGTACAGTTGTCAACCTGGTTTTATCAATGAAAAAACTGAAGCAAAGGGGAGATCATGCTACAAGGTGGTAGAGATGAGATTTGAACCCAGGAAATCTGGTTCTGGAGCCCATGGTCTTAACTTTTCCACCATTGTGTTTCTTGAGCTGGGCACCATGGGGCCCCTTGAGTGTCATCTAAGCCCCAGTGTTGCCTGCTGCTTTGTCATGCAGTGGGGCAAGAAAGCTTAGGGGGAGGAGAGCCACATGCAGTCAAAAACCTTGAGACCACAAGACATCTCTCTAACATTACGAAATTGCCTCATGAGGAACTGCGCCTGCAAAGCCATCTTTTTATTTGCATTCAGCTAAGAATGTCTACAGAGTACATATGATGTGTCCAGATGTGCATGTATAGGGGTCATAGGGCGGGCACCCAGATATTCTCAATATCCAGATGTGTCACAGAGACACATCAATTATATCAAGGGTGACTCTATACAGTAATCTATTGTCTAAACTGGGACACTCTGGTGATCAAATGAAGCACTGACTATAAATATTCTTTGTCATCTTCCTTTCCTGACCTTGAAACTCACATGTCCAACTAGCTCATTTACTGAGGAAGTCCCACAGGCACCTCAAACTTGCCACATCCAGACTTCAACATGCCACCCCCCCATGGCCTGTTTTCTGGCTTTGCCTTTTGCCTGCTTATCCAAAGGGCAAATGGACCAGCACCCTTTGTCTTTCATCTACTCATACATTCTGTCCCTCAGCAAGTCCTGACCATTCTAATTTCAAAGCATCTCAGCCTCCATCATCTCCTCTCCATCCCTACACTGCCTTCTGCTCCAGTCACCACCACTGCTCACCCAGACATCATGACAACCTCCTGGGCAGCTTCCTGCTCTTATCCTGACTGTTCCCTTTTTTTCAAAACAGAAGCCAGAGCTGTCCCTGCAAAGTATAGGTCCTGTCATCCTCTTCCCTTTCCCAGAGCCCTGAGAAGCAAATCCAAACTTTTCCAGGAGGACCCTCAGGTCGGATCTGGCCCTGGCTGATTCTCCAGGGCTGTCATTCTCTGCTGCTCCTCACTCATTGCACTCAGATCTCCCAGAAGCCTTGCAGTGCCCTGAACAGCTCCTGCATCTTGCCTGCCGCTTGCAGCAGAGGCTAGAATTCAAGAACATGGCCTGGGGGCTGGGGATTTAGCTCAGCGGCAAAAGCGCCTGCCTGGCAAGCGCAAGGTCGTGAGTTCGGTTCCCGGTACCGGAGAAAAACCAGAAAAAAAAAAAAAAATGTATATATAGTATTGTTAAACATACCTATTCTAAGATCTATGAAAACCTGTTTACACCTGGGCATGAGACTTTCTGGGCTGATTTGGGGTATTTCCTCTAGTTTC
>NW_004955455.1:12382981-12390616 GCF_000276665.1 Chinchilla lanigera
GCTCAGCGGCAAAAGCGCCTGCCTGGCAAGCGCAAGGTCGTGAGTTCGGTTCCCGGTACCGGAGAAAAACCAGAAAAAAAAAAAAAAAAAAAAAAGAACATGGCCTGGAGCCAGGCTGCCAGGTCCAAACACTGGTGCTCAAGCAATTGGCTTTACCACTCTGAATCTCAGTTCTTCACCTGTGAAATGGGGATAATAATAGTACCTACACCAAAATGGGAATTATTTTGAAGATTAATAGTGAAAATACATAGAGATCATGGAACACTGCCTGACACATAATAAGTGTTTTGTATTAACTAATTTTAAAATGACTTTGCTCACTGTACCTCCTTCCACTTGATCACCCCCTGTCCATTTATTTCAGATTTTAATCTAGACATTTCCTCCTGAGCCTTCCATGATTACTAGGCCTGTTATGTTCCTTCTTTATGCCCCCAACCCCCTTCTATAGTAAATGTCTGTTAAACATTCTATTCCCCCCAGGAGACCGTGAGTTCTGCCCATTGTATCCTTAGCACCTAAGTTCCAGGTCCACGGTGTGTTGGGATAGCGCACATACTGGTTCAGTGAGAGAACTGATCAGAGAAATATCCCAGTGAAGCCAGCAAGAGGTTAAGTGAGGGGTCAGGTGGCAGATGACAGTGTATCTCACTGCCATCATGACTGCAGACTGCCTGCTCTGGACAGTCCCCAAGTCCCAAGGCACTGCCATTTGTAATAAATGTTTCTCCAAGATAGGCATACTCTGAAGGGCAGACGAGTTTCCCTGAGGATGCTGTGCATAGGAATGGAGCGTGATTTCACCCTGCTTTCCTACTGCAGTGCCCCGTCATTCCACTGCTGTCCCCTTCCACTTTCCAAAAGACACAGCTCCTGAGCTCCAGGGACAAAGGACAAATCACATTCTGCTGCCTAACATTCAAGAGCCCCTACCTCCACTAATCTCCCTCTCCTCTCCTCCAAGTGTCCCCAGGGCTGGGCTGATAGCCTCGTTTTGCCTCATACTAGTTATGTGACCTTGGACAAATGAATTCGTCTTTCTGTGCCTCAGTTTTTGCACAGGTAACATGGAAAGCATGATATTGCCTCCTTCCTAGAGCTGTGGTTAGGGTTCCATGGGGTGTACATCTTTCTAAAAACAATAAATCCTGATCCATGTCTTGTTTATGCCATTCTTGTGGTGCCTTCTCTCTATATCTTTGTGGGGGCCAACTCCTACTGGTTGGATCCCCTCTGTGTCTCTAGATGCTCTTGCTGTTCTTTTCTTCCCTAGTACAGACCCAAGCTCATGGTAGACAGCTGAGAATGTGGCAGAAAGGCATAGCGGCAGCTCAGCTCTGTGCACAATCAGTCTGAATCCTTTTTACAAAGCATCAGCTGACAGGCAACTATTGCTGGTCATCTCAAGAAAGGGGCCATTGCTTATATCCAGCCTTAGGGACAATTTGGGAGCAAGTTGTTAATTTGTGACATGATTCTAGGATGCTCTGGTAGGGAAGTGGAAAAGGGAAACAGGGAAGGCAACCAGTTACCACTGCAGGCAACTGGAGTTTAATCTTTCTGGGGCAGCTGCATAGATCACACAGTTGAGTTATTCTCCTCGTGCATGAAGGAGCTGGGGTATTTATACACCAATTCCCATCAGTCATTGCTGGAAGGCTGCTCAAAAGGGGCATTCATTACTTTCTTGGGTGTGGACAGAGAATTCTTTATGACCAGAGACAGCCTTCAGGTAAAGAGTCATATGTCCCACCCACTGGGACTGGCTTCTCACCTACTGGTAGATGATAGATGGAGGCTGCATAAAGTGTAGGGCTTCTTCTCCTAATAAAGGGTCTCAACTCATGTTATAAGGAGCTCAGAATCCCCTCCAGGCATTCAGCTCACTCCCAATGGCTTCTATGGCACATTGAGATTGATCCTGAAAATCAGAAGCCACATTCTAGGATGTCACAGATTCCTGGGAATGACCTCTCCCTACAGAACAGCTCAAGAGCTATCAGCCACAGTGTGACATGCTGATTTGTCATGACCGTTTGTGAGCTCTGTCATAGGCATGTTACTATTGACTATTAAAGACTAATCTTTGGAGATGGTTTTCAATTAAAAGATATATATATAAATTCATGATTCTTCATCATCTTAGCTAATGGCAGCTCCTTCATTTCTTTCTTGTAGTAACCTTGGAGTTACCCTTGATTCTCTCACTCAAATCCCAGGTCTGACCTCTCTGCAAATCTAGATGCCACTTTCAGAGTATACCCAGAATCCAACTACTTCTCTCCTCCTAAGTGGCTGCCAGTCTGGTCCAAGAACTCATCATTTCTCACCTGCACTTTTGCAAGAGCCTCTTAATATATCTCCATATCTCCATCCTAGCCCTCCTGCAGCCTGCTTTCCAGAAGCAGCCAGGGGAACCCTACTAAGGTTAAGCCAAGTCATGACATTCCTCCCTTCAAAGCTGTCTTATGAATTCCTTGAAGTTGAACCCATCAAAAGGCCCCTGTTACTACAACGATGTCACTTCCCCCTCCTTTGTTCTTGTTCCTTCCATCCTGGCCTGACTGACCTCATTGTTTCTCAGGTATGTCCATTATATTCCTACCTCAGGACTATTGCATGTGCTGTTTCTGTGGCCTGAAACACTCTCCTTCCACATACCCACATGATTTCCTCCCTTATATTCTTTAAGTCTCTGCTCTGGGTGGTACTTTCTTAATAGAAACTCTATTTAAAATCACAGAACTCCCCATTGTACAGTTTCTCCTGTTACTTTATTATCCTGTCATATAATATAACCATTTATATACTTGCATTGTTTATTGCATGATTCACCACCAATAGGATCCAAATTGTATGTTTTATTCTCAGCTGTTTCCTAGACCCTTGAAATGCTCTTGGCTTAACTCATGCTTGTAAAAGAAATAGATGAGTAGACGAAGGGTCCTCCTAGGATGTATTTCCTTGCTGTCCATTGAATTCTGACATGCCATCCTGGCAGGAAAGAGGTGGAGAATGAAGCTTTGTGTGCTGAGAACATTCATCTCACATGGCCTTGGGTTTATGCCTGAGGCCACGTTGGACACCTTCGCATTACCTGCTCTGCATCTAGACTCTTGAAAAAGACTACTAACAAGACTAGTGAGGGTACTGCATAACTCCTCCTTGCTGTGTGGCTTTGAAGCATTTGCCAGTCCTCTCTGAGTGACAGCTGAGAAACAGTGCAGTAGTCATTATACCTAGTCCTGATTGTGGCTGAGGTCTTGGTTCTACCACTACCAGCTGAGTGACATTTCCTGAGGGACTTAAATTTCATAAGACTCTCTTTCCCATGTTCAATGTGGAGAAAGTCCCAGGGCAGGAGAGGGGACACACATGAGCAAGTATTTTGGAATAAAGGTCAGGACTAGAATCTTGGCTGTGAGCTATAGTTTCTTCCTTTAAGAAGTCATAACCTAATCCTGCATGAGTGTTTTGAGCATTAAATATTAAATGCATTCCCATAGTGATAGTGGTATGGACATGTTAACAGGTAATACATTTAGTGCTTATATTTCAGTCATCATTCTAAGGGTGCACATACCTTATTTAATCCTTACTGTGATGCTGTGAGGACAACACTAATCCCTCACTCATTTTAAGGATGAGAAAACTGAAGCATGGAGTGGTTAAATAATTTACCCAAGGTCACAGAGCAAAGCAGGTTTCAAGGGTCTGAAACCAGCCTTTCCTCCTTCCTGTTTCTCTTCCTGCAGCTCTCTGATACAACAGTTTTCATTCTAGCTAAAAAAAGGTCAGGGCTTAGAACCAAACAACACCCGGATTCCCCAGGCATGGTGCTACTTCTTTAAATATCAGATTCTTCTGAGCATCTGAGTGAAGAGGGTGCCAGGTAGTTGAATTTGGGTCGATTAAATCAAGTAGAAAATCAATTACATCTAAATAAAGAAAAAAGATTGGAAATCAGGCACAATGTCTTCTTAATTACAGCACCTAATCACTGGTTAAAAAAAATAACTGAAACATTTCATTTCATATACAGGCTTGTATATCTGCAATGAGAGGGTCCTAATGAAATGCGTATGACCACACTTGACTAGTAATTGACTAGGCGATCCTGGCAGTTTTCTGGTGGGAACGAGCAGGCATGATACCCAGAGCACCTACAGGATGTGACACGGGATGCTTCGGCTGTTGACTGGGTGGTAGCTGACCCCCTGAGATCCCTTACCTTTACAGTGTAGCTCACGTTTCTTCCCACAAAAAATGCAACCGAGGGCGCCGCAGCGGTGAACGTGATTAAATGGGCCTTCTCTACACAGCTCAGACTCACTGCAAACAGAAGCAGCTGAGGAAGATCGCCGGCAATCAGGCCCCAAATGCCTCAAAGAAATTACTCTGACAAGTATCCCTGCCATTCAGATCCTGGATTATAGCCTTCTAATTGGTCTCCCTGTCTCCCATCTCTCTCCTTCCAATCTTTCTCCTCCACAGTGGTAAGAACCATCTTAGGAAACCACTTCTCACTGAATCAGCTCCTTGATTAAAACCTTTGGATTCCTCTTGAGATTAATGCAGTCCAGACTCCTTCCCGTGGCTCGGAAGGCCAGATGTGCTCGGGTCTCAGCTTATCATTTCTCCAGTCCTTCCTTCCCCTCCAGCACTGTTTGTTCCCAGAACAACAGCCTAATAGAGTCCCGTCATGCTTGTTCTCATGATTTCATGTCTTTGGATAGCCAGGGGTGTCTGCCCGGAGCATCCTTCCCTGCCTTCCCCTACCTCACTAACTCCTGCCTCCCATCCTCTGCACCACTGGCTGTGTTTGTGCCACTTTTCTATGCTTTCAGAGCTGCTGTGTCTTCCCTTGTCATGACAAACATACCCGGAATGATCATCATCTGTGAGCTCAGTGAAAACAGTGACTTAGGTCTGTTTGTTTTGTCCATGGAGCCTAGTACAGTGTCCAGCCAGAGCACATGATGAAAGGCTGTTGAATGAATGAGTGAGGATTTACTAGCAATGCTTGTGATCATCTGTCTACTGTGCACCTTTCTCCTTGCAAAATGAGCCATCAGCAGCACTATCTCCCTCTTGGGAGGCTTTTTGACCTTTTTGGCTATGAATGAGAGTACTAAGGCTCATTGCTTTTTAATTTCTCCATCCCTTTAAGGGTATGGGCAACAGTGACCAGAGCTCTTCAAATATGAGCATCAGTGATCAGCTGTTCAGTCATGTAAACCTCCAATTCCCATTTATTTTACACCTGCAACTGCCCAGATCTAGGGTGAGACTATTGCCCCACCAAAGTCCACGGTTCAGTGAGCAGCAGGTGTGCAAATGGATGCTCACAATACCAGAGCATAAGGGATGCACAGGTTTCCTCAACAATTCCTTTCACAGAGAAGGGGACTGAGGTGCTGAGATGTGTACTGGACCTCCCAAAGTCTCAAAGCTGAATAACAGGAGATTAGAGTTAGTGAAAGGCTGAAAGCCTTCAAGAAGGTTCAGAGAACACAATTCTATTCAGTAAGCATCTTCTAAAAGCCCACTTTAGGACAGAGATGTTTTCCTAAGATCACTCTTATCGTCTGCAGCTTGCAAGTATTGAATCCCTCACTAAATTCATTCATTCACCAAATAAATATTTGTGAGCAAATATTTATAGGGTACCTACTATGTGCCAGGCAATAGTTTTGCAGACATTTTCTCATTTTGTACATGCCCCAACTGATTTTGAGATATTAATATACTTAATCTCTTCTGTAGATGTAGAATCAGGAGTCAGGAAGGAAGATAACTTGCCCAGCTAGTTATAATTAACAATAAGGAAAATAGTTGACAGTTGTCAATTGTGTATTATACTGCTCGGCAGTGTGCTAATATGTCAAATTGAATCTTCACAAGGAAGTTACAGGGTAGGTACCATTAACAGCCCAGTCTATATATGAAGTGATTGATACTGAAAAAAATTAAGTAATTTGCCCAAGGTCAACAGCTGGTAAGTGATGCAGTCAGAATCTAATCCTAGGTCTCTTAATACCCAAGTTCAGCATTTCTCAATGTGCTTTAAAATCATCATATTTGTGTGAAATGCAAATTTCTGGGTCCATGTCACACCCCCAGCATCTGGAGGGGAAATTGTGAATTCTGATGTGTCAACTTCATTAGATTAAAAAATGCTTAGCACATTAGTGAAGCACAGGCCTGGATGTATTTGCCTGGGTCATGGAGATGTGGCTTTGGGGACTGTATATAGTCCCTCTGGCACTGCTTCCCTGCTGTGCTTTCTGTCTGCCATGCCCTAAGCCATTTTGCTCAGCCACAGCCTTCCGCCATGGTGCTTCTCCCTTGGAGCCAGCCAGCTATGGACTGAATCTCTCGAAACTGTAAGCTAAATTAAACCTTTCCTCCGTTAAATTGTGGGTGTTGAGTATTATGTCTCAGCAATGGAAAAGCTAACTAATGCAGAGGACAAGAACCTGACATCTGTGCTTTATACAAATTCTTACATTCATTAAAGCTTGAGAATTTTATTGTTATTCTTGAGGTAGGGACCCAGCAGCTTCCAATAGCACAGAAAATATCCTATTTAACTTTCTCACTCAGCTGATGTGGAAAAACATAATGAAAAGAGGAAAACCAGTGAAAGTCTCCCTCAGTCCCAGGAGGGCTGCAAGAGATATAAAATGAAGACAGAAAAGACATTTTGATGCCAGTACTCCAGCAGATGTGTTTACGCAAGTTGGTTTGATTACAGGTGCTAAAAATACCCCTTTAAATTTAGGAGCCCAGAACATTTCCTAGTGCTTTACCAAAAAGCGGTTTAAAAAATTAATTCATTTCTAACTTCCTCCTCCTTCAACAAGTTATTAGTATTGATGTTGGAGTCCCAGAGTTTGTTATCGAGAATTATAATGGCAAATCACGGAGACATTTTCTCTGATTACCCAGATTCTCGGTGTGTTTGCCTCTTCTCTCCCTGCCAGCCGTTTCTCTGAATCAGCAAAGCACCAGCTGTACATTTCCACTTCCTTGGGGTGGTTGAATACCAGACCTTGACAACTTCCCAAAATAAATCTTCCATCCAGGATAACCAGCCCCCACTTCTTTCCCCTCAACATCTTTTCTTATAATTTTGTACTCTATGCCATTGAGGTAATTTTTAAATCTTAGAAGTTAAGAGACTTAATTTCACAGATGAGGAAACTGAGGCAGGAAGAGGAGGAGTAAGTTATCTGATGTGACAAAGGATGGATGTGGTGGGACAACACACAGGCATCCTGCCTCTGAGGGCAGAATTCTTCCCGTTATACCCAGGCTGCCTCTTTTGGAATTCTTATATCTGCCACTTACTAGCTGATGACCTTAGACAAGTAGCTAAACTCTCAAACCTAGTGTTTTCATCTATAAAATAGAACAATGTTTGGTACATGGTCAACCCTCAGTAGATGGCAGCTATCTTTGGATCGCTATCATTGCCATCACTACCATCATCATCACCACCATAATATTAATGACAATGATAAGCACCATCACTACCACCATCATTATCACCATGGCCATCATCATCATCACCACCATCATTATCACCATGGCATCATCATCACCACCACCATCATTATCACCATGGCC
>NW_004955455.1:12390716-12479997 GCF_000276665.1 Chinchilla lanigera
ACCACCATCATTATCACCATGGCCATCATCATCATCACCACCATCATTATCACCATGGCATCATCATCACCACCACCATCATTATCACCATGGCCATCATCATCATCACCATCATTATCACCATGGCCATTATCAGCATCACCACCATCATTATCACCATGGCCATCATCAGCACCACCACTATCATTATCGCCATGGCCATCATCAGCATCACCACCACCATCATTATCACCATGGCCATCATCATCCTCACCACCATCATTATCACCATGGCCATCATCAGCATCACCACCATCATTATCACCATGGCATCATATCACCACCACCATCATTATCACCATGGCCATCATCATCATCACCATCATTATCACCATGGCCATCATTAGCATCACCACCACCATCATTATCACCATAGCCATCATCAGCATCACCACCACCATCATTATCACCATTATCACCATGGCCATCATCATCCTCACCACCATCATTATCACCATGGCCATCATCAGCATCACCATGGCCATCATCATTATCACCACCACCATCATCAGCATTATCATCATTGTCTTACCATCACCTCACATCCCCTCCATCACCATCAGGTAGTCCAGATCACATTGTGATGCAATGAATAGTTATTAATATCAGAAAATTTTAATCTTTTCATTTACTCTACTCATTTTTTCCAAAATAAGAAGAAGCAGTGCCTGTTATATAGTGTTCAATAAGTATTTGTTAGATGTTTCGAGAATGAATGAGAAAGATCCAAAATGGCTAACTTCCTTTGCAGTGTTGATCCATTTGACATTGTTTAAGTGTAATTTAGGGTTGGGGACCACTGTTTCTTCTAACCTTCATGCAACCATTGGTGCTTACAAAAGGGACACTGCTCTTTCCCACTGCTCATTCATTTATCATGCATCACTCAAATGCACAGAGTCCTCAATCCCATTTTCTCTGAACTTCTCTCACATTGCTTGATCTTAGGGAAAACCTTCTCTTCCATCTTACATGGGTTCATTATTCTTGCATTTAATGTATCAGGAAGGCAAAGATCACACTTAGCCTTGTGGTTTGTATCATATGCATTTTGGGGGTGATTTGGTTGGCCTAGTTGTAGGGTTACTTAGGGCTTTTAAATTATTAACTAAGACTCTTAACCAGTGATTTCATATACAGATCACTAAGGGAATTTTTTTAAGGGTCACTGCCTAGGCTCATCTCAGATCAATGAAGCACACTCACTAGGACAGGAGCTCAGGCACTGGTACATCTCAAAAGCACATCCTCCTACCCAGTAATTTACTCTAATATAGAGCCAAAGGTGATAACTACTGCTTTAGGCCATTTAATAACTTACATGTTTAAGAATCATACCCTAAACATGTGTGTGATTTTCTAGGCCACTTGACTGGGAACCCACTGGGTGTCGGTCATAAATTCATCTTCGCATCATGCAGCCTTAATGTATGGATTAGTAGGCACTTAATAAATGTTTATGAAATTGGATTACAAGAATCTTTTACACTAACACCGTGGATTTCAGAGACAGAGTTTCTGATCTTTTTCACTTCTTGCATTCCCAGTTGCCTCATATCTGCATGGGAGGTGAAGATAACATCTATTTCTCGCAGCTGTTTATAGCAAGCATTAGATGAAATGATGCAAGTGAAGAAACACCCAGTAAATGTGATTGTTTTTCCTTTTCCCTTTACTAAGTCCCATGGCTAGCAATCAGAGAAGGGAAGACAAGAAGCAATCTCTACATTAAGTGAGAGGTTTTTCACAACGTCTGAAACTGTCACACTTTTGCCAATGTCACTGTCACGATGGGCAGCAGCATCATTAATAGTGAGTCCAGCTCTGTGCCAGGTTCCTGTTTAAACAATTTACATATATTACTTCCTTTAAGCCAATGGCAACCCTATCAGGTAGATATTATGAATACAATTTCAGATGACAGAGTGGAAGCTCAGAGAGGTTAACTTGTTCAAGGTCACACAGCAATAAAGTGGTGATGCCAGAGTCAAATCCGATTCTGTCAAGCAATTCTCTCGTCTACACCACTAAACTCCCTCACTTTTCAAAGACAAGTAATTCATTTTGCAAACTAGCTCCTAGATGCAGTTGTCTCTTGGGAGCATCATATTCTTCTCTTCTTTGCATGTCCAGCTGAGATGACACACCTGCCTCTTGCCTGGCCTGTTTGCTCAGATTTTGCTAGACCAAGGACAAGTTGGCTGGTAACTGTAGGTCCTATCTCATTTCTTTGTTGTCTTCAGAGACAATGATGTTTTAAAATTTTAAAATCCACCTGACACAGATTCAGATTTAAGCTTTGACAGGCTCTTTGACTTTAAGGCAAGCATCTTAAAGGGGCTGTGCCTCAGTCATTCCTTCTGTACAATGGGGCAATGAACCATGGTCACAGGACAATTATGATGATCAGTACATATAAAAGCCTTGAACCTAAAGGGGTCTGAGACAAACTAGTAAGTGACAGTAACAGTGCTTGTTCCTATTGGGAGAAGATGGCCTAGCTGCCCAGAGGCCAGCCACCTGCCTATAACTGGACCAGGCTGGCTGGCTAGCAAGGTCTTGGCAGTGTCCAATGTCTCTGTTCAATTACTTCTATCTGTGGATAAAACAGCCCCTGCGTAATGGACTGATTAATCTCCTTATCACACAGAGCACACAGTGTAATTACATCAGAGAATTCAGATCCCCAAGCGCAACATCAATCAACTCGGAGAGAGCAGCTTCACCCTCCCTTCCCTAACAGCTTGGGGAAAAATACACCGTCACTCCCTGCCCTAGTGCTCATCCTTCTCTCCAGCGGGAGATCTGGACCAATAATGCCTAGGCAGAAGCCTGCTTGGGAGCTGGTAGGAAAAGGTGAGAGGAGTCTATTTTTAGGTCAGCTACCTTTGGGATTCTGTGACAGCTGCCACTCCTCCCATTATAAATCTAGTTTGATTATTGAGTTTGGAATGAATAAAGGGCAAGGGTAGCATCTTATTTTCCTTAAGGGATGACCAGAAAGAACAGTAAGAATCAAGTCTCTGAATTGTTACTATGGTGTCTGTAAAAGCATTGTCTTTATTTTTCTTAACCCTATGGAGAAGGGTCTGTATTAGCACCCATACTACAAACGGAGAAACTGGAGTTTGGAGAAATTAAAGACTTCCTAGTTGGTAAGTAACAAAGACAGGGTTCATATGTTGCTGAGTCCAACTCTGCGCTGTCAGGCTCCACTCCCCTGGTCAACAAGAAGAGCTGAGTTTGTGGAAGAGGAGCTGCAGCTCCTCATTTTACTGAGAGCAAGCCTCCGCCATACTCATCCTCTGACTTCTCACCCAAGACTTGGCCACCCACTCATCAAATGGTTCATGAGAATCTACCTTGTGCTGATTACTGACCGGGTGCCAGGAAACCAGGCTCTAAACACTCAGAGCCCAGCCTCGAGGACTTCTAAGTCTGAAGGGGAGGATGCACGCAAGCTCTTCACTGCAAAGTAGTAACTGTGGCAAGTCTGGAAGACCGTTGCAGACACCATTCTATGCAAAATAGGCCAGACATCGAAGATATGATTCAGCTCCTATGAAGTTCTAGAACAGGCAAGTCAAATCTATCATGGAAAAGAAGTCTCAAGACAGTCACTACCTCCGAGTTGCGAACAGGCTAAGGAGAGATCTGAGGGAAATTCTGGAGATGATGAAAATATGTTATATTTAGGTGGGATGTAGGTCCCAGAGGCCATTCATTTGGGAAAATTTATTGGATGCTTAAATATACATGTTTTAAGTGTATATAAATCTTTCCTGTAAATACTTTGGACAAATATTGAAAAATAAACAAATAACAGTGGTGACAGCCATTGTTATGTGCTTAGTATATGCTAAGTCTTCACAAGCACTAATACATTTCATTCTCATAATGGTATTTTTGAGGTTTAGAATGGGTAAGCAATGTGCCTGAGATTAAGACAGCTAGCAAAAGCCAGAGCCAGGATCCTAATCCAGATATGTGTCTGACACACACACACATCCTGCTCCCAACTATTTATCTATCCTTCTTGCCCTTTGTCATTATTCTCACCCTGAAGTTGGTTTATATTTAATTACTCACCTCTCAACCAATATTTGCCATGCTGGGCCTTGAGGCCAATTTTAGAACCATATGATTAAGATATATCCCAGATTTAGAGCTAAGGGAACTACCAGGCTTGTGCAAGAAGAAATATTACATGACTGATTACATCAAGTATGGCATCGTTTGTCATGAAGGACCCCAGTCCCAAGCAGAAACAAACACCTGAGCTCCTTGGGATAGGTGATGGCCAAGCATTCTGCATCATCAGCTCACAGTTCATTCCGGTTCCCTCCCCTCTGTTTCATCTCTGAGCCCTGGAGAAACAGATGGAGTGGAAATGGGGAAGCTTTGGCATCTCTGAAATCAGGTCGCTGACTGATTTCAGACTCCCCAATGACTCTCTTGTCATCTGGTTCTCATTCCAGGTATGGGAAAGACATGGCACAGGCCAGACTCCAGAAGGCTTTGGACCATAAGAATACACAGCCTGAATAGGAGTGGAAGTAGCTATTCCTCATCCATTCTATCTCTTATGATGCCAAGACAAGGGATTCCTCTGGCTGGCTTTGTTACCAACTACTCCTGTGTGACCTAGGATATATTCCCTCACATTCTGGGGACTTAGTTATATTACTTGTAGAACTGGAGGGCACCTAATACCTCCCACACACAGAACAGATAAAAATGTACTCGTAATTTTGGATTCCTGACCACTGAGACAAGCCCTGACATAGCTCTATGGAACACAGTTTGGAAACTACAAACACAGGTGGACTCCTCCTTGTTAAAATCTGAAGCCTCGGTTCTAAGGCTTTTGTTGTCTTATTCATAACTAATGCCTCCAGCTTAGAGTAGCACTTAGCCCAATAAACGGACAGTGAGTGGACAGGGTGCTTGGAAAGCTTACTCATTTAGAAAGCAGCCAGACTTTTTTTCCTCCCCTGTGTGTAGAAGCTCCTGGAAGGAAAATGCCCGCAGACACATTTTTCTTGTTCTGCAGAATACTTTATGAAACTTAACTTCATTGCCAACATTTCAACATCAGACACTTCTTTTGTGAACTTTAGTTTTCAGAACGATCAAGACTGGAGACATAGGACTTGCCTTCCTCCCAAGGTAGCTACGCTATCGGCTGACTCTATAGAGAGCAGGGTCCCCCTACCTCACCTGGGTTCCTGCTTGGTTCTCTTCACTTACTTATGGCACCTCCATGACCCTGTTAAAAATTTAAGTTTGTGATGCTCTGGATTAAAGGCTGCTTCTTCAATTAAAGCAAATATTGGAAATGCACAGAGCTAGCCACACCTGATCTCAGCGTGCCCAGCAGTAATAGTGGGTAACCTGGCATAGCCTTCAACTTCTAGGAAGCCTAAAAAATTAAGTTGGCCTCTAGGCAACTGCTCTGGGAAACTGCAGTCTTTTTTTTTAATGTCTTTTTTTATTTTAAAGAGAAAAGAAAACAGAATAACAACAACCAAGACAAAAACAAAACACACAAAATAACAGGAAAAGTCTTTTCATTCCTGTTGCTTCCAAGGGTAAATTTACATCTCACTGGCTAGGGCAGTACTCCACACACACAGCACCCATGTTCTCTTGTTCCTTGCAAGGAGAATGCCCCCAGGCACCCACTTTCTCCTATCTACCATGGGGCTTTTTGTTCCTGGGTTTCAGAATGTTGGTTCAACCTAGATAAGGTTTAGAAAGTGTCCTGAGGCTGATGCTGTGGTTGGCAGCTACTGGGATTATGTTTCCATCATC
Source organism: Chinchilla lanigera (assembly GCF_000276665.1). Taxonomy (NCBI): domain Eukaryota; kingdom Metazoa; phylum Chordata; class Mammalia; order Rodentia; family Chinchillidae; genus Chinchilla; species Chinchilla lanigera. Next base: position 12,396,570 of record NW_004955455.1, read on the forward strand.
TAAATCCATGGTCTCCTAGCGTATGCCAACAACCCAAGCTGGCTGGGCTGCTTTAGAATCACAGAGGCCTTCGCATAGATAGATTTCTTGTCCCACCCTTGGGATTCTAATCTAATGGGACATGGTGGCAGAGGGGTGGACTCCAGCGTCTGTATTAGCTCTGCAGGCAATCCTAGTGCCCAGTCAGGGCTGAGGTGTGGAGATAACAGGCTGAACAAACTCACTTTGTTTCACCTGTTCTGCTCTACATTCCCTTCAATGTTGACTTTGCTATTTGGGGCTCTCCTGGTTCTATTTTTGCCTCATCTTGAACTTCCCTCAAGGATATCTTTCTAAATCCAACAATTTTTCCTAATTTTCTCCCCCAGCTACTTTGAATTATTTCCTTTGGCATTACTACAGACCCCCAGATTCCCAGCACCCTGATACCACATGGGGAGAAAAAAGACACTGCAGAATAAAGTCCTTCAGGAAGGGGCTTAAAGTAAGAACCAGAAAAGCCCCAAACCATCAGTCCCTGCCTGCCCGTTCCCCACAGCTCCCTTAGGGATTCCTCCCAGACGCCAGATCTTCTTGTTTCTTTCTCCCTGCCACTCCCTCCTCTCTGTTTCTAAGCTTTCCCTTCCTTTTAGGGTCAATTAACAGGAGCAAGTGTCATTTTATCTTCAGGTTTTGGAAATCCATCGGCTGTTCCGGACGCCTCCACAGCGGGTGCTTGGAAAGAGTCAGTTCTGAGCCAGTGCGATAGAAGCTCCATGGAATACCGAATGTGGATTACTGAGCCCAGGGGTCCACCAGATGGGAGATAAATATCTAAAACTCCCAACTCCATGGAAACAGCCGCAGCTCTTCAAGGTGATTTTGTACACACACAAAAAAGGAAAAGAAAGTGGAGTTCACATGAGGCCCCCGCCCTTGCTGCGGCTTCCCAGCCTCTTTCCATGTCTTCAGAAATGCCGGCACAGAAAGGAGACAGAAGGAAAAACAGGTAGAAGGGGAAGGGAGAATTGGGCCATGGCAGCATTCTGCACAAAGCCTGCTTCTGATTCCTTCCGTGTCCTCCGGCTCCCGGGCTGGGTCACAAGAGTGATGATGACGGTTATGGCAGTGATGGGAACTAACGGTGCTCCACGCCTGCCACGTGCTGGCTCAAGCCGGACACAGGCTACGTGCTCCACATGCACTCGATCCTCGCCACAGTCATGACACAGGCCCTCTGTTGCTATTGCTGGGTTACAGGTGAGAAAACTGAAGCACAGGGAGAGTCAAAACCATGACCAACACACATAGCTGGGAGGGGGAGGAACCAGGAATTTCCCAGGCTGACTCTGGAGCTTGGTACCCAACAACCAGGCTGTTTGGCCACTATCCTGGACTCTGTCCTGTGTGGATAGCTGCAAGGGATTTGTATTCTGTGAACACCTGGTAGGTAAGGTGTATGCCACCAGAAGCTTGGAGAACTAACAATACAGCTGGGGAAGTCGGATTTAAGCAAAAGGAATTGGCAGACCTAATATGGTAGGCACAGTGCTAAGAGTGATTTATGTGTCATCATGTTACTTTATCTCTCCAAGTACTTTGCCACCCCCACTCTGCAGGTACAGTAACTGAGGCTCTGAGAGACAAATCACATGCCCAAGATCATATAGTGTGTGGAAAGAGAAGCTGAGATTCAAATTCAAAACCTGTAGCTCCTAAAGCCCAAGATCTGACTTAATAGACCCACAGAAGAGTGATAAATCACACTAGGGTAGTTCCAGGAAGATATAGAAGTTGTGATAAAAATTACAGTGAATGTTTGAATCATTTTTAAAAAATTATTATAGTAAAAGGCACATTGCCATTAATCTCCCTCAAAATAATGTGCTTTTCCACATTTGATGTGCACTTATCCCATCGTTTTTGTGAATTTCTGAAGCAGTTCTGGAAGTCTTCTTTCATGAATGCTTCTACTTGTGCTGTCATGACTGCTTCAGTGTCCTGAATTGTCTTAAAATGTTTATACTTCATGGTCATTTTGACTTTGGGAAAGGGGCAGAAGGCTGAGGATGCCAGATCTGGTGAACAAGGTAGATGAGGACACATCCTTTTTGAGCCTTCCTTTCTATTATACAGCACTCACTCGGGAATAGTATTCATATTTTTCATCACATCTCATAAAGATGCTCACAAAGGAGGACTTCTAGAACTGCTTCAGGAAGTGGCAAGAGTGATGCGATAATTATTTTTGAAACAAGAGGAAATATTTAGAGGAGGATTAATGGCAATGTGTCTTCAACTTAAATAATACTTAAAATCGAAACATTCACCAGAAATTTTGATTGCTCCTCGTGTGCTAGGAAATACTGAGGTCCAAGACCTTACATGTATGTTTATTTAGCACTCTCTATGTGTCAGGAATGCATGATATTAGGCCCTGGAAACAGACTGTTGAGAAAAACATACAGTACTGACCTCATGGAAGTTACCATTTAATGAAAGATACAAAATGTATATACTTATACAACAGACCGCAAAGGAAACCAGAGAGTATTGAGTGAAGGTGCAAAAGGGATGACCAGAGCAGGGAAAAGTGAGAAAGAACTGTGAGATGAGACTGGAAGGGCAGGCAGGAGCTGACTTCACAAGGCCTGGAGCCATGTGTAGGATCTGCACTCCTGATCTGAGAGATGTAGGAAATCACTGATGGGTAAAAAGTGGGAGAGTGATAGGTCCAGGACCACATTTAGAATGACCACTCTGGAATATTTACATCTATAGGAGCTAGAGCTATTTGTAGGGAGACAGGAGGTCCTTGAAGGATTTTGACAGGGGGGGTTGATGGTATATTAAAGATGTAACTTGTTCCTGGCACAAGTTTCTTCCGTATCTCCAGTCAACTCTGCTGGTCACAAATAATATCAGGCAATTGTATGGATGATTTAGCATAAACGCACCCTTGTAGCCTGAAGAACCAACTTTCTAGACTAGCACAGCAGTTCTCAAATGAGAGTATCCCTCAAAAACACCTGGAGGGCTTGTTATAGCACCGATTGCCAAACCGCACTCCTGGAGATTCTGATTTGGTATGTCTGGCTGAGATTCAAGAATTTGCATTTCTAACAAGCCCCCAGGTAAGGCTGATTTTGCAGACATGGAGAACACATTTTCAGACCAAATTAGAGGAGGGTAAGAAGTACCTAATTTGTAGCTACGTTCACTCAGACCTGAATCTAATTGCTGACCCTATTTAGCCTGGGTAGAATTGCATTACCTCTCTAACGGTCAGGAATTTTTTCCATCTGTAAAATGGGACCAGTAATATCAACAGTACAAGCTTGTTATGCATCCACAGTACATCAAGTGAAAAGATTATTACCATATGTGGCACATCAAAGAGGCCCAGTAAATAACAACCTTTGCTATTATTATCCAGAAAAAGCTCCATCTAGCACTTGGGGAATAATACATTAGAATTGATACTAAAAATGGTATCTTAATGAAGAAGCCTGAGGCCACTACAGTGAAAAGTAGTTTATATTGGTGAATAATAACACAAATTTGGTAGGGCATATGGAGGGTAACTCTTTGTCAAGCAAGATTTCAAACTAGACAGAAATTGGAAGCTATCTCTTCACAGTTGTTAAATCAGCTTGTCTTCTTATCTATCCATTAAGTGGGACATCTCTTCATTAATTCATCTATTTACAGTTTTCCATCCGTTCATTTATCTATCCATCCACCTATCCATCCATCTAACGAACCAGCCTCCTATCTACTGATTTTTAAAAACCCCTTCTGTGTGATTTAGAAACCACCATAGGTATTAGGACAAACTATCTTAGACACAGGAAATTCAAGTACCTTAAATTAGGAAAAAACATCCTCTGTCAAATGAATATGACATTTGCGCCCTCTTGAACCCAAATTAGTTGATGTTTCCATGTTTCAGAAAGGAGTTCCGACTTTCTCAGGGCTGCACATACCACTGATAGGGGCAGGCTGATGACAGCTCAGAACAGCATGTCCTCAGATAATCAAAAGAGAACCAAAAGAGTGGTGGCCGAGTGTGGAGGATTTGGAGCCAGAGAGATCCGAGATAGCATCCTGATTGCTTGGTCTACTACTTTTCTGCTTGTTGGCCTTGAACAACTAGTATAATTCTGTGAAATGGGAATATTAATTCTAGAAAATGGGAATATTAACAGTACCCACCTCATCTGGGGAGTCGTGAAACAATCCACAGTCTATAAAGAGCTTGGCCTGATTCCTGGTACATATTAGAAAAATGCTAAACAAATCCTAACTATTGTCATTATCAGTAAAGGAAGAGACTTAAGGGTCCATAGAGAGATGTGCTCAGGTCAATGTCTTCATCATCAGCTGAAACCAAACTTTGGAGTTTTCTCTGAGAATACATGCCCTAAAAGACATGAAAAATTAAAAGCCCCTTTTGCCACAAATTTCTGTACGATAAATTGGTGTTTGGTTTGAGGGACAAGGAAGAGAAATACTTATCAAATGATACATAAATTTATAACTCATAATCTGCATTTTCAAAGCATGCCTACATCTTTCCTTTCATTTTACCCTGATAAAGCCCTAAGCTTTAAATAAACAAAGTTTTCTTAGTTTCATTTTAAACCGAAAGAAACAAGCCTGCAAAGGTTAAGTGGGTTGCTCAAGGTCACAAAACCAGTTAATAGCAAAGCTATGGCTAGTTTTTAAAAAGTGTTTTTCCACTGTACCACATGACAGCTAAAGTTCAATTTGTTAGTTTCTACCCTTTTAATAAACAGGAAACCAGAAGACTTTGGCTGACTTCTCTGGCTTTTTATACGCTAATGCCATCACTGCAAAAATACATATATATGTGTGTTTTGGCTCTTGTAAATTATTAATGACAGTCTCTTCAGTGTGTCAATTCCATTCCTTTGTTTGAAACATTCCTTTTGGCATTGGAAACAGCACTGAAATAAATAGTTTATTTGCCAATAACATAGCTTGTTAAATTTTAATCAAATAGAGTATTATAAACATGTAGTTACTAGGATATACCCCTTGGGAATGAGAGAGATCACTTTGGAAATGAATTAATAATGGGGTCTTTAGAAGCCAAAATGAAATGGCCAATGGAGCCTTGACGTGGATTATTCCTATTTGAGTTGTAAATTAGTGGAGTTGGTTTCACCCTGCTCCTATTAAAATTTCCTTGTTAATTATTTTTGGAAGATAATAAGATCACCAGATGTGGGGGTACTGTTTTGCTCCTTGTTTGCTTATGTAAAGCATGAGTTCTTCCCATGATCTTTTAAGCAGGTCATCACAGCGTGTTACGTTCCAGGATTGAGGCACTTTTCAGCTAGCACTGGTGAAATGGTTGTGCAGAGGTTATAAGGGCTGATAATATCCCGGCTCTCCTTCCAGCCACATAGTAGGATAGAACATACTCTCTTCCTTTGAATTTGGACATGGGGCCATGACTTCCTTTGACTGACAAAATGTGAATGGAATGGAATGCATGTAAATTCTGGAGAAGAAGTTTTAAAGGCAAGTGTGTGATTCACCATTCCCCCTCTTCCTTTCTCTAGTAACTGCAGACATTGCAGATGGCAGAGATTCCTTCAGTTTTGGGCCCTTGAGAGAGAACAGCTTACAGCAGAGTATCTGGCCAACTCAGGATGAACATAGAATATAAGCAGGAAAAGAAATCTTTGTTGTTTTAAAGTTCTGACATTTGGGATTTGGCTGTTACTGTAGAAAAGGAGCCTATCCTTACTGGAACACACAGAATAAAGTCTCATGCATACATTATTGTGAGGGCCACATGCACTTATAACCATGAGATCAAATCTGGAACTTTTAGTTCTTCAGAGAAAAATACCGTGGCATGTACATTTTTGAACATCCATTATACGAAAGAATGCCAAGCACTTGGTAGACACCAGTAACATCTTCTAAATTCATTATGTGGAAATATGACAGGCTGAAATGATGATGGTGACAACAATGATAACAATAACCTTATTGATGACACCAGCATCTATTGAAGGGTTACAGGGTACCTGGAAGTGTGATAAATAATTTGACAAGAAATATCTTATTTGGTTTGTGCAGTAACCCCATAAGGTATTGTCAATACTGTCTTCACTTTGCAGGTGAAAAAGCAGTCATGGATAAGGTAAACTATTTGCCTAGTCCTATTAATAAGTGGCAGAACCAAGATTCAACTACAAATACATCTATTCCATAGATCCTCAATAGAGGTGAGAGACTTTGGTTTCAGGGGATATTGAGCAATGTTTAGAGACAGTTTGCATTGCAACAACTGAGGCACATAATGAGGAGAGGCCAGAGATTCTAGAAAAAGCCTATAAAGGCACAAGACATCCCTCAAATACCTGGTCCAAAATTCTGAGAGTGCCAATAAACCCTGTGTATCCCTATGATTCTCCCAATCACTAAGTTTTACTGTCTCTAGATGCATTTATTTATTTATTTATTCATTTCAGAAATCAGAGTCAAATTTTCAGGATTCCTATCTCAACCTCCTGGAAGATTTATTGGAAGTAAATAAATGTGCTTGTGAATTGATCGCATTATAAAATATCCACTTACATAGATTTCAGATGTACATATTCCGTGAAATGAGGATCCCTGGAAAGATGATATAACTAATAAGTTCAATCGGTGAGAGTGGCTGGAACTGTGGCCAGGTAGTCCTTTCATTGTTGGAGCCCTGCCGTTTGAGCCTTTTAATCAGTAGCTGCTGTCCTCGGTGCTGAAGCTCTGTCAGCTTCTGAGGGACATGAATCAGCAAAGCCACTGGGTTTGAGCGGAAGCTCTGCCCACACACCAGAGTGCACACGCAGGGCTGCACTTTTTTCTTTTTCTAACCTCCGGCTCAAGGACATTCTCCCCTTACCCTTGGAAGAAGTTAATTAACATGCAGGAAACATTGCTATTTTTGTGTCCATCTTGAAGAATTTTCGGTCTGGGGCTTGACAGGGTGGCGATTGTTTGCCTTCCGTTATTTATTCCTTCAACCTTCAAGGACTTTCCTGCCACTAAGTACATAGACCTGCCATCCATGCTGTTGCACGTGCACAAACACACGCATTCCACATTAAGAGGTGAAGGGAGGGAGTAGCCATGTTTGGAAAAGATCAAGAAGCAAGATGTCTTAAAAGAGGAGATGGGAAAGTGAAATTACAGATTCAGGGTCCATTCTTACATCAAATTAGCCCGTAACTGGGATTTAATTGGCAAGTGGGGGTTATGTTCCTTCCTCCCAGCCACACTATAACTTGGGTGATAAGATGTTTGATGAGAATAGTTGTGAGCTGATCTCATACTGGAAGACTGTCTTAGAGGTCATTATGTCTTTCAGGAAGCTGCAGAACTTGCAGTATAAAATGTGAAGGACCTAGCATAGGAGGGGAGCTGAGTGTTACACAGCTGAAGTGCTTTTTTTTATTCATATGTTTATTTGGACCATACTTGAGAGGAGATCTTGTTAAAAAGGTTATAGATAATACACGAATTCCACTAATTCCTGCAGAATGCTTACAGACATATAATCCTTATAAAAGACATTTGAGATACAAGGAAGACCCTCAGGAAATTTGGATAAATGGATCTATATGTGTGTGTAAATGTACATACATGAGTCATCCATGTAACTGTTTCAGAATGCTTGCATGGATACATGGCCAAATGTCGAAAAGTGTTTCACAGTATGCTACTGGAGTGCTGTATTAACATCAGTCTCTCCTTTACATCCGTAGTTCTCTTGGGAAATCCTGGAAAATTTCTATATATATTTTTTTTCTGTTTTGTTCATCGACCTACCAATATCAGAGATTCCAAAAAGAAGGAGAAAGTTTTTTTCATCGTGGGCTGATGTGCGGCGTGTTTTGGGCTCCTAGTTTGGTCAGACAGCATTTTGCTTTCTTAGATACCAATTATTCTCATAGAATAGCAAATATGAAAGAGCTGCATAAGATTTCACTCTGTAGATGAAGAATCTGAGATCTTGAAAAATGAATTAAATCCACACAAAATCACAAAGTGGTTGGGGGCAGGACTTGACCAGACTTCATGACTCCCACCCTCGGGCTACTTCCCCTCTACTAACCACGGTTCCTCAGCAGCAGGGAGTTGGGCTGGCATGCAGCCAAGAACTGGCTTATGTACTGGTGAGTAAAAATATCCCTTTGATCCCCAGCATGAAGAGACCCTGTAGCTTCTCTCTTCTCCCCTAGAGATTCTGGACACTTCAGTTTTAGAATCTGTCCTGGTCAGAGTGGAGTAAGGGGAGAGGTAGATAGTCTTTGACTACCCAGATCTGACTTGGTAGTAAATAAAGATCTCCTGGTAGAAAGGTATAAGAAACTGGTTAAGAGCCAGGTTAGGATCTTCGTGAGATATGGAAAGGATGGCCTCTGCCTAAAACCTCTTGTGGCTCCCCATTGCCTTTAAGAAAAGATAATATCCTTTATGGTATAGAGAAAAAGTACTTCCTGCCACCTCCCTTTTTTTCAGTCCCCAATGTCCACCCCACGCTCTCTCCAAGGCGTCATTTCCCTTGGTGGGCCAGCCTTTCTCATCTCACTCTTTCTACATACTAGGGATACTTCCTACTCTTCTCTTATTTCCTCACCCAGCTCCTGCTTACATCTCAAGTTTTATCCTAATCAGTACTTCCTTTGCAAGCTGGTCTCCCAGTCCTCAATAAATTCGCATCTTTTGTCACCTCATCACCTAGGGAAAGACAGTTTATATCTGGTATTTGTACCTGGATAGCTCAGTGCTTGTCACAAAGGGTGAATAAATAAAGGAATGAACAAACAAACATCATTCTGAGCCTCTTCAACAGAGTTGCTAAGGGGCGAAGTGTGAAGCGGAAAAGAGGAGCATGAACAGAAAAAGATAGAATCAGTGTTTCTTAAGCCAACACCCAAATAGAAGTGGCTTCGGGGCTGAGGACTCCCCAACAGACCTGAATTGCTGCTCTGTTGTTCACAGGCCTTGAGCTTGCTGGGCACGGAGGCGGGCTGGGCCGAGGTGTCTACAGCTAAATAGCTGCAATCTAGGGGAGAGGTAATTGCAGGATTCGAAGGCGACTCTTCTGTCTGGCTCTGCTGGTGTGGAAGAGAGTCAGCACAGACCTCTCCCTTGTGGCACTCACTGAATGTCAGAGACAGCTGCAGAGGGGGGTTCATGGCACCAAAAGCGGCTGCTCAGGGCAGGGACAACCTCAAAGGGAAGGTGAAGGGTGTTTGGGGAACAATGTCTCTGGAATAAAAAGGTAGGAGGGAGGAAGCGAAAGGCAGGGGGATGAGGTTGGAGGGTGTGCTCCAGGGAGAAGAGGCAGTGGTTGAGGCGTGTACAGCTCCAGGAAGCATCACATAAAATGAAGAGCATGAGAGAGATTTCTGACACTAGCTCATACTTCTAAGGGGTGCTCGTGTCATTCCCAGAGACTTGCCCTGTGATGCACCATTTCCACAGCAGAGCTATGGAAGGGTCAAAGTGACCCATGGCGTGTGACCTTAGGCTTTTGACTCAAACTGCCTGGATTCCAGTTTCAGTTTTGCCATCCGTGGTCTGTGTCACCTGGGAAAAACCTCATCTTTTCCCTCTGTAGAATGGAGAGGGTGTGCATTCCAGCCTGAGAGGGTGAGTATTTCACTGTTGTGAAGGTTAAGAATGAAATGTTCCATAGAAGGCATCTTACACAGCAGCATCTGGGACACAAGATGTGCTTGGTCGATACATATAAGTAAACGGACAAACAGAAAATCAAGGAAACGCTCATCAAAGGCCTTCTGTGTGCTACGCAGTTAGAGGTTAGAAGCTTTGTTTGTTCTCTTCCCTTCTGTTTAGAACACCCTTCCCCATGTTCTTCTGCAATGACTGCTGACCCACAGGTCAGAAATTATCCTGGAGTGTAAATGCTAGGAGACCTCCTTCCTGGCATTCTTATAGACAGCTACAGTAGGTAGAAATATTATAGGCAGTCAGATAGGGCTGGGCCCTTGAAAGAATCAGGGCAAAAATAAAAACTCATTACAACTGTGGCTGGAGGAGCATCTATTGGAGGCCAGGCCTCAAGATAAAAATGGAATGTCAAGGCCTAAAATAAGTGGTAGCACCTGGTCTGGTAAAGTCTAGATAGACATCAGTCACCTCAGTGGGTGACTAAGACCCTCAGACCCATCCCTTATTGAAAAATTCTTCGTTCCTTCCATATATGCTTGCTATGTGACTTGCTTCCCATTGGATCAGTATTACCTAAGAAATCATACTTATAATCTTCTTTTTTTTTGATACAGGGAATCAAACTCAGGACCTTGTGCTTGCCAGGCAAGTGCTTGTGCCACTGAGCTATATCCCTGGCCCCATACTTATAATCTTATTGGCTGATCATAGCATTAACACACATTGTACCCACATGATTGTGCTCTATAAAACCTCCTCTTAAAAGTGGGGTCCTCAGCAGCCCACTTTCCAGGTCCCCTTCTGTCTCTCTCAGACAGAAGCTATCTGTCCCTCAATAAATATTCCCTACTCTTAACCTCCATTATTCTTTAGAGTTCCTTCTTTGATTTGGGGGAACACAAACCACATATAGGACATCTAGCAGGCTGGGAGTTATAATGGTTCTTATATCATTTGGAGGTCCTATATCATTCTTATATCATGCATCACTCTGGGAAGATCATGGATTTGTGTCCTTGTTCTAAAAGTAGCTGTGAGTGACAGAAAGGACTGTGGTCCAAGAGAATAGAGACCTGGGTTTTTATTTCTGTTGTCTTTAGCCTTGAGAGTGACTTCAGGAAATCTTCTGATACTTTGTGCTTCCAGCTAATCATCCGTAGAATGGGAATGTATAGTATCTCATGGTCATATGTTGTGGGCCTGGCTCTCCTTCCAAAGTATTTAATAAACTTCTATGAGCAAGGCACTGTAGTGAGTTTTGGGTAAATCTTAGTGAATAAGACAGGCAGGCTGCTTCTCTAGTGGAGCTCATAATTTATCATGGGGGACAAACATTAAAGATAGAAGTGTTCTGAAAAATGTGTGAAATTGTAATTTATGGTATGTGCAATACAGGAAAAAAGAGCAGAAAATAGGAGCGACTTTCTCGAAATCTGGGTGGCAGGAAGAAAACAGCTACTCAAGGAACGCTTGGCTAAGAATAGTAAGAAAAGCATGCACAAAGGCCCTGAGGCAGGAGACAGCGCTCAAGAGGAGAAAGAACTGAATAGAGGTAAGAAGGACTTGAAAAAAATGGCGAATGAGAAGATGGAAAGAAAAACAAGTTTAGAGAAGTTGGCAGAGAACAGGTCCTGAAAGACTTGCAGACCACAGCAAGGAAATTAGAAGTGAGGCAAGGATTGTGAGCTCTTAATAAGAGGAGAAGTCCAGGGAATAAGATCAGCATTACAGAGCTGTCACTAGCCTTTTAGTTTCTCCATCAGCAAGGTGAGATAACATCAGCTGTATTATCCCTCACCCAGGTATAATGATGGTGACATCTCCTTGCAAGCAACATCAAATGACATCTCCATACGACAGTAGCATACCTAAGCTTCACTGTGGCTGCACCAGGCACGGTGGCTTTGGTTATGCCAGCACTTAGACAAAGCTGAGCTATTATCAAAGGGGAGGGAGCATCCTGCGGACTGCTTTGGAGCCATGATGTATGTGGCTATTCTGGGCCTGGTGGGAGGGACACAGGGAGGGGGGCTGGCCGGAAAAGCTGAGTTATTTCAGGACACTGCAGCAGGCAATTTGTAGCCTGGGTGTGCAGAGCAGATCTGAATAGACTGGAGGGGCTGAGAGACCCTGCAATTTCTGGAAGTTAAAGGATGTCCCTAAGTGCCCCAGAAGAGGGGATATTTCTGCTATGCAGCGTGGCATGGGTCCTGGAAGCAGACAGCGCCTGTCTGTGTCACCTTGCACAGGTGCCCACTAAATGCCAGGCATGTGGCCAAGTACCTTACATGCTTTATCTCTTTGCGTCTTCCCAGATAGTGTCTGTCTTGTTCCCACTTTAGATGAGGGATGTGAAGTACAGAGAGGTTGCAACAGGCTGTGCACGGTCTTTCTGCTGTCAGAAGTAGAATCACAATTTCAACGCAGCTCTCCAGATTCCAACTTATTTCTTTGGTGTTATGCACTCTCCTCCTATTACCCATGACAAGAAAAGGTCATCAGGACAACTAAATGAGATGTTACATACAGAATGGCACAGCCCTTGGCATGCAGTGTGTCTTCTGCTGCCGAGTGTACACCGAATGCGTGGCACTTTGTTCTCAGTAGTGTGTGTGCGTGGGTGATAAAGGCAGATCTTAAATCTCCAAGAGGCACTGGCTAACCTGGATTTTGTTAGCAATACTAGCTAGCCACTTGGAAAAGAAGCTGGACTAAAATTTTTATAGAAACCCTGGAGAGGGGAAAACAACCACAATGTTAATCACACTCATAAGTAACACTATGATGTGTGCTTTTTAAAACAGCCTTGCCAGAAGTGTTGCAAAGCAGTTACGGTTCCAGGTTACCAGCGAAGACACTGAGACCCACTGCAGTTTCTGGAGTTGTCCATTGTAACAGAACAACACGGTGGGAGAGAAGTGGTGAATCCTGTCTGCTACCTCCTGACGGGACTTCTAACTTCTCAGTAAATGTAAGTAAGATTTCACAGGGGAATTGTTTTCCCTGCTGAGCATCTATTCTGTCTTGTTACAGTGAGCAGCAGACTCTTCTCTGAGGGTCCACCCCGCTTCTCTATTACATCAACCCATCTGATTCTGGCAGAAGAGGCTTCCTCCCAGCTCCAGGGATAAGCATATGGTTCAGTCCTAGTCACACAAAGCATCAGATGCCCCTGGATAGTGACTGACTCACAGGTAAGCACTTATCCAAACCAGGCCAGTCAGGGCCAGTGAGACTCAACTCTGGAACTTGTATCTAAACCATTGAGAAAGGGACTCTTTTGTGGCTAGAGGTTACTAAAAAGGATAAAACTGTGGTGCTCTGGCAGCCTTCTTGTCCCCCAGGAGTAGTGGTTACCTAGAAGTGGAATTGACGCCAAGGAGATTAGTGTCAAGAAATGAACAGAGGAATGGAATTGCTTAAGCTTCTACCTCCAGCTTGACCTGATGCCATTTGACTCTTCATGTATGAGGAGTATCCTTATATCCTTATCCTATCCTTATTACTGGAGCCACTTTGTGTGGTTTATGTTGTTTATAACCAAGAACTAATAACTAATACAGTCAACATTATCATCAATGATAAAAACACTGTAGATTTACAAAGTGTAGACATTTCTACTATCTGGAAACAGTTAAGAACCTGTGCACTAGAAACTAATTGCCTGTGTTTGAGGCTTGTCTCTTCCACTTCCTAGATGTGTGACTTTTGGTAAGCTTCTCCCTCCCTATGCATCATCTGTACAATGGAATAATAACCTCTGTCTCCCCAAATCCTGAGATAATACACATCTAAGACTTGGAATAGTGTTTGGCACAGAATAGAGACCAAGAAATACTGTTGTATGATTTTGATCACAGAAAGGTTGCTCTACTCCAAACCTGAGACGCTAGAAGCACCATTATACAAATTGATCGGTTAGTCACAAAATAAACACAGCTACAGGTCCACTTTCTGAATCCCCACTATGTGCCTTGGATGCTTATTTCACATTGACCATGTAAGATAAGAAATTGATTTTCTCCACTTAATGGACTACAAACTCACAGTCAGAATCTTGCTCAAGACAGCAGTCTTGATGGAGCTGCCACATCACCTGTGATTGCTCTCTCCCAGGCCCCATCTCTCACATGTTTCCAGACCTCAGATGCTCACGTAAGACCCAATCTGATCCTTGTACATTTACACCTGTGTTTCCTATATGATTATTTGCTTATCATTATTCTTGAAATTGACTTACCTTTCAACTTAATAGGTTTAATTAAAAAGGAAACCTCTTATCTCTACTGCAAGTGGAAAGTGAGTGTCCCCTTCATAAGTAGAAGACAGCCTTAAAAACAGAGACCATGAAAACAAAGGAACATTATTAAATTCCAGCCATACAGTGCAACCTGCCCCAGGCTCTGAGTCTCACACCTGCTCCCTCTTTTGTTAAGGAAGGAAGATTAACAAGTGTTGAGAGGTGTTAAAAACAGCAGCTCCGCACTGAGGTGAGGCTCTGACAACTGGAAAGGAAGTGAATTGAAAGGGCAATTGCTTCCTCACCATGTGATCCCATGATGTTTCATTCTGTATCTATGGAGCTGCCGAAAATCTCTCAGATGAATAATAAGGGTGTAAAACTTCGGAAAACATTGCAAACTCCAATTTATTACCTACAGACTCTCTTTCTCTACCACATCCTACCCTCTTTCTTTTTACCTACAGTTAGATATCCTAGATCATCTCTCTATGTTGGTATTTGGTTGGAGTTAAGCTAAGCAGGAAACAAAGAGATGAATACACACAAATTAATTAATAAACAAATAGTAAATTTGCAAGGATCTTTCCTTAGTTGAGTCTTAGAAACACGTATACTTGGAACACATATACTCGATTCTCACCAGACATATATGAAAGTTAATGGTCTTTATCAGTGGAAGCTCACTGCCTTGTCCCTCTTTTGGGTGACGTAGCACCCATCCCCTGCCGAATGGGAGCCATGTCATCCATACGAGCTGCCACAGTTACCATGGTGATTATTCTAAACAAGGTAGGTGATGTAATTCTCCCAGGGTGTATAGCACCAGGCAGATGAATTGAGCACATTGCATCTGATTCAGACTTTTGAGGAGAAAGATGTCATATTAATCTAAATATATTCCATAGAGACAGAAAGAAGAAAATGATAGATCCATGCTGGCCAAGCTCTAAAGTGGTGCACTCTAGCTGTGTGGCCAAGGGTAAGTCATTTAGTCTAAATCCAGACACTCTAAATGCCTCTCTCTGAACACCAGGACTCGCAAATGGTCTTGGTTACCCAGATAGAAGCAGAAGTCAGAGATACTAAGGGACATAGGAATTATTTGACATATTCTGTGTCTGACTATGCTTCCAAAATGTGCTCTATCAAACACTGGTTCTACCATAGTTAAAAGTTGTTCACTGTTCCATCATGGAATCTAGATGAGACTGTGTCCCAAACAAGAATGAGAAAAGCCAGGATAAAAATAAAAACCTATGCTTTGTTGCTACAGGATTCTCACACCCTTTAAGGTCTGACTCTCAGACCCTTTAATAATTCAATGAAGTGTGAAAAGAAGAGCCTTTCAAAAACTCTTGGCCATAAAACTTTTGTGCTCTGGTCTAGGTGGCTAATACTCTGTAGAACCCTTAAGGGGAAAACAGCCACAGGGAGTAGTCTTAGTTAGAATACCTTTAACAGGAAGAAAATCACTCTCTTCACTTCTAGAAAACTGTCATGGTTTGAGAATTCTTTCTTAACTGAGAAAAAAAATCCCAGCTTCCTCATAGCTTGCACGCTTGAGTTCCACCCCTCCCCTCTCTGACACACATAATATCTCTGAGCCTTGCTCTTTTTTTCCTACCAAGTGGGAGTGGTTCTGGTTCCCTAATTATTTCCCAGAGCTAGAAGGATTACACAGAATAATTCTACTTTATAAACTGTTGAGTATTATAGATATGTGAACTGCTGTTCATAAATTAGCATCCTAATCTCATGTAAATACAAATTGCTTCAGATCTTGGGGACCAGCCCTTCTGAAGAAGAATCATTTAGACCATAGTTTCTTAACCTGGGCACTGATGTTTTGGAGATCTGTCCCATGCAGCTGTATGATATTTAGGAGCATCCTTAATCTTTATCAACTAGGTACCTGTAGCAGTTCCTAAGCTGTGATGATGAAAAATATCCAACCACTGCCAAATGCCCTTGAGAATCATCTTGCTTCTGGTTGAGAGCCATTGATCAGCCATCTCTCTGTAATGATAAACTTTTGCATATCTAACTGTGCTTTCCAACATGTGGTTACTGGGCACTTGAAATGTGGCTAGGGTGACTGAGGAAACTGATTTTTCATTTTTGTAATATGCTGAGTACTAAATGAATAATACATTTAAAAATTAATTTTATTTAATTTTTAATTTAAATATACACAGCTACTGCTGACTACTGTGTTAGATAACAAAGTTCTGTTTTTTTTTTTTTTTTTTGGTTTTTCTCCGGTACCGGGAACCGAACTCACGACCTTGTGCTTGCCAAGCAGGCGCTTTTGCTGCTGAGCTAAATCCCCAGCCCCGATAACAAAGTTCTAAAGAGTATAGTTTGGGATCCATCTATTCAGCCCACAAATATTTGTTAAGCAGCTGTTATGTATCAGCCAAGATGGCCCACACTAGCAGGATATAATAAAACAATGTGTATTTTGAGTTCACATGCTAACGGATACATCCTCTATAGGGCAGTCACTCTGCCTAAAGTTCTACCATGCCTTCTCCATTAAACTGTAAGGTTTCCAACAGACACACGTTGCCTCAAGAAATATATTAACACCCACTGGTGCATTAGGACATGTTTGTTTATGTGATCACATGTACTGAACTGAATCCCCAAGAACTCCTTGAAAGCAGAGCCCTGTTTTGCTCATAAGTTTCACTGCCTGTACCCAGTATACTGCAAGCACACCTGGGTGAGCAGCAATTCTTTCTTGGAGGGAGATCTCAAACAGATCCAAGACACTCTGTTCATGATGGCAAAGGTGCTGAAAATCACATCATGTCTGGGACACTGAACTTCTGATTGTACTTTTTTAAGGACAATATCCTGAAACCTGAGGACAGGGTATGTGTTTAGTAAATATGTATTGATGAAAGACCTGGGGGACGCTGGGAAAGGGGAAAAGGCTACGTTGTCACTTTCTGGGATTTTACTCAGGTCCAGCCAGTACATGATTGGCCTAGACAAGAAAGATTCTAAATGGACCATAAATGTAGTAATAACAATAGGAATTATACTGCTACTTGTTATTGGCTGAGTTGCATCCACCCTGCTCCAACCCAGGTAGAAGTCTAAATCCCCAGTACTTTAGAGTGTTAACTGTATTTAAGAGAAGTCCTTAAAGATATTAAGGCATGGGGCTGGGGATTTAGCTCAGCGGCAAAAGCGCCTGCCTGGCAAGCGCAAGGTCGTGAGTTCGGTTCCCGGTACCGGAGAAAAACCAAAAAAAAAAAGATATTAAGGCAAAATGAAGGGCTTTAATCCAATGACTAGTGTCCTCACAAGAGAGGAGATTAGAACACATCTATGTGTAGAAGGAAGTCATGAAGAGGGGAGAGGACACAGAAGAGACCAAATCTACTGACATCTTGATCTGGACTGACCTTTTGACTCAAGAACCATAAGAAAATAATTTCTTCTGTTTAACTCATCCAGCCTGTAGCACTTTGTTATGGCAGCGTTTGATTTTTAATTTGGGATGTCAATTTGACTAGATTGAGGGATGCCCAAGGAACCGGAAAAACATGTTTCTGAGTGTATTTCTGAAGGCATTTTCAAAGAAAATGGTGTGGGGGTCAGAGAATTGCCTGGGGATAATACACTCTTGGTGTGGGCAGGAGCCATCCAACCCACTGGAAACTGGGGTGCAGTAGGAAGCCAAGGAAGGAGAAAATTCTTTGGCTCTTCCTTAAAGAGCGAGTACATTTTTTCTGCTGCTGCTGTCCTTAGACATCAGACTCTGCCTTCTCTGGCTGCTGGACCCTAAGACTTGCACCAGTGATTCTCTGAAATTTTGAGGGTCTTTGGCCTTGGGTTAGAGGTTGTACTGTCCATTTCCCTGGTTCTGAGGCCTCTCACCTACCTTTTGAACTGAGTCATTGCTACTGGCTCTCTAGCCTGCAAATGGCTATGGTGCAGCTTCTATGTACAGATAGATAGATAGATAGATACACATGTACATATATATGTGCACATACAAACTCACACACATATTCTGTAAGTTCTGTTTCTCTGGAGATTTTTAACACATAGCCTTAGCAATCTAATATACTATCAACCATTTAAAACATATCAGGCTGTGTATATTTGCATTATCTCATTAGTGCATTATCTCATTAATTCTTGCCCTGGTCTCATTAAACCTGTTCTCCACTCTACAGCCAGAGTGATCCTATCAAAAGGAAGTCAGACCATGTCACTCCTCTCCCCAAACTCGGGCTTCATCTCAAAGCTTAAATCAAAGTCCTTATAATTACTGGGGAAAAAAAAGAATCTCTGTATAAATCCCCCCCCAATTCCATCATTTCACTTTTCTCTCTTCTCCAACCATGCTGGTCAAGCATCCTCCCAGTTTAAGGTTTTTGCTCTTGTTGTATCCCTTACCAAGGATGTTTATTTCCCAAGTGTCCCTGGGTTACTTCCATACTTTCTTCAAATCTTCACTCTATTGCCACTTCATGTGAGGATGTCCCTAAACACCAGATGTAAAGAGATACCAGGACCTCCTACCTAATGTTAGCCTTTGTGTGTCTCTCTTACCAGGATCCGTTCTTCCCCAAACTCTTACCACCATTTGCCAGAATATATATTTACTTGTATGCCCATTTATAACCTTTCTCCTTCCACTGAAGGTAAGCTCCATGAAAGAAAAGACTTATATTTATTGCTAGATGAGCACCTGACACACAGTAGGCACTTGGTAAATATTTCTATAATAAATATTTCTAGGATAGTTGAATTAGTCCTCACAACTTCTTTAAGCAATGGATATTATTGTTACCACCCTCATTTTGCAGGTGAGGAAACTGAGGCTCAGAGGTGTTCATTCATACATCCAAGATCAAAAAACAAATGAGAGCTAACAGGATTTAAGCCCGGTTCTCTTTGCCAGAAACTCCTGTGCTCTTAAACACCAGAAGAGACTTACAAACCAAATTGTGCCACATAACTGAAGCTAAATAAATATCATATTATCAGAGTTCTAGATATTTCAAGAGAGACTGGGCAACTGAGTTTGGGCATCATGGTGAACTTAAGAACAAACATACAAACAACAACAAAAACAAACAAACAAAAAAAAACCAGGGACTCAAGAGGCCTGGGTCTGACCCTGGTTTTGCTGGAAACTGTGTGTCCTTGTTAGGATTCCCTCCCTTCTCTGGACCTTAACTGAACAATGCTGAGACCAAACTCTTGAATCTTTTTATCAAAGTCGTTAAGCTCTAGATATTTTGAAGATTGTGTCATTTAATCCATGCAATGAGCCTTCCAGGTTCTGCTGAAAACCCAGTATTCAACGAAATTAACCTGTTCAGGATCAGAGAGCTCGAATTCTACACAGACCACCAGACTCATTCCAGAGTCCCAGGGTCCCTTCCAACTACGATATTCCCTGGGTGAACTTCAGTACAGAGAGAGACCAGGAGATCCCCTTCCATTGGCTAGGAGGTTGGACTTGTTCTTTGCCCTTCCTGCTTGAGTGGCCCATTGCCAAAACTCTTTGATGGGAATGAAACAGGCCCTCTGCTCCCCTTCTCTCTGTCCAGGCTGAGAAGAGATGAAGAGACCCTAAAAAACAGCCCTGGGATAATTAATGGTACCCAAAGCAGCCCTCCTTTCCCCATCAGTGAGTTGCTGGGATTGTTAATTATTTTCTTTATAAAAATAATTAGTCCCAGTCAGGGCAGGAGCTCTTCAGAATTGCAGCTCATTAGCTACATGTGCGTCTTTCAGGTCCATAAAAAGTCATGCCGTGCTGATGAAAATTACAGGTCCCTGGAATCAGCACTGGAAACTCATCCAGCCTGTGTTCCCAGCTGACTGCCACCAACCACATGGCCTTGGCTTCAGTAATTAGAGGCAGGGAAGTCGGGCGGTCTGTGTGTGAGCCAGTGTATGTGGGAGGGGCTGGTGAGTGGTGACCAAGTGCTGGGAGCCCTGAAGTCTGGATCGCAGTGCACTCTGCACTTTCGCCTTCTGGAAAGGAGGCATTCTCAGCAGAACATGGCTAAAGGTTAAGTCTGGAGGAGCAAGCCACACGGCGGTGGCCTTGGGGAAGGGATTAGGGTAGGTCTCCATCTTTGGGAAGTGTGATGATATGGGAAGATTCTTGAACAGAGATTCTGGACACTTGGCAGTCCTGAGTCTGGAGGCAGGTCTGGGTTCAAACCCACCTCTGTCCTGACCACATGGGGCTTTGGAAGTTCTGTTTGGGGCCTTAGTCCTCACCTCCATACAACCGAGCCCAGCGATGAGACTAATAATGAAAGGTAACATCTATCCAATACTACTGTAGGTCACAGCCGGTTCTAAGCATTTCCCTCGTATGAATTTTATCTTCATGAACAATCTCACAAAGAAAAAACTAGTTTTATCTCCATTTTACTGATGAAAAAAATGGAGGCACAGCAAGATAATTAAGTGGCCCAAGGCCATTCAGGGGCAGAGCCGAAATGCAAATAATCACTGTGTTCCTGGGGCTCTGTCCTTTCTCCAGTCCCTTCCCTGGGGACCCCTTTCTCTATGTGTGAAAGAAAGCGAGCTGCTTTCGAAGCAAAACTGCAGACCTCTGCAAGTCTGAGATGTCACTGTCTCTGCCTGCCCAGCGCTGCCCTCTCAGTCTCCAGGGTACACACCAGGAGCTGCTCCTGTGCTGAACACCGGGGTGAGGATAGCACCGTGGACATGCAGGGGCTTCCTTTTCAGGGAGTTGTAGAATAGCCTGCAAGGGGGCAGCCCCTTGACACTAAGTGTCAGAAATCCAAAGAATGTCCTCAAGGACCCCAGGAGCTGCCCAGGATATAGTTATATAGGTGTGTGTCTGTGCTTGTGCAACTTGTTGCTACCCTATGCTTTTTCTTCTCTCCCTGTGTTCTCTCTCTCTCTCTCCCTCTCTCTCTCTCTCTCTCTCTCTCTCTCTCTCTCTCTCGCTCTCTCGCTCTCTCGCTCTCTCGCTCTCTCTCTCTCCATCCCCCCACTCCCTTCTCTCAGATCTACCATTTGTTGTATGTAGAAGCTTCCTGTGTCTTTGGTGGGCAGTAGATCACACACATCAGAGATTTGAATCAAATCAAACTGCAACTGAATTACACTAATAAATCAATTAGATGCAATTCAGAAAGTAATTTCCGTAGCATCCCTCATATTTATTGCCGATCTTGTTTCTTTCTTTAGGTCTTTTCTGTTCCTTCCCCACTTCTCCCTTTTCTCTCCGCTTTCCTTTTCCTCCTCAACCCACTGGGCTTTCTGCTTCCCTCCCCAACCAGGCCTTCCCAGAGCTCTCTTTAACACACTATGTCCACTGGACAAACTCCTTTGTCAGCCTGGAATTTCACCTACATTATGGTCAATTGGTCAGACAGAAAGGCCACTGACACTGGAGTCAGGAGATTTGACTTCTCATTTTTGCCTCTACCACTAATTGTCTGTACATTGTCAGGAAAGTCCTGGGATCTTTCTAAGACTCTTGTCATCTACCAAATTAAGGCACTGGACTAGGTAACTTTCAGAGTCATCCAAACGTACTGAAGCAAGTGGTTCCATGACTGATATTTTCAGGTCACGTGGAGATTATAGAGTTTAAGAGCCTGGGGAGACCAGTTGTCTTTTCCCTTGTGTTAAAGCAAGACCTCTAGTAAGGCTGAGTCATGAGCAGATAGAGTTCAGTTTGCTATCAGTAGACATTATATACTCACTTCCCCTTCCCTGAGATACTGTTCACCTTAATCCTATCTAGGTTGTCCAACCACCTGTGTCTCATTCATACCATTCAACAGATGTGGGCCTTAACATTATGTGATTTTCAATCACGAATCAAATGAGGTTGGGGTATTCTTGTACCCATTGCACCCCTGGTCTCTCTAGAAACACAGAAGTGAAAGAAATCATAGGCCTTAGTCCAGGGACAGGCCTCACCCTGTTCCCTTACTCTGCTTGTTAATAAAGACTGCATCTTAGCAATGTCCATGGGCCCCCCATCACAGGGCTAACTTTTGAAATTGTGAGGCTCGTTGTTTTGTTCTTGAAATCCAAATGCCACTGATAGTATATGTTATATTAAAATAATGTGTATGAGTAAGATAATTAAAGTGCTCTCACATCTACCAAGTGACAGATGAAGAAACTGAGGCATATACAAGTGAAGGTGCTCAACCAAAGTCATATTGGTTTAGATTTGTGACTAGAGCTGTATCACCTAATCAGACCCAGAGAGAACTGTGTTTGAATCCTGTTTCTACACTGGCTAGATGAAGGTCATACATAAATGGCTCCACTCTATTCATTGCCAGAATTGCAGGGGTAATACAAGCTCTTCCCAAAAACTATTGTGAGGATCAAGTATTCTCATATATGTAAAAAGCTCATACAATTCTTGGATCACAAGCAATTAATAAAGGGTAGATACTTTGCCTGTCTGTCTGTCTGTCTTTATTCCTCTCTCAGGACAGTGAGGACTGTTTTGGTTCAAGTTTTATGGGGTCCCAAGAAGTAAAGGCTGCAATGGTGCTTATTGTATGTCAGGCTATTCCCAGCTCTGATTTTTTTCATTTCTGCAGCTGCAGGGACCAGGTGCAGTATTTAGAGTGCTGGGATGTGGAAGTAAAGTGAGCAAGTTCTGCTCTCCGTCAGTGTGCCCGTATCCATCCAGGACACAGCTTGACACCTAAAGGGCAAATGCTGCACTCTCTTGGCTCCCATTTTAAAGGTGTATCTTTGGGAGGCAAGGGGCAGTGCAGGCTCCAATGAGAGGATAACAAATTGGGTCTAACTGGGCAGCAAGAATACCATTAGCAAATGCCTGGGGACATCAGCCCCTTGTAACTCTCCAGGAAGACATAAAGAGAAAGGAAAAATGAAGGAACACAGGGCCCGAATCCAGAACACGTGGTATCATCTCACGAGAAGATAAAAGAGCACACAGAAATGATGAAGAAAACTCTGCTGAGTTGAAAAACAGCTTTTGTCAGCAAATCAAATAGCAAGTTCCAGGAACAAATAAAGAGAAAAGACAAACACCTAGAAATCTGGAGAGAAGTTTTGAATTTCAAAGAAAGAAACGAGTCTATTAGTAAGACAGGGGAGAAGAGTGAATGTATCTATTCTTCCACTGGGCTATGAGCACAGCCAAGGCCATGACAGTGGCTACTTGATCTTTGCTGAGTCCTTAGCTCCTGTGAAGGTATCTGACATGTAGTGGTTGCTCAATAAATATTTGTTGAATGAATGAATCAATAGATGAATGAACAGGGAGTGTTAATTCCTACCATGTTAGTCATCCCTGTGGTATTTCAGCCACTATCACAACTCATTGACCTGCTGGGCCAGTAGGGAAAATTACTACTGTCATTTTACAGTTGGGGAAACTGAGATTCAACAGAATGATACTATTGTCCAAGTTCACGTACCCAGGATTTGGTGGAGCTGGAATGAAAATCCAGGCATTTCAACTCCTGGCATTCCTGGAGAGCTCAGAAGTAGCCAGATACATTTCCATGCAATTTTCCCCCTTCTCTTTAGTGAATGTGTTACAGGGCTTTTCCACACGCCCAGGCAGCACTTATATAAGCCAGCTGTCCCCCTGGTGATCACAGTCTGGGAGGCCTAATAGACATCCACAGCATACACATATAAATAAATCAGCTATGTTGACCCATAAAGAAATTCCGTGTGATAACACGGCCCTCGGCAATGAGATCTTGATTCACACAGATCTATTTTCCTTGCTGGGCCTGGGATAATTTTTCACCCAGACTGTAATGTGATGGGGAGGCATACAGACATCCATAAAAAATTCAACAAAAATCCAGTCCTCATTCTGAAGGCCTAGTGGAGCCTTGTTTCTTCTCCTACCTCTCAGCCTCCACCCTTCAGCCCCACCCTCAAGGCCTTCACTACCTGATTTGGGTTCGGGACAGGAAAAGCTAATTTCTGATAATGGTTCTTAATTATTCCTGGGACATTTTCCCCTTCACATGGTATACTATTTTGCAGTCAGGCTTTCTCTCTCTCTCTCTCTCTCTCTCTCTCTCTTTCTCCCTCCCTCCCTCCTTTCCTTTTCCTTTATCTTCTCTCTCCCTTCCCCCATTCTCCATCATCATTTCAGCAAAAGAGGCTAAATCAGCTACCTACACATCCAATATTTTAAGAAAAACAACATAAGAAAAGCAGTGGACCCTTTTCTTGTTTCTACCAGCAGGGGGCAAAATTCTCCCCCTTGCCTTTGATACCTACCCTGTTTCCATCACAACACACTACTTTCTAACAAGTTTTACGAATGAGACAAAAAATTTTTAGGTTCCCTCTTTCCCCAGAAGAAGTATAGAAAATTGGTAAGGAGCTCACTCAGAAGAACAACCTTAACATCCTTGCTTTTCTGAAGAGTCACTGGTGAACACGCGATCTCCCCCTACCTCGGAGAGTCCCGGACACCATTGCAGGTGGTATCATAAAGCACACATGGGCATCATAGAGCATTGGCAGGACCCTTCTCCTTTGTGTTGCGTGTCTTCTTTTTTCTTCCATCTCTTCCTTGTCGTTTCTTCATTCATCTTTTCTACTTTTCTTCTCCTTGAATCCTGAGTAATTTTTTCCTTTGGGCAGGACTCCGATTCAAACTAGCAATCAAGAGCCCCTCAAGGCTGTCATATATTTCCCATTCTTTCTGGTCCCCAAACTGCTTCTAAGATGACCAAGAGAAGAGACAAATACAATGAAAACTATGTTGTTCTTTTATTCAACCACAAGACATTTTGTTTCTTCTAGAAGCCAGGGAAAGGCAACGCTAGCAAGCTGGAGAAGCACGGAAGAATATCAGTATGGTTCGAGGCTGCCAGAGCGAGTGTGGAAAAAGGGCCAAGCTCAGCTGCGAGCTGCCATATGCTCAAGACAATGGGCTTGGATGCCAGTGGTGGAGATCCTGACTGCCAGTGGTGGAGAGCCTGGCTGAACCCTCCAAATCCCTGGCTGGAAGCCAGGGTGGGCTACAAAGGCACCGAGGAATGATTTTGGAACCCCTCAGCATCTTGGAATGCAGGGTGGAGCCAGTGCACATTCCAAATGGACCCTGCAGCTCTGCATCACAGAGTACTTGCAGTATGAAAAATGTAAGGGTGCTGCTGGGGCCTTGCTGACCAAAGACTGTAGTCGTTTCTGGCTTCCCACAAAGAAGAAACGGAAAGTTTTTCACACAGGCAACACTCCTTGCCAAAGATAGCTTTGGTTCTGAACACCTCTCTTATCTCTCCAAGCAGCTGAAACTTGGAAAAGGAAAATTACAATACATCTAAATGTTTTCTTCTCCTTTCATCTGGCCTGAAATATCCAATCAAAGATCGGCTAAATTTCTCTTAGAACTCATACAAGCTTCCAGTGTATACTAAGGGCAGGCCTTGCTCTCTAAGCATGAACAGACAGATAAAGGGATATGAAAAGACTCAAAGCTCAGAGGAATGGGGTAAAGAAGACGCAACAATAGTTATTTCAAGAAGGGTAGAGAAATTTTCTTGATTAGGTAAAAGGAGGTGCTGCATCCATAAAACTAAGAGGAATCTGGTAAATTCCATGAAAATGAAAAACATGTTGGCCAAATTAAATATAAAATCACAATATGAGCATTAAGCCATAGATTGTGAGCCAGGTGGCAAACATCTGTAATCCCAGTGCTCTGGGAGGCTGAGACAGAAGGATTACAAGTTCAAACCCAGTCTGGAAAACTTAGTGATTTAGGGAGACTGCGTCTCAAAATAAGAAAATTGAAAAGGACCAGAGGTGTACCTTGAGTGTGAAGAAATTCAAGCAGTAGATTCAAGCTACAATGAAGATACAATAGTGTGGATATTTATGCACTGAATGGGGCAGTTGCAAAAGGTGTCAAGCAAAAGCAATAGAAAATTAAAAATGAAAATACAAGGAGAAACAGCCAAATTAGAGTCCATTTTAACATTCAATAGACCAAGTAAATAAATAATAGTAAATTTGAATAATATGAATGTAATAAATAGATTTTTAGTCTTCTGAAGAATAAATATGAATCTTGAACAAGGTTGAACTATTTATTAAAGAAATAGAAATTCCCCAAATTCTGAAATTCTCCACCTGTGGTGGAGGCTCCTATGCCCTGCCCAGGTTTGTCTTAGGGAAGGAAGAGTGTGTTCCTCCAGTCACTGAGAGCCATCCCAGAAGACATACTTAGCAATCAGGCCCCTTTAGGGACTGCCTCCTCTGCGGAGTCTAGAGCTATGTCCCCTTGCTGAGGCTGCCTGCATTCAATGACTGATGTGGGGAATGAAGGCTCCTCTTCTGGTCAGTCTTCTTACCCCCAACTGCAGACAACTCTAGAGAATCCTCCAGCACTTTCTGTGAAATGAGCTGAGGCCTCTACTGGGGTTCCCTTGCAGATCTGCTTCTCTCCTCTGCCTCCTGCTTCTTTCCTTCCCTTCTACAAATGTCCCTGGGCCTCAGGGTCACTTGCTCATGAGTCCCCTGTGTGCTAGTCTCCATCTCAGATCCTGCTGTCCAGGTGTGTTAGTCAGCTTTCCATCACTATCACAACTACCTGAAATGATCAGCTTATAAGGAGGAAAGGTTTACTCTGCCTCAAAGTTTGGGAAGTTATAGTCTACAGTCGGTTGGTTCCCACTACTTTTGGGCCTGTAATGATGCAAGACATCTGGTGGGGAGCACACAGTAAAGCAAGGGTGCTCACTTCATGGCCAGGATGGAAAAGAAAGGAGGGAGAAAGGGCTGGAGTCCTGCAATGCTTTTCAAGGGCACGCTCCCAGTGACCTGACCTTCCTCTAGGCCCCTCTTCTGCAAGTTACCACCATCTCTCCATAGTGACAAGCTGGGGACCAAGCCTTTAATACATGAGCCTTTGGGGCATTTTCAGAACTGAGCTATAGCCCTAGGCAACCCAACCTGTGAAACAGACCACTTTGCAATATTCGAGTTGCTTCTAAAGGATTTAAACAAGAAAACCACAGGGATAACTATGAAAGCACATGTTTATTCTTTATAGTTACTAGACCAAGACTCAAAACTTTAACTATAGCTGACTTTGAACATAGACAGTGAAAATACTGGGCATCAAATTTATTAGTATGTGCTGCCACTTCTGTATTCAGAAGCAAATTCATAGTTTTAAATACCTTTGTTATTATGTGAGAAATAATGAAATATCAATCTAATAATGAAATATTAATCTAATAAAGTAGAGAAAACACCACAAAACATAGTTAAGGAGATAAAGACAATATTTTTTAAAGATGCCTTGTGGAGTGTATGCAAAGACATGATTTCTAGGGTTTTCTTTAAGATACTGCAGCAGTTTTTAAAAGAAGGGAAGATGCAAAGAAAGGGCAAAATCTTTATAAATGATGTGTAAGATTGATGGATACGGAAGGATACATTATACTATCCTCTCTAATTCTGAATGCCTCTGTACATTTTCATAATTCAAACATGAAACAAAAAAGAGAGGAGTAATACAAATAATAGATGTTAATGTACTAGAAAAAAATTAAAGGTTAATAGAATTAATATATAAATATAAAAATAATATCTTTAAAAATCAACAATAAAATTGGTGATTCATAATATGTGAAACAAAGGTAAAGAAAGAGCAAATGAATATCTATTAATTAGAAAGATAATTACAGATCAAATGTTAAATATTATAGGACTATTATATCTTTTAGCTGATAAATTTTGAACTCTCAAAAAAAGATATTTTAAGGGAAATATAAATTATATATTCACATAAGAGGCTGAAAAGTTGAATACTAATGTCAAAGAATTTGAAGAGCTGTTACATGCTTACTCTGTTAAAACTTCTGGGCTTTTGCCAATCTAGAGTAAGCTCTTTAAACTTCGAAACCCAGGCAATATTATAGCTTATAAATTTTTCCAAAATGTAGGAAAAGGGGAAAGTTTGTTAAAGTTTTTGAGATTAGCATAACCCCAATAGTAATAAATAACCAATCAATTTCAATTTAAATGTAAATGCCAGAATCATTAATAAAAAATTAGCAAATGGAAACCAGAAGCTTTTAGAGTTAAATGTATCAATGCCAGTGAAGTTTATTCCAATAAGTCAAAGAAGAAATAAACACTGGGATCCTTAATTTAATGTTTCCCTTCCCAAAGTGAACACCTATTATAGATCTAGTCCAAAAGTTTCTGCACGATGAAAAAACTTGATCAAGAATATATATACATCATCACTTCGCTTGGCTGAGATCAAGCCAAGAATATATATATACATCAAACCAACAAAGAAGTCATGCTTAATAGTAAAACACTGAGGACATTCTCAACAAAGACACTCACTGCCATCTCTTTCATTGCATAATTCCTCAGACGTTCTCATCAGTGCAGGCAGCAGAAATAACAGCCTCCACTCTACATGTTTTTGCTCTACACCAAGAGATATGAGTCCTCACTCCCAGTTAGGCGTATACACTTGTTGTCACATCTTTGCTCAAAGGAGATGCTTGAGGAAAAGTGGGCCATGGGCTGAAGAACTCAAGGTTAATAATGAGACCATAAAATAACTATAAACAGTGAGCTTTGGTTGATAATCTATCAGATCTTTGAGGACTTTTTTTAGGAATAAAGGCAAAAGACAAAATCATAAATTGTTGCTGGATAGAAAACTAAGCACTTATGTAAATTTTATTGTCAAACATTTAAAACAATAAAACCAAGAGAAAATATCTAAGGCATACACAACAGACAAATGATTAATAAAGCCAGTGAATAGCTTTTGAAAATGGACAAAGTATATGAATTGGTGACTTCAAAAAGAAGTCATG
Organism: Chinchilla lanigera; assembly: GCF_000276665.1. Taxonomy (NCBI): domain Eukaryota; kingdom Metazoa; phylum Chordata; class Mammalia; order Rodentia; family Chinchillidae; genus Chinchilla; species Chinchilla lanigera. The sequence goes on from NW_004955455.1 coordinate 12,425,358, forward strand.
CAATGGCTAATTAATAAATTTTTAAAAAAAGACCTATGTGAGAAAAGGATGTTATTGTTTCCAAATCAAATTGAAAGGAACCACAAAAAAGGAATGGTTAGCATTGGCCAGATTACAAATCACTAAGCCCTCTCTTTTACTACTAATATGCAACTATCACAGTAGTTGCAATTACATGCAACTGTAATAGGGGCCAATTTGATAATAAATTGCAAAATCCTTTAAAGGGTTTATACCTTTTTGCCCCATATTTCCACTTCTAAAGGTGGTATGTGGTAGATATACTGTACTCAGACATGATCCATAACAATCTACACCTCCTGGTACTCATCCCATTGTGTAATCCGCTTCCCTTGAGCATGAATAAGACTTGAGATCTGCTTCTAATCAAGTGAATATGGCAAAGAGAATGGGCTGCCACATCTGTGGTAAAATTAATTTAAACTTTAACTTTCATCTTGCAGCCGACTCTTTACCATGCAGGCTTTAATGAAGACAGCTGTTGTCTGTGTGATGCCCTGTGGAGAAGCCCACAAAGAAAGGAACTTCAGAGGGCTCGGATCAACAGTCAGCAAAGAAGAGAGACTGTCAATCCTACAACCAGCAAGGAACTAAATGCTGCCAACCACCACCTATGTGAACTTGGAAGCAGATCCTTCCCTGGTGAGTCTTCAGAAAAAACCACAGCGTAGCCTACACCTTCACTTCAGCTCAGGGAGGGACCCTAGAGCAGAGGACCCAGCTACACCTGAGCCATGGAAACTAAGGTTTAAAAATATATGCTACTGGGTGGGGTGGAACACACTGATAATCTCTGCACTCAGGAAGCTGAACAGGAAGATAGCAAGTTTGAAGATTCCAGACCAGCTTGAACCACAGAGTGAGGACCTACCTCAAAAAGCAACAAAACAAAACAAAACAAACAACAAAAAGTGTGCTGTTTTTGCTGATAACTTCGTGGTAATACGTTACACGGCTATACATACCTAGTGTGTTGAGATTTTCTGTAAAGAAATAATCATGGATGTGTGCGAAGGTCTGGACATAAAGAAGCTCACTGCCATGTTTTTATAACTGAGAACATTTGGAATCAGTTTAAATGTCAGTGAATACAAAGCTGGAAAAATCAATTATAACATAGGTGAACCATAAGAAGCATTTTTGTAGTTGAAAAAAGTCAAATATCACTAATTTTATGTTTCAACCTATTGCATTCATACAATAATGACATTGCAATAGTATTCCTGAAAAATGTAATAGAGAGAAAGCATCATGAAAACTGCATGATCTGTTAAGTGAGAAAAATGTATAAAAGTATAAAAATATGATTTTAATTTTATAAGAGAGATATGCATAGGAAAAAGGACTGCAGGTATTAGTAATAAAATGTTGACAGTGTTTCTCTGCAGACGATGGGATTTGGGGTGATTCTTTTTTTTTTCCCTGTACTTTCTACCTTGGACCCTTCTAACTTTTTGTAATCAGAAGTAAGGTTAATTAGTGCATATCACCAATGGAGTAAATTCCTAAGTCAGCTCTAAATTTTCTATTTAGAACATGGTCCCCTGTTTGTCACAAATCGGTCTGCCTGATTTCCAGGGCCTAAAGAATCACTTAGAGAACTTAGAAGTGCCCTATGATGTCATCAACAGCTCTGTAGGATTAGCTCTCTGCTTTTGGGAAATCTACCATTCTCCCTAGCGGACAGGTTCTTCCCATCCTGTGGCAGAGCTCTGGTTCTCTGAATTGTTCTCTCCCAAACCCTTGGCTTCTGACATTTCATGGTGCTGGGCAGCAGAGGGAATTTTGAGGAAAATATGTGTTCTGAGTGAACATGGAAACTCACTCTGTATTTTTTCTCTCCTGTTTCAGTTACCTCTGCCCTTCTGTCACTATTCTCTTTTATCTGTTACCCAGCTAATAACCCTATTAGGAAGCTGAAATACTCCTCAGCTTGAGAATAGCTGATGGATATTTTTTCTCTCAGACTTCGGAAATGCCTTGGCAGACCTACAGGACTCTCTAAGGTATGAGCTGTTAGCTAAGAGGTCGTCCCCACCAAGAAACACATCCTCTTACATCAGAGTGAGTTTCTACCATGTTTATCCAGCACATTTTGCTTACTGTGACCCTCACCATATCATGTCTCTGTTGAAAAGCTCCACTCTCTGGAAGAGAAAGCGTTCTGAGTGATGTGATGTTGGCATACGGAGGAAGTGCCATTACAACCAAGGCATATGCTCTCATGGCAGGAAGCAGTGGGGGTGCAGGTAGGAGAAGGGTTAGTTGGTGACTATCCACAATTTCTTTCATTGAGCAATCTCACAAAATATTTTAACTTTGAACCTAAGCCCAAGCTATAACAATAGGTGGTCACACAGACTACAAAGACAAAAACCATTTTTGTCTGATTCCCCAAAGTACATATGCCCATCCCTGGCATTCACCCTTGCAGATGGTTCTTGAATGACACAATGACCAGAGGAATAGAAGCCATGAAGACTTACTAGCACATTGTTTCTTAGTTTAGAATCTTCATCTATTGGCTCAATCTTCAGTCTTGTCAACCACCCAGAATAAACCTTCAGTCCTCTGCACAGATTTTTTTAGAATGTTTATTCACAGTGCTTGTGTCTTCATGAGTTCATTGCATATTTCCCTGAGGATTAACATTCTGAGTGCTTTCAATCTTTCTTAGAATAATATCGTTTTTCACTTAGTAACAAAGAAGAAGTCACTGTCCTTGTCCTTTGCTTTGATTAAGGAAATTAGAATGGGAATAAGGGAGCAGGTTCTGGTGGGAGAGTATCCAAGCCATGTTCTTCACTTTTTGCTTGTGGAAATAGGGACGGTGTGAGCCTATGCAGATCTACTCATGTGAAAAGATGTTGTAAATTGCTTTTCTCTTCTTTTCATTTGGAAGGTAGTGTTTTCCCACCTGTGTTTATCTGGTGTGGTTGTGGTCTCTAATTCCTTCTGAGATCCCTAAAATGTTCCTACTCCAGGGCACACCTTCTTCTGCCCAGAGCTCCTGTTTATGTGACAGTGCTGATTCTGTGACCTCATTAAAACCTTTCCACTATGGAGAGCCCAATGGCCAGGGTTTTTGCACAACTCTGAGTCTAGTGTTCCCTTAGTCATGCCTATAGCTTGCATTTTGCTTCAAGGTCTCTCCCTCCAGAAAGGCTTCCCCAAGCATGCCAGCAAAGAGACTTCTCTTAAATCTGTGGTGTGCTTATTTCTGGGGTCAATGTCATGCCATAAACAGAACATGGACTTTGAAGTCACTTCTGTAATATGAAGACATTGATACTGATAATATGTATTCTTATTTGTTGTGATAAGTACACGGTTATAAGACAAGTATAACGCTCGTCTCATAAACGCTTCAAAAACAGGACTAATATTCAGGTCATTTATGTTCTTCACAATGACTTGCATCATGCAGGATATACAGCAAGGGCACAATTAATGCTTGTAGCTCTGACTCTCAGTGCTCCATATGTTCAGGTTTCTAGTTTTCTCATAATCGAGTGATTTATGTTGACATCTGGAAGGAAAACTGCTATTGACAGAAGGAAGCAATCTTGTAGAAAGTCTTAGGATTGTGTCCTCACTCTGCCATCTACCAGTCCTGTGACTTTGCACTCATTTCTTATGAATGAAGTAGGGGTGGTACTTTGTATAAGACTAGGAACAGAAACTCTTGACTCAAATTGCTGCAAACCATAAGAAAATATGTGATCTCAATTCTAAGAAGTCCAGTGTCAGTGAGTTCCAGTGCTGGTTTATTCAGTGGCCCCACATTGTCATCTGGGACCAAGATCTTCCCACCTTCTTACTCCCCATCCATAGCAGGAGGGTTACACTATCAAGCTGTCTCCATCATGAGTCCAACATGGCAGACAGTCCAAACATCACACCTAGACATCAGGAAGTCCAGAGATAGAAAGGCACCATCTAAATATAACTCCTTGCAGCCGGAAATATAGCCCAGCTGCACAGCACCTGCCTGGCAAGCACCAGTTTGTGAGTTTGATTCCCGGTGCAAAAATCAATCAATCAACCAATCAATCAATCAATCAATCTCCTTGTGGAGGAGAACTCTATCCCCTGAGCTACTCAGCAGACTTCTCCCCTTCCTAACACAATTGCAAGAATGAGATTTGATTATCCTGGTCAGTTTAGGTTGCTCACCCAAGTTGGTGTGGATGAACTGGGGGATTCACTAATGCCACCGGCTAGAACCAAATTTACAGGGTTACTGTGGTAATTACAGTGGATCACTGAGCTAGATACTGTCTGGCCCACAATTGACAATTACAGACATTTCCCTTATCCTCTATCTCTACTTTGAGTCATTTTCTGCGGTTCTCATGTGCAGTCACCAAGTTTTAAGCATCTAGAACTTAATTTTATCCATGTCTGCATATGTCTCTATCACCCTCCAAGTCTAGGCCAACATTATATTTTTCCTAAGCCTGTATAATAGCTCCACCTCACAGTTCCTTTTTTTAACTTATTCTTGACCTATCTCTATCCATCTCCTTCACAGCAACCAGAATGATTGTTTTTATAATATAAATTACTTTAAAATCTCTGTGGCTTCCCATTATCCCTAGAATAAATCAGACCCGGGTGTGGTGGGCATGAGAATGCATCTCTCAGATCTTCAACCACAGGGAGCACAGTGGACCAAGGGCCTCCAGGCCTGAGCTCTGACTTTGCGGAGGTTTTCTAATTTTCCTTCTTTCCTTTCTCTCGAGATCTGATCACTTGCATGGAGATCTGATGGTTTCTCAGCTGCCCTCCCCGTTTCTCGCTCTGACAGTTCCCCTAGTAAAATTTTTATGCAATCATGAACTACACAGTGACAGTCTCCTTAATGATGGACTGCATATGCAGAAGTGGTCCCATAAACTAATAATGGAGTTGAGCATTTTCTGTCACCTGGTGACATCAGTGCCATCATGTTTATGCGCATTACATCCCTCAGGCATCTTTGGGGATGCTAATGTAAGCAAACCTTTGCACATATACTGTCATGTGCAGTGCAAAAGGTATGATAATGATAGTACATGACCATGTTACCAGTTGGTATATTTAATTATTAATTTAGAATGTACACCTACTTATAAACAACCCCACCAGAAAACCTTACTGTAAAACAGTGTGTCAGGTTGCATGAACAGAAACCTCATACATCTCTTTTTCTCTGTGATTGAGAGACCATGTCCGGGATTAACCCAGATGGTCTAGCTTGCACAAGTGCACTCTGTTTTGTTTGCATGATGATGAGCTGCCTAATGACACATTTCTGAGGACGTATCCCTGTTGTAACTGATGTGTGACTGTACCCACAATCCTGTCTGAGAGGACTTGACCTTGCAGACCTCTGATCTAGGCTGCCTACCTGTCCGGCACTGACCCCCAGCACTTAGTCCTCAGCCTCAATGCCCCATCTACTCTGACATGCAGACAGCTTTCTCCTACTTACTGTCTTTGTGTATGCTTCTTCTCTGTCCCAACGCTATTCTCCCTACACTCCACATTTGATGGAAGTGTACTGTCAATGATACTGTCATGTCTCCTGAAATATTTTGCTTTCCATCCCCCACATGCACGCAGGCATGCACACACACATGCACACATGCATGAGCACACACACACACACACACACACACACACACACACACACACACACACACACCATAAGGTAACATGCCTCAGCACTGGAGCCCAGAACACTCCTCCAGATCACCATTAAAGCACCCATCAGTCTACATTGCAGTTTTTCTTTCAGACAGAATGTAGCCTCCGACTGGGGCAGCACCATGTTCTCTCATTCCCCTTGTTTGCCCAGTACCCAGAAGAGGATCTGTCACACAATAAGTGCTTACAGACTAATGGCCCTTTCTCCTCCTTTGTCCCCAAACATGGCTGGGAAGATGCAGAGAACCCCTAACAGAGCTCTCAAAGAGTACGTATTACCCCCTCCTTGACATCAGCACAGCTTGGATGTACAGGGATCGTAAAAGATCCACAGGCTCCAAGATCAAGCTTAGAGACCTGGATAGCCTGTCTGTCCCTGGGTTTAGACAGGAGTCATTCTCAGCCCCAGGGAGGTTCAGTTTAAATGCACGTCAATCATGCTTTGGTGAATCCTGGATTAAAAGATCAAAGCTGACAAGCAGTCTGTCAGGGGAGGGGGCAGCCAGGACACAGAAGGAGATGATGGGAGCAGAGTACACACAAAGAAGGGGCTCATGAGGAGCAGGGTCTCTATGCGAGTGCAGTTGGTGAGTTATACAAAAGCTCCCAGCCTAGAGGACTTGGAGGGGTTGTAACCCAGCTCATGTTCCCTACACTACTCTGTGTTCTCCTTTGTGAGGCTGCATCAGGCAGAACTCAACAACCCAGAGGAGAAATCTTTTGTAACAGCACAGAGATGCACCATGGGCCAGCAAGGACCTTAGGTGAGGAGGAGCTGGACTCTGGGGGAAAAACTCAGATTTGGAGGCAGCAGAGTTCAGTTCTGGCCCCTGTAGACCGCCGGCATGCTGGAGTATGCTGGAAAGAGCACCTGTTTGGGAGTACTACTTTTAAGCCCACTTGGATGGGCCAGGAGCTGTGCTTAGGTCTAGGAATGCAGGTGAAGACAAGACAGAAATACAGTGTCCTTGAAATGTGTCAATCGCTGAGGGAAGCAGGCATGAAACAAATAATTGTGTAAATGAATCAAAACAACTGTGATAAGTACTATGCAGGAAAGTCAAGAGTTTTATGAGAGGGGATTATAGGGAGGAGGTCATTTCTAAGAAGCTAAGGGACTGTTCTGGAAGATGCCTGAGGAGAAATTAATTAGAATGTGGGGGGAAATAAGACATCTGACTGGAGAGTGATTTGTACCCACTCAACAAATATTTACTGAGCAACCACTGAACACTGGGGTCGTGGACAATGAAGGAAGTGAAGAGTCCATTGAGGAGGAAGTCAAAGGACAAGAAGGAAAATGAGTGAATGGATGCAGAAGGTAGAGGCAGGGAGCCAGATCTTTCAGGACCTTGGAGAGCAAGGTAAGGAGTTGGCCATTTCTCTGGCAAGAATAGAAAGATGTTGGATGTTTCAGGCAGCTGTGGGACATGATCTGATTTGCATGGTGGGGAGTTCACCTGGTAGCCTTCAGGAGACCAGAGCCTGGTGTGCATTAAGGGCTCGGTGCTTGCTGGTTACTCAGGCCTGCTCCATCTCTGCTCATTTGGTCCATGACGAGCTGCCATTGGCCATGTGACCTGAGGCCTGTGGCCTCAGTCTTTATTACTTAGCTCTTTTTTTTTTTTTTTTGGTTACTTAGCTCTTAATAGGCTCCAGAAGAGGTACTCTGTCCTTTGGGATCTTGGCTCCTGTAGCCCCCCACCCACCCATTTCGTGGCAGACTGGACTGGTCTGGGAGGAGAAAAGGATGGAGATAAACTTACTCCTCACATGCTAAGCTCTTCCCAGAGCCACATGCAAAGCAAGCAGGCTGCTTTCTATTGTGAGACCTACCGATTGGCTCATCATTGCTAATACGTCACAGAGGTAAACACATGATTACCCACCCAGTAGACACTGTCCTTTGCAAAGGAAGCAAGGAATTGTTAACTGGAATCCTGCTTCTGCTCAGGGATTTAGGTTGGATGAAAGAGACTGTGCCTTGTCAAAAAAGGGTTAACCCTTCTCTGGCCTCAGAGAATGAGTTTTGGATAGTCAAAGCCAATCATGGAAAGTCCACTGTCCTTATCAGTGACTGACTTAGAGACCAGCATATGACATAATTCTGGGAGGCTTCAAGGGAAAATTGTCCCTTTTCTAAAAAAAGAACACAAAAAAGAAAGGCTGTCTCATTGTGTCTGCAAGCAATTGGTGGAGCTGCTGCAGTCTTTCTGTCAATTATGAGAGGAAATATTGTTAATGCCCTGAGAATGGCAAAGCCAAACCTGAGATCTAGTTAAACAGCTTAGTTAATCAACCATCCCTTGGGACTTCGATTAAGTGGGAGGATATATGTCCCTTATCATTAAGCCACTTTCCATTGTGATTTCTGGGACCTGTTGAAAGTATTTTAATTGGTGCAGGTTCTCTGAACCTCAGTTTGAGATGTATGTGTAATGCTTTAGAAATTTCACAATCCTTCTGCTAATATTAGATAAGCCAAGTCTAGCAACTCAGCTCCATGCTGTGTGAAATCTATGTCCGGTATGACTTTTTCCCTTGTTATTAGGTAAATGTCAAAAAAATGTTTTGGTGAGGAAGTTCTGCTTGGCTTCTGATTTAGGTGCCTGCTGCTGCTTTAGAGGGTATCTCTCTATGAAAAGAGGCCTACAGAGATCTTCTCTTTGCCTTACACCACCATCTAGAAGTTCAGCCCCACCGAAACAGCTGTGGCTGGATCCATAGCACCAGAGTGTTTTAGAAAATAAACATGAACTCTTCCTCAGAGGGTTGGGTAGAGACTTTTCTATCAGAGAAAAAAGGTAGCATTATTCTCTTTTGACAGAGTCACAAAAGCACATCACAATTTTACCAACTTCGGTTCCAGCATGAGGCACCTGGAGGCATTCTTGGCCATCTACAAGATGGTACCCATTCAAAGCACATTTCTAGCAATGCTGGCCACAGGGGGACAGTTAGTTATGCATGTGAATTGACATACACATCCTGGTCCTGGTCTTCCCAGGCTTTACCTGTCCAATCAAATCCAGATGTCCCCTGGGTCTTGGTCTCTAACCCAGTACCCTGAGGGAAGCACACACTCCCCTGGCTACAAGTCAGCTGATCTCCCTGAATGGTTGGTCTTTCTGCCTTTCTCCTGTAAGCCTCCTATTTTCTGCCTTGAATTGTAGGTAGTCTACAAGTTCCATTTTCTCTGACACGGAAGGATGCTCTGATGGAACACAATAAACACAGGGTTAGTTTTGTTTTTTCTTAAATAAACTTTTAAATAAACAATGACATTCTTATAGATCAATGCCCAAAGTATCAAGACAGAGCTTGATAAATTCCCACTAGATTAAGAAAAAATAGAATATTTCCAATGTCTGGAAGCACCATTGCCCGCCCACCTTCATCTACCTGTTTTGACCTCTCTGACTTCTAGATGAATTTTGTCTGGTTTGGGACTGGTTAGAAATGCATTCACTCAGCAGGTGCTCTTTTGTTACTTTCTTTGGTTCAACACTAAATTTGTAAGATCCATCTGTTGTTGTATATAAAAGTACTTACTTTCATTTTACAGATGAAAAAATTAAGGCTCAGAAAGAAGAATCACAAGCCAAGGTCACCGGACGACTAACAGAACCCACCCCTCCCCCCCATTGTCCCTATGAATGAATCACTTTTTCTCTGTCCCTACAGTGCACTCTAGGGGCAAATTAGCATCTTCTTTTCCTGTCCACCCAGAAGGGCCTTTTTCTCTTTCTGAAAGAGACTAAGTTCTCTCTTTTTTTAAAAGCCCTTCCTCATTCTTGGCTCCAAAATGAAATCCCCTTTATTTCCCCAGCCTTTTCCTTCCTGTGCTCTGGATATAAAGCCTTTCCCTAGCTCCATTTGCAATTACCACTGAGAGAAATCTCATCTATTTTGGGCAATTCATTTGTACGTTCACACTGGGGCTGTCTTTAACACACCTGAATGATCCTCTTCAGGACAGTGGGCCCCCTCTGGGCTACACCTTTTCAATGCCACCAGCTGCAGACTCACTCCTCCTCCATCAGAACTCTTATCCTTTTCATGATTTCATTCCTTGCACCGTTGGAAATGGATCATTCAACCCAGACAGTACTGATAAGATGAATAGCTCTTCCCTGCCTGGGGCCACTGGGTTTACCAACACTTTAATGTAAGCATCTTCTACAAGAATTTAATTTAGATATTTAGACAACAGTTTTTTTTTTTTTTTAATCTAACACCACTGTGGCATCACTTCTGAATAGAGTAAGACTAATCTGAAGGCTATTTAATCAGGAGGTAGGTAAGAGGGTCCATGTCTTTGGGGTATACAGGATAAAATAAGGACTGACATTTGAGACTTTTAGCCAGGTAAACAAATCACTGTGTGACCTTGAGAATGTCACTTCCCCACTCTGGGCTTCAAGGTCCTACTAGTGAAATGAAGGGACTATGAGCTTGACCAGGAAAGGGACACCTTGTGGGGAGTCCATTTGAGACAACAACCCTCAACTGTGGCTTGCACTGGCATGTTGCCATGATTTAGATCTGGATGTGCCCCAAAGTCCTAGGTTTTTAAACTTAGTCCCTTGCCCATGGCATTACTGAGAGGTGGTTAGAATCTTTAGAAGGTGGGGTCTAGTGGGAGGAAATTAAGACCCTGGGGGCGGGGCCTCGAAGGGGATCCTGGAAACCCAAACTTTTCTTGTCTCTTTCTCTTTGCTGTCCTGCCAGCAGGAGGGTGAACGGGCCTCCTCTGCCATGTATTCCGCCATAATGTCCTGTGCCACCACTGGTCCAAAGCATCTAGGTCATGCTACAGTGGGCTGAAACACCTGAAACCTTTCATCTTTTAAATGGAGTATTTCAGGTATTTTGTCTCAGCAGTGGAAAGCTGACTAACCAATATCCTGTGTAGAAGATAAGTGAAGGCAGGAATCCCGCCTTAAAAGCTGTGCTCTCCAGGGAAGTGGGCTCCTTCCCATAACTCACACAGTAAATCTGGGGTGCCTGAGCAGCAGTTCTGGTGCTATTGCATATGCATGATTTTCTTAGGAAAACTGTCCGGAGCTTTCCAGCTTCTCAAAGCACCCATGTCCTCCCAAATGATTCAAGACCATTAATTTACAAGGTCTCTCAGGCCCCCAGTTTGCCTGTCATTCTGTACGCTTGTTGGTATTCCATTTTGCCTCCTAATACCCTCCTTCTTCCTCAGGATCAATAAACACAGCCCTACTTCTCAAATAGAATAGCCAGAGAGAGGACATCCGGAGTGTCAAAGGTTCTAGTTCTCAGTGAGGTGGTTCAACACCAAAGGGACTGAGGAGAGAAAAGTGCTCTTAGGAAGGGTGGGGTAAAAAAAAACTTAGCAAAACATGCTCTTTGGCAATAGCAGGGTAAAGGAGTAGGGGTAACAGCATGAAAGGCAGCTGCAGACAGAGACGGTGAGAAGCTGCCCTTGTTTGAAGTTTCAGGCTGAGAGTCAAAATTAAAACAAATGCAGCTGAGGCAGGTGGGTGGTGGGGAAACTCTCATGGGAATTCAAACTCTGGGAAATGTCAGCCACTAACTGAGATTTCCATATTTACCTACATTGATGCATAGAGCAGGTTTGCAAAGAGCAACCCCTCCCCTGACCTCGGAGCACCCATTATTGCAATCCAGGGATGGTCAATGTGCCTTTGATTGGGTTTGATCAGTTGCGTTGCACAAAGGATTTTGTGCTCAGCTTTTTTTAAGCCTCCGTTAAATATTTAAGTAGCCAGCCCCTGGAGCATTTAAATTAGGATTTGATTTATGTCAAATTGATTTACACACCACCTTTGCTGATCAGATCCTCTCTGCGGGGAATGTGAAATTGTGGCCAGGAGATTCAGTTTGTCAGCTGAGGGGAGCAGATCTGGAAGGTTAGGCGAATTGGAGACTGATCTGTCATTTTGGAACAGTTGGATTCTGAAAGGATTCCTTGTGATAAGCCCTTTCCTACTTGGGCTTCATTAAGTTTTGGATTCTTGCAATCAATCCATCCTAAAGGAAACACATATCCTCCAAACACTACTGGTGATGAGTGATAGCAGAATCTATTCCCTAGAATCTTAAGTGGGGTCTTCATAACTCCTAGGGTACTTGAGAGTAGATATGCCCCACTTTAAATAAAGTCGGGATATGAAATTTCCAATTTACAGCAAGGCAAATTAGGTAGAGTAATTCTTTCCATTACTCTAGAGTATGGGCCATGGGATTCTTTTTCAGTACTGGTGGCCACCCAGCATTTTCAATTAAACCCATCCATTCTGGTTTCTCTTCTTCAGATGTCTGAGTAAATGCATTTCTCCCTCCCTCCCTCCCTCCCTTCCTCTCTCTCTCTGCTTCTCTTTTTCACATGATAATTATAACTGTAGTGTTTTGAGTCCATGCTATGTCCTAATGTTCTGATAAGTCTTCCATTGATATTGTTTCATTTAATATGCAAAACAACCCTGCTATTTTCTCCCATTAACTTGTTCTCCCCTCAGTGTTAATGATGATAAAATTGGGGTCTGGACGGGTTAAATAACAAGCCCAAGGTCATGCAGCAGGTAAGTGATAGAGCCAGGATTTGAACCCAGGTCACTCTGAGTCTAAATATGAAGATTGGAGGTCTCAATCTGCAGAGAGGTGGGGGTGGGCAGCTGGGTGAGTGAAGCAGTTAGAGCTCACTGTGGCTTAACCAATCCCACTGAGAGTGGAGAAAGGGGTTGACAGAGGGCCTTACTAGAATAAAGATGAAATTGATCCCAGGATGCAAGGAAGTGTTCTCTCCACTGCTCCTTCAAAGCCCTCCACTCCTTGATTATGGCACGTTTCCAAGACTCTTTTCCAGGTGTCATTTTCCTAGCCACACCACCTCCCCTGCCAGCCCCCACCTAAGCCCCTTCCCCATCTCTCCTTGATTATGTCTTCCCCAGTTTGGGGACTGCAGCAGCTGTCTGCCCACAGGCCACAGAATGAATCCTCAGCCCAAACACATCAGAGGATTTGCCAGTAAAAAAATATCCAGAGAGGGTGCAATGTCTAACCTAGAGAAACAGGATGCCAAGGTGCCATTTCAGGCGCTGAATCAGGAAACTCTAGAACTGGAAGAAGTCCTAAAGGTGTATCAGCTCAGGATTGGGAAAGTATAGTTCAAATGGGGAGAGTGACTTATCTATCTATCAGCGCTCACCTGAGTGAAAGAACCGGATTTCATTCATTCATTCATTCATTCATTCATTCATTCATGCATTCAAAGATTTATCAAACAGTTACCATGTACCAGTCATAGGACTTGGTATAAACAAGTGAAATAAAACAACTTCAAGGGGCTTGTTGTCTAAACTACAGATGGTACAGCTCCCACCTTAAAGATTTTTTTTAATCCATGAGGATATGAAAGTTGGATTTATATTTTAACAAGCATGATTAGGACCATTAACCTTAACTGTGTGAACATGGTTGGCTCTGGAGCCAATACAACACACTTTTGGGTGTGCTGGGGTGGAGACTTGATCTTGAGTGTTATATGTGACCCTGACCCCTTAAACTCTGCTGCCTTTCTGTGCTCTTTTGGGTGTGCTGGGGTGGAGACTTGATCTTGAGTGTTATATGTGACCCTGACCCCTTAAACTCTGCTGCCTTTCTGTGCTCTGTTCCCTGTCCATTATGAGCTGAACAGCTTTGTCCCATGACTCCCTTCTGCCATGATAACGCCACCTTGAAGTCAGCTGACCATGGACTGACTCCCCTAAAACCTGAAACTTGAGCCAAATTAAATTTCTCTTCTTAGAAGTTGTGGGTGTCAGGTATTGTGGCCCAGCAATGGGAAAGCTGACTACTACAGTCATAGTACTTGCCATGTTCTCGATCTCATAGTATCTATACATATTGTATCACTTAATCCTTCTAGCAACCCTATGAGGTAAGTAGTATTGCATTCCCATTCTACAGATAGAAAGACTGAGAGACAGAGATATAAAATGACTTGACTAAGGTCAACTAAAGGCAGAGCTTGGATTCAGATTCAGCTTACCTGTCTGCATTATTCTACCTTGTTTTTTCCCACTACTTCCAAGCAGGATGTTGTAAAGGGGAAAAACACTACCAATGCACCCTTAAAATATAGTCAAATAGATAAAAGTACAAGTAAAAAAACAAAGTAAGAGTTAAGAAAATAGATGATACACAGTAGCCAAGGTCATAGATCTGTAAGGCGTATCCTTCCCCAGGGTTACTAATGCTAGACCATAAGTCTAGGCATGAGTCTTTTGGCAGACAAAAAGCAAAAAAAAATTAAAATTGTCAATTATATTATTCTCATAATTTTTTGTGAAAAAAAAAATAGCTCATGGGAAGTACAAGAAAAGAATATATAAGTGCACCCGGAACTCTTAAAGGCAAAGATGTAGACTGTTCATCTCTGGAGAGCATCCTGGGATAAACAGGAATGAAGATGCATCACGATATCGGTATAGAGCGGGGAGAGAGGCAGTATCATTTTCCTAGGGCTGCCATAACAAAGCTCCACAGACAGTGGCTTACAACAATAGGCACTTTTGCTCTCGTAATTATGGGGCGTAGAAGTTTGAAATCACCTTTTCCCAGGAGCATGCTTCCTCCAAAGCCACTAAGGGAGGAAGCTTCTTTACCTCTTCCAGCTTCTGATGGCTCTGAAGTTCCTTGATTTGCGGCATCGCCCCTCCAGCCTCTGCCTGTTTTCACAGTTCTGTCTTCCCTTGGCTTCTGTGTCTCTTTTCTTCTTACAGGACATCAGTCATGTTTGATTAATCAGCATGACCTCCTTTTAATTTAAATTGTACCTTCAGCAACTCCATTTCCATGTAATGTCCAATTCAAAGATTCTGGGTGGCTACGAATTTGGCAGGGCTACTGTTCAACCCACTACGCACCACACCCAGCCAGAGAAGACCTCTCTGGGGAGGTGACTTTTTTTCTGCTCTTAAGAATGAGGAGGTCCTGGCTATGCGCAAACGTGGGGGAAAAACAGTTCAGGATGAAGTACAGAGGCCTGACCCTACTTCTGGGGTGAAGATAGTGTGCAGGAACAGCAAGGGGACAGTAGAGAGAGGCCAAGGCAATGCCAGGAGCTTGGGGTTTTATGCGGTATCCAACAGTATAGATTTTGAGCAGAAGTGTGACCTGAATGGCTTGCTTTATAACTGCTCACTGTGACCTTTGCATATAGCTCAACTTAAAGGGAGCAAATGATGTAAAGAGCAGTGGGATGTTCCGGAGGCATCCCTGTAAGTCCAGATGGCAGCTTTGACTAGCTCAGTAGCAGCGGAGATGGAGAAAAGGGGATCTAGACCATATTTATCACAGATAGATTTGCTGATGGTTTGATTACATGTTAGGGAGGCAAAAAAAAAAAAAATCATGAGGTCCTATGTGTTTTATGCTAGGCAGCTGCCATTTTTCACTCAGGAAACACCTGGTCCTCTTTTCTATGTCCACACTTACAATAGTTCAGCCTCATTCGCTTAGCCATTCCATATTTTGAGCAAATGACAACTTTCTATGTATGAATTCCCCTATTGCTGGACACTTAGGTTGTTTCTAATTTCTCATAGTTACAGCAGCACTGCAATAGATATTACTTTAAACATTGATCTCATTGCTCATTTCTTCAGCAAGTGTCTTGAACAGAATTTGGCACTTCTTCAGGCTACAAGTGTAGCTGAGTAAAAGGGCATTTTAGCTCTAAGAGAGTGTGGGTTTTCCATAATACATTCCCATGGTTTTGATAGACAGAAAAAAAGCCCATCCCTTACCTGCCCTCTGAAACTGAACACTCTAAGGAGCCTCCTCTTTTCACTTCTTGAGCCTTCTAAAATTTAAAAATTACAAGGTTCCTATAGGCCATATGCTACCTTCTGTCTGGCCTCTAAAAGCTTGGAGTGGCATTTTGGGAATGAAGACCAGGCTGCCAACTGAAGCATGGATTTGGGAAATAGCCCAGGTCTCCTTGCAGACAGTTTTCTCTCATCTAATACTTGGCCTGCTTTGAACCTGTGTCCAGCAGGAGGAGGGGAGATTAGAGACCCATACCTGTTCTGACTCACAGCAAGTCCTTCTTGGGAGGGAGGGAGGGAGAGAGAGACAGAGAGAGAAATTTATTCTCTCACTTTACTTCCTAATCCTCTTCCAAAAGGTACCTGCAATGCTTTTTCATCTTCTCTGAATCTCTACTCTCATCAGGAACAGACAAAAAAGTTTGAAGCAACACACACAACAGAAGAATAATTTCCTTAATATGCAAAAAGTTCGTATGACCTAAACAAAGCAATAATTCTATTAAATGGATGAAAGACCATTTAAAGAGGTAATCACAGAATTATCCAGAATGGCCAACAAACATGTAAAGGTATGTGCCCTCACTCATTGTTAAAGAAAGGGAAATTAAAATAATGAAAACAAATACACATACACTATTGTAACTCTCAGAATGAGGTAGATGAAAGAACTTGATAATCCCCTATATCTTTCTTGTTTGTTTTTGGCTTTTTGAGAAAGGGCTTCACTATGCAGTTCAGACTGGCTTTGAATTCACTTTGAGGCCCAGGTTGGCCTCAAACTTGGAGCAATTTTCCTGCTTCTGCCTCCAGAGCGCTGGGATTACAGGCATGTGCCACCACGCCTGTCCTGTCCGCTATATTTTGTAATGTCCAGGGAAAAGGATTCTTATACCCTGGTGGGGAAGTGGGTGGTAGTGTGCAAACTTGGGGGGGACAATTGGAAATATGTTCTTCGAGGAATTTCTAATTCCATTGGTAGGAATTTACAGTATACATACACCACTACTTCCCCATGAGAACAAAGATAAGTGTACTAAAATGTTTATTGCAATATTGTTTGTTGTAGCAAAAATCCTGAACACAGCTTGATTGTAAATCAATAGAAAATCAATAGAATATTGATTGAATAAATGGTGAAACATCTATACAAGATATAAAATTAAAAGGAAGAGGCAAGTTTTCCAGCACAATGTATTGTATTTGTACACGAAAATTTTCTGGAAGGGGGCTGGGGATTTAGCTCAGCGGCAAAAGCGCCTGCCTGACAAGCGCAAGGTCATGAGTTCGGTTCCCGGTACCAGAGAAAAACCACAAAAAAAAAAAAAGAAAATTTTCTGGAAGGACATATAAGAAAACACAATCCTAGTTGCTTCTACAAAATAGGGTTAAAAATACGATGAAGAGAATTTCACATTTTTATGCTTCTGCAGCACTTCCTATAAAGCATTACCATATGTCACTTTTATGACTAAAACTTGTTTACAAAATATTTTAGCAGAAAGCAGATCATTTACCACTGGACTTAAAATCTGGAAACTGGAACATCTGAGTCCTAACTCAGGTTCACATTCTATTTATGAGTGTAGTACATGGATTAACTACTGAACCTATCTGAGCCTGATTTTCTCATCACTAAACTGAAGATGCTATAGGTTTGTTGACTTTGGCCATTGTTGTTTATGTTATTTGCTAGTGGGGTAAACTGGTACAGAAAAGTAAGCAACTTAACTGGCCCTGACATTTTTGTTCCTCATGTTTTACACAAACATGGACCAGATATTCATGTCACTTACCTTGTTAGGGAAACAAAATTATATTTCCCCAGCAGAGGGCAGATCTGGAGATGTTCAAGGTGATCCACTTTTCACCTTTCCTGCTGTTAACTTCCCCTATAGTCTAGTGCATGCTGGGAGCAAATAATATTACCACTTATGTTGATGTTAATCTCCTGGTGAGATATTTCTCTAGAGACTTCCTTAAAGTTTAGAAGGTATGTCTTGAGTAAGAGTCAACAGAGACATAGTAAGTATCAGCAGAGCAAATCACTAAGCAGGGGAAATATTAGAAATAAGGGCAAGAAATGAGATGGTGATGATGTAGATGAAAGCAGAAACTAGCCCACTACAAGAAGGAGGACCAGCAAATAAAAACAGAAGATCCTAGTGGCAGGCAAAGATCAATTTGAAGGAGTCTGTGCCCTACAAGTCAAAGGATGGGAAAAACAAAACTGATACCAATTTTCCCTACAATTAATTATAAAGCGGGAAAAGACTGAATGGAGAGACCGAGAAGATGGCCAGGAGAGAAAACCTTGCAGATAGCATTGTCTCTGAGGAATGTTGCTAAGACAAGGGTATTGTCCTGGGAGTTATGTCACGGGGACCATGATGACAAAGACTCCCTGGTGAGCGCCAGCTCAGACACCAGGTTTTGATGGAGTGTCTGCTGGTCCCCATGGGTGAGACCCTCATTCGTTTCTATTTTAAGGAAGTGACCATGGTGAGCAAGTGAAAAAACACCTGCTGCACAAATGAATCAAGAGTACTATTCACTTAGAGGAAGAGACTTGACCTTCCAAGACCATCATCCCAAGGAGGTGAAGGAAACAAACCAAAACAAAACAAAACAAAGTCTGGTCTTTTTCCTCTATATAAATCATGTTGGCTTATATCAGCACATTTGGCTAATGTACAATTTACAAATTGCCACCAAAGGTGTCCTAGCTATCACTGACTCAATACCATGGTCAGAATGGTGGTGAAAGCATGCAGGCATTATCTCCTTTAATCTTGGATTCCAACCTATGAACAGGTACCCTCCGCACCCCCACATGACACATGAGCTTTGAATTTGAAGAGGGAAAGTGCTTGCCCCAGGCTACCCAGCTGGGACTGAAACCCAGAGGTGTGAATTCCAAAGCCCCAGCTGTGAGCTGCCTGTGACTGACAATGACCACTGTGGGAGAGGATCTAGTCCCCATATTTTATAGATAGGAAGGCAGAGAATTGGAAAACCAGAGCTCAGAGTTAGCACTGTCAGACTCCAACCACCTGCAGCTTTCTCCATGCAAATCTGCTCATCCAGGGTAGGTGGGAAAGTGTTTCTAGATCTGTGTTTCACAGCCAATGGCAGGTTCCTTTTCCAGAGGACATTCGGCAAGGAACAGAGACCTTTTGAGTTGCCACAGCCTAGGAGGCTGGTGCTAGCAACATCTCCTGGACAGGGGCCAGTGATGTTGCTAGGTACACAGGATAGCCCATACAATGAAGAAATATTGGCTCCAAATGTCAATAGTACTGAGGTTAAAAACCCAAGACTCTTAACAGGAATTTGTTTGCTTTTTGCTACTTATACATCCTCTACTCTCCTTTGTTTTTTCAAATTAATGTTTACATACATAATTAATCCAAGAGGGAAATCTTGTGAGTGGTAGAAATATTCTCATTAAGTATACAAGATGCAGAGAAAAAGCTAAAACACGCCACCCTTTCTTCACAGGTGAAGTTTTCATCAGCAAATTGGTGCACAACTTCTGACACAATTTCTACACATGGATTTATATGAAATATATGGTTTTCTTTTGTATATCATACAGGTAGTGAGAATGCTTTTATGCTTGTACACTGCATAGAATAATATTCCAATTTCCTTTAACTTGCTTTTTTCTCTTGTGATCTTCTCTTAAAGCAGCAGTCCCCATCATTTTTGGCACCAGGCAAAAGAAGACGATTTTCCCACAGATGGGGATAGTTTGTTTTTTTATTTGTATACATTTGAGATAGCATAATAATTACCTTCCCCAGCACTAGCATCACAACCTCAGCTCCACGCTGGATCATCAGACATTAGATTCTCACAGGAAGCACAGTTGAGTGATGGGGAGTGGCTGTACTACAGACGAAGCTTCTTTACTCCCTTGATTGAAGCTCACATCCTGCTGTGTGGCCTTGTTCCTAAGAGGCCACAAACCAGTGTCTGTCCATGCCCCAGGGAATAGGGTCCCCTGTCTTAGAGAATTATGTCAATACACAGTAATCTACCACATTCTCTCTCTTTCTTTTTTTTTTTTTTTTTTTTTTGAGACGGAGTCTCACTATGTATTCCAAGCTAGCCTTGAATTCACTATGTAGCACAGGCTGGTCTCAAACTCACAGCGATCCTCCTGCCTCTGCCTCCCTGAGTGCTGGGATTATGGGTGAGCTCCCACATTCTTTTCCACTGTTGCACTGTGTTCCATAGTTAGACACATTGCATACTTTATTTAGCCATTCACATATTAAAGACCATCTGTGCAGCTTGTGGCTGTTCCGGGACATGACACAGGACTTCAACTAACACTCTTCTACTCACCTGTAGGGTCAGTATCAAGAGCTGGTCATGGAGTAGGCCAAAAAAAAAAAAAGTATTTTTAAATACTATATTCCCCAAAGTTTGCACCAGTTTATACTCCCATCAGCAGTGTATGGAAATGCTGGTTTCCCTGCCTCTTCATCAAAATGCTGTATCACAACTTTTAGTTTCAGCCGATCTGGACAGTTAAATGTCTAGTTTTAAACCTTGAAGCAACAAACAGGAATTTCTAGAGAGGACAGGTCTCTCCTTGGCCTCTCATGCAAGGGCTGGTACTTTTCACCTTTGACCACTTAATAGATACATGCTTTGCTTTTCTTTATTCTCCTTGCTCCTTTTTTCTTCCTCTCCCTCTTCTCCTTCTCCTTCTCCCTCTCCCTCTTCCTCTTCCTTCTTCTCTCATTCTTCTTCTCCTTCTCCCCTCATCTCCGTCTACTTCCCCTTCCAGACTCTGGCTTGAACCCAAGGGCGTCTACAGCTGAACTATGTCCCCAGGCTTTTTTTTGAATTTGATTTTGAGACCTTATCTGGCTGAGTTGCCCATCCTGGCCCAGAAACTTGCCATCTTCCTCCACAACCTCCTAAGTAGGTAGAATTACAGGTGTGCGTGATACGCCTGTCTACCTAGGGTTTCTGAGCAATTCATCTCAGAATACATTTTCTGAGGACCTACTATGTACTGGGCACAGTGCTCAAAGCCATCCTGATACAGAGAAAATAAGCTCCCACAGGCAAACTCTGATAGAACATTGGCAGACACAAGTTCCAGGTCTGGAATTAAGAGAGAAAGGGGGAAACATGTTCCGATTTATTCGGGTAGGAGAAGCCTCTGGAAAAGATGCTTGAAGTGAACTGGTTTTTGGGCTCGGTCCACAACTTCTATTTTTATTAATTAAGTGTCTTTCTCTATTGTCTGTACACACACGCCCTCCCAAAATGTCCTGGGTCCCAGCAGAGTCTGGTACAGGGCAGACACCCAGGAAACATTTGAAGGAGTGGTCTGGTGGGACTCAACACCCCCGTGAGTAGTCATTACTGCTCTTCCTTTTTACCCAGAAGAATTTCAACACTCAGACAAGTGAAATATTTGGCTCCAAGTCACACGGCCAGCGAGGAACAGAGATAAATTAGAACGGGTCCACAGAGTTGGAAGTCTTGCTCCTGACCCCAGATATTAGAAAGGAACACCCAACCCCCACCCAGCTGAGTGAAAGTTATGTAGAGCCATAGGCTAGGGAAAGGAGGAAAAAGTGGGAACTTTTCCAAATCTTTTCCTCTGCCCTGGGATGTGGGAAGTCTGGCTCTTGAGGCTGGGAGGCTGTGAATCCTGGTCCTTCTGCCCATCGGCCGAGCATCCCACCACTTTCTCGCCCCATCCTCTGGTTTTATTGTCCTGGCTTCTTTGCCCTGCCGTGCCCCCTCTTCCCTATCTTGTCCAACCCCCTGGCAGGGAATTAAAATTTCTCTGGGTTCGGCTTCGCTCTTGCGCCCCCCCCCCCCCAGCAGCTGCGGGGCTGGGGTGAGCCCGGGAGGGCCGCACAAAAGCCATACTGATGATGGTGTCTGTGAGCTGTGCTGGGTGTGCTGGTGGTTCACGCCTCTGTGTGTGTGTGTGTGTGTGTGTGTGTGTGTGTGTGTGTGTGTGTGTATCTGGCCAACGTGAGCCCGTCTCACTCCGCCCTTGGGCGGGGGCCATGGATCATTACAGATTTTTCTTGGTGGCGCTGAGAAGAGGGAGGGGACGGGGAGCAGATGGCAGACAGGCTGGTGGCGGTCGCTCCTGCCTCCTCCTCCTCTCACCAAGCAGATGCCCTCAGAACAAGGGCCCTGAAGCAGAAGCAGGATTGGGGGGGAAACTCCGTATCAATTAGTGTCAAAGGCCCCGGAGCTGTGGAGGAGGGGCGGCCAGTTGGCTCTGGCTGGGGGAAGGGGGGAAACCAAGGGTGGAGGAGGGGCCAGGACCAGCCTGCAGCCTGCAGGGCTTAACACAGACTCACCCTTAAACAATGGAGGGCAGCGCCTGCCTTCCACAGAGGGGTAAACTGAGGCTTGGGGTGGATAAAGAGCAGGCTCAAGGTCTTACAGCTCCTGAACTGGGGCTAATACTATTATTAGAGGCCCAATATTAGATATTATATACTATTAAGTAACATTAGACATTAGATAATGTGAACCGTTGATAAATAATATTATTGATATCCTTGCAGCTATGGAATGATATTACCCTCACTGCCGAGCATTCACCATACGCCATGAGCTTGGATAGTTCCCTAATGAATGTAATCTCCCCAGTGGCCTGGTAAGACCTTAATACCTTTGTTTAATAGGAAAAGAATCTGGAGCTCAGAGAGAGGAGTCAGGCCACCCAAAGTCACACAGCCAGCTAAGGCTGATGTCCTAACCCAGAACTGAGCCAACCAATAAGCAAAATGTTAGGTTTGCTGGATTTGCCTTGAGGCTGGATTGAGTCCATATTGGCTTAGAAGAGCAGTTATTCTACCTCCCCACTGGTTACCTTACAACAAACAAACAAATAAATTTGGATTTGAAGTCCCGAGACCAAAATTTAGCCTGCTATTCCCAAGCTGTGTTGGGCAAATCACAGCGCCTGAGTTTGTTTCCTCCATATCTTTGATGTCAATCAATAATGGCGGATTGGTAAATTTCTTTTGGTACAGTGTATGTTTACAATGGAACACTGTGAATATATTAAACAATGATGAAAGGCTCAGGAGGTTGAGGCAGGAGGATCACAAGTTTGAACTCAGCCCGGGCAACTTAAGGATGCCCTGTGTCAAAATAAAACATAAAAAGGGAGTGGGGATATGCCTCAGTGCAAACGCCCTGGGCTCAGTCCCCACTATGCTATATCTAAATACAAACATATATACATGCATAAATATAAAAAAAAGGGGGTGCTGGGGCTGTAGCTTACTATCCCTAGGATTCAGCCCTC
This sequence comes from Chinchilla lanigera, assembly GCF_000276665.1. Classification (NCBI taxonomy): domain Eukaryota; kingdom Metazoa; phylum Chordata; class Mammalia; order Rodentia; family Chinchillidae; genus Chinchilla; species Chinchilla lanigera. The sequence continues at coordinate 12,448,203 of NW_004955455.1, forward strand.
TGTACTGAAAAAATAAAAAAGATCAGAGGGATAGATATTTCCATGGGAAGATACTGAGACTGGATTGTCAATTTTTAAAAAGTCTATAATGAAACAATATGCACAATATTATTTCCCATTGGTTAGGACACACAGAAAGAAAAAGATGAAAAAATGAGAAAGAAAGGTAGGAAAAAAAAAAGAAAACAAGAGTGAATCCAGAATCATACATCCCCAAATAGTTCTGATAGTTACCTTGTGCAGTAATAAATTTTTTATATATCAGTGTTTACAAAACTTAATACTGATACAAGCAACACATATTACCAGCTGGCCCATCTCTGATGTGAGGAACCAGGGCCTGGTTCTGCACACTATAAAGTTCCTCTTCCATGCAAGGGATAATTTATTTCTTTGGGATAGGCTAGGCAGCCATAAGATGTGTGGCAGGAGAGACCTCAGTTAGAGACCCAGAGAGTGCTGTGAGGCCGAAGTGAAAATGCGCTATCAGCTAAAGGGGTACCGGGGAGGGAAGGGTTAAGGAACAAACCCACACAGCTGACCCTGGAGTGGCCCACTTAGGAGACCATCTGCCGGCAGGCCGGCAGCTGCCAATCCGAGCAGGGCCTGGCCTGCGCAGGCTCCTCCCAGCCCACACAGGAGCAGCAGCCAGATGCTGGCCTTGGCCTCTGCCTCCAGCCAGCGGGGGCTGGAGAATCCCCACTTTTCCACCCCCAACCCAGCAGCAGCACTGGTATCCCAGGTGACAAAGGTTACCAACTCTCTCTCTTCTGGTCTCCTCTGACCAGCCAACAGAAGGTGGTTGTCCCTTTGGGCGGGTGACAAAACTGAATCTCAGAGCAGCGAAATGCCTTGCTTCAGGTCGTTCTCCTTGGAAGTCAACCCAGGCTCCTGGAGAGGCAGCAAACCTCTCTATGCCCTGATGGACATAAATCTCTTCAACAGAAGTTGAGAATCAAAACAGTGGCCCATATTCCAGAGCCCATCCCAAGATCTAGGACAACAGGGCGGGATGGGCACTGGGGAGCTGAGGAGGGAGATGGAGGAGTCCAGGGAGCTGGCTTGGAATCTCTCCTCCATTCCCATACCACCTCCTCCACTGCTCTATCCAGAAGGTCTCTACCTTTCTGTGTGGGAAAATCAAGACCTCTGCTACTGAAGAACTCAGGAAACAAGTCGGATAGTGAGGTTTTCACATCTCCTCCCCCACACCATTACCTCACAGCCTGTGTCAGGTCCTGGGGGACCAGAAGATGGGTGACAAAAGAGTTAAGCGGAGGGGCCTTTGGAGGAGGGACAGAATCCTCCCTGGAAACTGCCCAAATGTCAGGCTGAGCGGATCACGACTGGCAGCCGAAGGAGCCAGAGCGAGAACAGAAAGTCCCAGAACAGATGGGCCAGCCAGGGCACAAGAGGGATGAAATGGCTGTCATAATCGTAATATCGCAAATTCCTCTGGTGCATTCCTGTTTTCAAAGCTCATTCAAATCCATTATCTTATTGGAATCTCACAACTCCCCTGGACAATAGACAGTCAAGGGCTAAGAGACCCTTCTGGCAAGCTGAAACAACTAAACTCAGAGAAGTTAAGAGCTCGGCCCAAGGTCACACAGCCAATTTCTTGTCAAAATGATAAAAAAGGGAATAACATTTCCTAAATCCTAAATCAACCATGAGTGCACTTGGGAGTCTATCCCCCTATGCCCTAATTTGAGGACTTGGACTGATGGTATTGGTGGTAAAATAACAACAAAGACAACGTGTGCTGGTAACTTACTCTGTGATAGCACTGTTTTCAACACTTAATGCATACCAGCTACTTTAATCCCAACTTTGACCCTGTATGAAGTAGGTATTACCATTGGATCCAATTTACAGATGTAAGAGACTGAGGTTTACCTAGCTGGACACAGTGATAATTCAGTGGAGCAAAGATTCAAATACACACTGCATGTCCTTCACCAGCATACCAGCTGTTCCCAATTGTGGTGCATATTAGGATCACCCTAGGGAAGATTTAAAGAACCCCAATACCCAAGTCTATTTCTAAATCAATTGAATCAGGATATCTGGAGATGAGGCCAAGGTATTAGTATTTCTTTAAGTGATTCCAGATCATTTCGATGAGCAGCTCAGTTTGGAAACCACCTCCTTATACTCTCCTCAGGGACTTTTCCATTGATCCTCTCAGAAGATCTGTGGGATGTACGATGTTCCCTCAGTTTCCCCACCTGTAAAATGGGGTCCTTCAGCTCAGGCAGACTAAGGACTTTCCCCTCCAGGCTCAGGAGAGAAAAGTTAATGCCCCAGAGTTTTGAGCTGAGAGTTCAAAAAGGAAGTCTGTGTCCACCGCTTTTTCCTCCCCTTCCCCGTCTCAGAGGCAGCCAGAGTTCTGGGAACCCATAGCAATCTTGCTGTAAAACTTTTATTATGTTTATTTCAAATTAAGCTTTTGTGCCACTGCCAACAGTGGAATCTGTAGCCACAGGGACCGCAATGCTACCACTAGTGTTTTTCGTCTTCTCTGGCTGAACCCATCGGGTGCTTCCAAAGCACAGTGAAATAAATGGAGCAGGAGCTTCAGGTACTACCACGGCAACAAAAGAAATGGACCCTGGGAGCAGATTATGGTTTGGTGAGAATGGGGAGGGTTTTATTTTCCAGACACTGAAAGTCATCTCCGCTTCTGCCTTTGAAATCGTGGGCAGGCAGCAGGACGCTGCTCTCCTTTCTGAGTCCAGAGGAGCAGAGTAGAGGGGAGTTTGTCTTGGGATAGAGTCCTGGCTACCAGCTGTGCTAACAGGCTGTCATTCACTGGTCAATTTCCTTGCCTGTAAAGTAAGGGAATTGGAGCCCTTCCTCGTTCTGATCTGCCTTTTGCTAAGAAGAAGATACTTTGCCTGCAGCACCTGTGAGCCACAGGATAGAAAACAGAAATCCAAATGAATGTAGAAATCTGAAAAAAAAAAAAAAAAAAAAACCAACAAAAAACCCAGGGCTCCTTGGAGATCCCTCTGCTCTCAGGAGCAGCTACCATCGGAAGCTACTGTTTTGTTAAAATACCAAGTTGCACAAGATGTCCCTCTGATCTTTCTTGGAGCCTGCAGTCCTGGTCCACAAATGGTTGGGCACAATGGGGGCACTTCTAGGATTGTGACGTGTAGGAATGTGATGCCCTAACAAACAATGCTTCATAGGAGGTGGATAGCGGAATGGCTCGGAGGGACACGCCTCCTAAGAGCTCAGCAGGTGGCAAACCATGGATCCTTGGAACACCAAAGTCCGATCTTATGGTCTCAAAATCTTAAAAGCAGGCATATAATCAGTGAGGTGGGGCTGGGGATTTAGCTCAGTAGCACAGTGCCTGCCTGGCAAGCACAAGGTCATGAGTTCGATTCCTGGTACCGGAGAAGAGCCAAAAAAAAAAAAAAAAAAAAAAATCAGCAAGGTGTGGGAAGCCTGGAGCTCACACAAGTTTGGAGATCTTCTTTAACAAAAATAATATAAAAATTTAAGAGTAACGATCAAGATGGTATGTTTTGAGGAAGAGAGTAAATAACACACAGCAAACATGTAAAAGCCAAGAAAACCCACAAACACCCAAAATACGGAGCATAATTTAGTTTTTATGAGTTAACATCCTAAAATACATCTATCAAACTTGATTCCGTATACTTTTTGCCTGTATATCCTGATCACTCTTTCATATCGCAATTTTGTGCTATCATCATCTATGGAGAGAAAAGAAACATAATTCAGTATTTTCTCTGTGGTAGGGTGCTTAAGAGGGCTTTGAGGGGATAGAGGCCAGGGTACTGAGAGCCCCCATAGGGGATATGAACATGGAGGGACACAATGATACGTGAAGGTGACAGGAAATGAGAAGATGACAGGCCTCAAGCCACGGTGGCAAGCCCCTAGGGAATCTGGGGGAACAAGACCTTCAGCTGTCTTTCTCGTCTTCACCAGTCCATTGGAAATTGTTTCCCTCTTGAAGCTGTTCTGGGAATAACGTGTTAGCCATATCTGGATATCCCTGTACTGCAGTCACCTCATTTTTAGTTTATGACTTCTTCTCTTCTAACCTGTACTGGCTGGCCTGCTTAAAAATCTCCAATTCCTGGGGAGGAAGTAAGTAGAGGGTATAGAAACTGGAAATATGTATAAGCGTGTCCTCAGTTGTGACAGCAATCTACACACTTGTTGACTTCAAGCTTTCGCAGGATGTCTCTGAGAGAACAAAGAATGAAATACACCTCTAGAGCCCCGGTGACTGGGGCTTAGGATGTGCTGAGAACCAAGAGTGTGCCGAGCTATTCGGCTTTGGGCTTTGGTTGGATAACATTGGCCGTGGAGGATGAGGGGAGGCAGAAGCACAGTTCAAGTGAATGGGTTCAGTTAACTTGCCATGGTTCTACTCTAAGTCTAGCCATCTTCACATACGCCCTTCCTTCCTGGGACCCAGAATTACCCATCAGAGATGATGGGTATCCATGTGGAATGGTGATTATGAGTCCCTGGGATTCAAAATTCCTGCTTCAGTGCTTACTAGTTTTGTGACCATGAATCAATGTGCACACTGCTCTGAGCTCCAGATCTTTCAACTGTAAAATGAAGGCAATAAAAATGTACCCGCTTTATATAGGATGGTTGTAAGGGTGAAGTATTAGAATTCAAACACAGGACTCAGCCACACAGCAGAAACACTGGCACTGGTGTAAACATCCATGAATGCTGGTATTACCGTCACTCCTCCTGTCCAGCATGGCCTTCCTCAAGGCCAGAGTCTGGAGAACAGATACTGTCCCTTGAGTGTGATGCCAAGGAAAGGCAGAGATTACTTCTCCTACTGACCTAACTAGAAGCAATTCCCTGCACCAGTCACGGTGTCCAGAATAACAGAAGTATAATTGTATTTATCATGTCCTTGAGTGGTACGGAGAAGACTGTGGGTTTGTCTTTATACAGGAAAGGAAAATCTTTCTGGAGAGACATACATAATAAAAGTTCCATCCCTGTTATCCACATACTTTCTGGGTTTGAAAATGGGAAGCAGGACCTTTCATCAATTGGGTTCCTGTTCCATTCCAACTGGCCAGGAAGTTTCTAGCAAGGCTGATGCCCTTTCTCAGAATCTCCAAGAATTTGGAAGGATTAATCTCTCCCACTCCCTGGCTTTGCTGCTTCAGAGGAGGGAGAGTATTATTGTATCCTTATATCCCAAGTGCCTAGCACTTGATCAGCACATAAAATACACTCAGTAAACATGTTCACTGAATGTGCAAATGACTGGGATACCAGCCTGAAAAGGTAAAAATAGTCAAAGGAAATGACTTGTAAAGATCAAAGAGAAACCCTATTGTACTTTAGTTTTTGCTCGTATTGTATTCTTTCTATAACCAACACTTAGTGAGCATCAGTGATGTGACAGGCGACCGAGCTAAGCATTTGGTCTGTCTTCATGTTTGACACCCACCCCCCCACACACACAAGTGCACACTTTGAAAGTTGTACTTCACAAAGGCAGTGTGGTCTCACGGTCAGATGCATGGGCTTTAGAAATGGTTTTCAGATCCTGGCTCTAGCATTTTCTAGCTGTGTGATCTTGACAGGAGACTTCCTGTTTTAGGGGATTTCTTTCTCTGCAAAATGGGAATAACAATATGTAGTGGACACCTCCTTACCTGTGGTTTTGCTTTCTGAGATGTTAATTACTCACAGTCAGCTGTGGTTGAGAAATCAAAAATAGAATATTTCAGAAATTGGCAGTGCCTAGCTTTTAAATTGCATGACTTTCTGAGTACCGTCATGAAATCCAATGTTTTCCTGCTCAAGTCTGCCGTGGACTTGAATCATTCTTTTTCACAGTGTATCCATTGGTCACTTACTAAGTATCACAGTTATTAGATGGACTTTTGCAGTTGTATCACAGCACTTGTGTTCAAGTAACCCTTATTTCACTTAATAGCAGCTCTAAAAGCCTGGCGATTGGGATATGCCAAAGGAAATCTGGAAAGTGTTTCCATGGTATATACAACTAGCAGATACCTCACATGGTCACAGAATGTTCCTTGGAAGAAAGACAAGGCTGGGAATTGATTTCAGTAGTATAAAGCGTTCATTAAAAAAAGGTTTAGACATCATACTACAGTGATATATGTGCACCTATGTTTATAGCAGCACAATTTGTAATAACTAAATCTTAGAAACAAACCAAATGCTCATCAACCAAGGAATGGATAAAAGATGCAATCTTTCTGTACAATGGAATATTACTCTGTCGTAATGAAGGACAAACTTGAGACTCTTATAGATAAATGGATGCAACTTGAGTCCATACTCATAAGTGAAATAAATCAGACTCACGTGTGTAAACATTGTATTGTCTCCCTGGTGTGAGAAACTGAAAGAGCAAATAAGGTCTAAAATGTACAATAGATACTGTAAAATGGGAAGAAATTGTTCCAAAATAAAAAGGAACAAGGAGTTCTCCTAGTTCATTGAAAAGGAAGGTTTGTGCTAATATCAACTGGAGAATTTTTTATACCCATATCTTATATCCATATCTTATACGTATAACTATTGTTATACTCCTAATATTTTGTTAAGAAATTTTGCTTTACTTTTTTTCATAAAATAAAAAAAATCAGAAAAAAAGGAGGTTTGGAGAAGAGAGGGAGTTGCCACCTCCCCAGGGGCACTCCCTACCAAGTTCTTCACTTGCCAACAAGTCCCATCATTGTGGGTAGCATTAATCTTCCACCTAAGATAGGATCTGCACTGCCAAGGATACAGCTAGGCATGGCTAGATGACTTGTAATCACAAAATCTAAGTTCCGATGGTAAATACATTTTCTCTGTTGTTTCCCAGAGTGGCCTCTTGTACTTAGAAACAATTTACCCCAATCCTGGCTAACTCCCTGGTCTAGCCTTCCCAAAACAGAGACCAGCAACACAAGATCATCAGTACACAGTCACTCCCTGGAAACACGGGGTCCATGGCCATCAAATATATTAGAGACTTCACAACTCCTAGGCCTGAGTTGCTTCCGTTTGAGGAACTAAATATGTAAAAGTTTAGAAGGGGATGCTAAAAATAAACTTGTGGTACTCCTTGGTTACAGATGACTAGCGTACCTCCAGCCAGTCCTTTGGTAATTATTCATGCCTGTCCTTCAGGAAAATCACCAAGAGACGTATTTGCTCAGCCTTATAAAATAACTCTAGGTGTGAAGTAGGGTAGCAACAATGTATTGTGCTTTTTTTTGATGTGTGAGATGTGTTAGACTCTTTTCCAATGAATCACCTCCAATTTTCACAGTGCCCCTGAAGGAAAGTTACTTCCTCCCATTTTAAAGTTGATAAAATTGAAGTTTGGGGAAGTGAAAGATAAGAAAATATAGTAGTTATTTTGCTGGATTGTGCATATTATCAGATTCTACACACACTGTACCAGGTACAGAGTATTAGGAGTCATAAATACCACACAAAGTATCACTGGAAGCGGAGCGGGAAGTACCTTCCCAAGGACTGACACTATTTTTGAATTGTCAAAGGAAGTAAAGAAAAAATATCTCTTCCACCCAGCTTATAGTACTAGAGCACAATGCAACAGCATTTGCAAAATATGTAAAGTTTTTGGAAAACGTGAAACAGTACGTAAATGGGAATTGTTAATGAATAAGTTAATGGACAAGGTAGTAAGATAGCGCAACAGTTGTGGCACATGGGCCCTAGGATCAGATGGCACTGAGTTTGACCCACTTTGACTTCTAAAGATTGTTTCCTGATCTGTGAAATAGAGCTATGGATCCTCCTGTCTTGCAGGGGATTGAGGCTTTAATTAAGTATATGCAAAATTAATATATGCAAAATGTTTAACATAACGTCTACAATGTACTGCTGTCATTATTGGTATCAATAGCTCTATTAGTCTTAGTTTTCTTACCTGTGAGAAGGAAAGAAATAATTCTTCCTATCTCACACTGATTTACTAATTTGAGATCCTTCAGAAATGCAGGATGGTGTACCAATTTTCCTTCAGGTAAGATTGAGCATCCTTAAACTTAACACAGGCAGGACAAAGCTGGGGAAAGGCATGGCAACAGACAACTGGGCTCCCTGAGGTAACTCCTCCCTTCTGCTTTCTGCCTTACCCCTGACACTGCGGTGCTTCAGGCAAGACAAAGCTGAGATTGCACTGCCACTGAGTCCAGAGCCCAGTAGCACACCCAACTTTCAAAACCTCCCACCACCCTGCAGACCATACACAAAGCCAGCAAGAGCTCCTGGGCGCAGGACATCCATCTTTGACTTGCCTGAAGAGATGGCGAAATGCCCCTTAGCTTAGCAGTCTGAGAATCAGCAGTGTGCAGGCTGGTCCTTGGGCCCCTTCCATCCTTTGAGATAGATCAAGAGTGTCTTTGGTTTGTCTTCACCAAGAATGTCTCCCTTTTGTCTTCTAAATGCTACTTAGTGACCAACTCCTCTAGCACTCATTGATTCAAGTGTTTAGTGTGTACCTGGTACGTGGCAAATCTTGAGCTAGACGTGTTTCCATTACATGTGAAGCCAAACCTCTTATTCTGGAGACCACCTCCCCAAGGTGTCTAGCACAGTGTCTATTAACAGTTCTAAGAAAATATGTATTGGGCATCAGTTACATCCTGAACCCAGTGCTACTTGCTGGAAGTATGGCAATAAATAAGACAAAACCCTGTGGCCAAATATATACATTCACCCACTAATTAACAGGTTCCAGCACTGTTCCTCTATTGACATTTCTATTCATCAACTTAATGTTTTATGTATTTAACAGTAATTATCAGAGCTGGTTAGCCTCTGACTAGTTTCTTGAGCCTTGGGCAAGTGACGTCATTTTTCTGAGGCTCTGCTTTCTCATCAGCAAAATGTGTGGCTGTGGGGAAAGGTGATTTTACAATGAATATTAAATGAAATATGGAATACAAAAAGCATGACACTAACATGCTGCAGCAAACATTGTAGCATCCTCTCCACCCCAAAGATCAACACATAGCATACCTACTACTCCCTCCCTTTCCTGCACCAATGACAGGCATCATTAATTGATCAAAGCACTCAGCTACTGATCTCAGGCATAACCTTAGAATCTGTTTCAGCCCAGCATTTCTGGTAATCACTACCTATTGACTGTAGCTGTTGACCTTCTATGGAGCTCTGCCTTCCTGCTTCCCACTCAGCTACCTAGCCCTATAAGTTGGTTAGTAGTCTAAGGTATTCTCTCTCCTCTCTGAACGTTTGTCTTTGGTAGTGAGTGTAATCTCAGAGACTGAACTACATGAGTCTTAAATTTTCATGCATGAGGAGGTGCCCACAAAATATAGATGCTGACTAATCCTCTGATCAGCACATCTGCGGATCTTCTGAGTGTTTTTAGGCAAGTCAATTTTAGGTGATATATGGTAGGACGTGATGGTTGAATACCAGCCTATAGGTATCTTACAAGCTTGGTCACTCACTTCCTGGCTACGTTACCTTGGGAAAGTCACATCATATCCAAACACTTCAACTTCCTCCTCAGTAAACTGGAGATAAAAACAGTCCCCATCTCAAAAGCTTGAGGCACTTTAAGGAGATATTGCAATGCAAAGGGACACTGTTTTGAGGTATGGATCTATGAGGATATTTTTCTCTATATATCTTTGCACTTCTTTTCTTACCATTTAAGCAGGTGATCAGTTCTAACTACCCTCACTGCCTCAGGGAAGCATATCTCAGGGCTGAAATGGAGAACATGAAAGTGTTTTAGCTTTTGCTTTTTGGAAAATTCAAAGTCCTTAGGGGAAGGGGATATATGGACTTAGGAAAGAATCTTGAAGAAACACAAAAGAAGAAAGAATTCCCTGAGTAGAAAGAGATTGCCTCTAGGTCTGTTAGAGAGAGGGGAGAGAGAGAGAGAGAGAGAGAGAGAGAGAGAGAGAGAGAGAGACCTTTAAGAACAGAAAGGTGCCACATGAGCAGGGATGATGGATGTTTCTATGGTTACATGTGTGGACTGATAAGCAATGGCCAAAGCTGTACCAAGCTGGGATAACCCTGTGCAAATAAAATAACCTCTCTGGGCCTTTGGTCTTGCATGCAATATACTTTTCGATCAATCACTCATAAAGCAAATACAAGGAAGTGTATATGGCTGGGAAGTCCTGGTGCTTAACAAATGTCTATCCCTCTCCCCCCACACTTAACACATTAGTGATTCAATTTATATCCCTCTGGGGTGCCCTCTTTGAGTTTAGCTCTGGCAAGAACACATACGGTTAACCAATAACCTCTCTTGTCACCTTGTCTAGAAGGGTTACTCCTCTTCATGGATGGTTTGATAATCCTCTTTCTGGGAAGCACTTTCTGGCTGGGCTGCTGATTCTCTTTCTGAGTGATTTCCCAGTGCAGGAGGGAACCATCAATAACCCAGCAACATCCCCTAGCCCCGTGAGGGCAGCCTCACCTCCAGGCAGACCCTTCCTCTTTCAGCTGAACCCACTCTTGGGTTGTGCTTCCACTGCAGTGATCATCCAGACATCTGAAAGCAGGAGAGTGCTTGGACCTCCCCATTGCCACTTTGCGCTCTGGGACTTTGAGTCAGTGTAAAGTTTCACCTGGCAGCAAGCATAGCTGGGCTGTAGTCTTAGCTCTGATCATACAAGGTGATAATTCTGGCCAAATTGCTTTAAACATTGAGTTTTACATTCACTGTCTATAAAATGGGGACAATGATATCTACTACCGTACATAGAGGCCGGGGGTATAGCGCAGTGGTGCAAGCGCCTGCCTGGCAAGTGGAAGGTCCTGAGTCCAATTCTTGGTATAAAAAAAAAAAAAAGAAAAGAAAGAAAGAAAGAAGAAAAGAAACGGCTTACAGTACATAGAGCTGCAGTAAGGTTTTAGTAAAATGATATCTATTAATTGCATAACACAGAGCTCAGTTCACGACTAAGAGGTAGCTAAAATTGCATGGCATTGCTAATAGCTTGCATGGCCTTGAGCAAGTCATTTTATCTACTCTGACTTTAATTTCCTTTTTGACAATATTAACTTCTTCTCTTTTTTCTAATTGTTAAGTATTTATGAACGTGACTTCTATGCCCCGATATAAGCAAACTGAGAATAGAGACCTTTTATTGATAGGTTTTGCATATGGCAGAAGCTTGACTCTAGATGAAGTCATGCATGAACCATGGGAAGGCAGATGTGAAATCCCTTTGTGGAAATTTTAAAAAAGAATTGTGGGTATTGTTGTGAGTCTTTGTTTTTGAGATGAATGAAATATGTAATCACGTAAATCTCTATAGTAGAAAAAAAATCTTGGAGAAGAAAAGAAAATCTAAAATGGCTCTTATTTATCCTGGGAAAAGGTAAGATTGGGAGATAGTTCAACCAGCTTTATGCCTGGTGATCCTAAAAAGAAATTATCTGAGAAGCTACTTCTTATCATCAGTTAAGTGAAATAAATAAACCTTACTTTACCATAAATACAGTATCACAAAGTAGTGAAGAACGACACAAAATAGAGGCTTAATAAATGTTTGCATGGATGGATGGATGGATGGATGGCAAAGAAAACAGAGAATGGGTAAAGGAACAAACAACTGAAGAATAAGTAAATGGTTTGGTGAAATTACAAATGCATGAGTGAATAAATTAGTGGTTCCTTGATCAGCAGATGGATAAAGGGTAGATGATGGGGGGAATGGATGGATAGATGGATGGGTGGAGGGATGGATGGATAGATGACTAAGTGGTAGGTAAATAAATAAGTGGAAGTAGAAAAGGATCATGGGTAAATGTATGGCAAATGGGTGAAGGGGTGGATTATGAACCAATTTCTCTAAAAACATGAAAGTGATATAGATGTGGAAAATGACCATCCTGTCATGACTGCACCTATGTAGGTCAGTTTGGGGCAGATGTTGCAATTGTAAGTGTCAAGTTTCTCACTTAAGACTTATTTTCTTTGCCTCTTTGTCCTTTGAAGGGAAACTTGCTTCTAGGGAGGCTACTACAGTAGCACAGCATCATATTGGCAAGTCCCAAAATAGAACCACTGGACAGTGCCAGAGGACAGATACCCTGAACCATGTTCTTTCCCATGTACCACTGTGACACCTCACATGCTGGCAGGTGCAAACAGCTTGTCAGGAACTTCCTCGGTTCCATATGGTGCTCCTAATTTTTCTGACTCTCCTTTCTATGTTGGAAGAATAGCAGCACAGGTGTTCCCAGTAAGAGTTAGGAAGAATTACCAGCATAAGGTTCAAATTGCAGCTCTGATATTGCCTCGCTGTGTGAGTGTCGGCAGATTACCCACCTCTGATCCTTTTCTGATCTACAAAATGGGAATCATTGTATTGAACTACCGCTAAGGGGAGTTGAGCATAAATACAGCACTTTACTTAGTGCTGGCCAAATAGAAGCTATGATTAGTAGTTACTATTAATCCTTTTTATTGATGAAGGAATTGTAAAAATAAGATTCATGTGGTCAGTGGGGCAGAGAAATGAATTCTGAGAGTCAAGAGATCTCGGTTCCTATTTAGTGTATGACATCAGGCAAACATCTTTCCCGCTAGGATTTACTTTTTCCATACGCATACTAGAGAATAGAGTCCATGAGTTCTAAAGTTAAGGCTTTTGATCAAGGTATAATTTCAATGTCATCTTACATCCCACCTCTCCCCATCAAAGTGACTGTCTTTTGAGCATGCATGTAAGTTACCAAAGGCAACCATTTCAAATATTTAAGTCATAACAGGAATCAACAATTCCTATTAGAGATTTAGGTCCCCACAGATGAAGACTCTGAGAAAGGCTAGCAAAGTGACTTGTCCAAGGTCGTTTAGTTAGTAGTGCATGGAGCGCTAACCACAGATCCAGAACTATTCTTACTGTATAGCATCCCTCCCTCGGCATGTAGCTAATATTGGCTTGGAGGATGAGAGCTGATGCTGTCCAGAGGCTTGAGGACTGGAGGTGTGGGGATGGTGCAAAGCACAAGACTTTCCAGGGAAGGGGAAGGGAACATCACTCTTTGAACCAGAGTGGGTGTAGTAAACATAGGGTGGCTTTAATGACATTTTCCCAAGCCACAAGGTAGTAGCCCCTGTGTCAGGAACTCTGAGACCACAATCTCCAGGTCCCACTGGGGACAGTTTGAGGGTTGATTTATTAAAAAGATATATCTCTATCTATGTATCTGTGTATCTATGTATCTATCTATCTATGATATAACAAGCATAGCTCCAGGGTGGAGCATCCACCCAGTGTTCTGGAGTGTGGGTGGGTACCACCAATACACAGCAATTGTATTAGTTTTGTCTTTCCTAGCATCCACTCTGCAATAAACCCATTGTCAGTGGTGTGAATCAAGTGGGAGACATCGGTCAAATGACTTCCTACTCCAGGCTGGATTCCTTCTGCAAAAGGAAGACTTAGGCAAAGTAGGACTAGAATATGCTTCAGGCTGGCCCAACTCTCCTATTAGCCAACATGTCCTTTCTTTTGTGAGCTACACATAGCCAGGACTTTTGTTTACCCATGGATAAAAGGTTTCCTGACCCACTATCTTCATACTGAAGTTTAGGACCTATTTCCCCTCAACCTGGTCCTACCCGGGATGGCGTCCGTGGTGTTTCCTCCTAAGATTCCTGAGCTCTGAGTTCTCCTTTCCATTTTAGGGCTCCACTCTAATCTCACCCATGGGCATTAAAAGGGATGCGACTCTGAAGGAACTTCTTGCAGGAAAGAGACACAGAGTATGTGCGCGCACGTAGAAAGAGCATGATGCTGGTCCTCTTTGGTAAGCTGCACCCTGATGTTTTAACAGGGCTCACTATGGCAGTGGAGCCCAGATCAGTGGTGAGAGATGGTTCGTGGATGACATGCTCAGTACATACGCTCTTGGAGTCAGACATAAATGTTGTGGGATAAGAACACTGAATTTGGAGTCAAGGGATCCGGGGTCTAAGACCTCAAGGTTTTTTTTTTTTCACATGTAAAATGGGCATGAAATGGCTTTACAGTCATAAGAATTAAACGAGATCAATGATAATTGTTTAAAGACAACAATGACAATATACCATTATTTCATGGTCTGACTTGAGGGAAATTATCCCACATATCTGAACTTTATTTTCCCATTGATAAAGTGGGAATAAAATGACCTTTTCAACTTCCTCCCCAGGGAACTCTGAAAGGTGTGTTGTCTTGAGACTGGTGTCGGGTGGCCCGTATTTCAGCTGTAGCTCTGGGATTCACTTTTTGTTGCAGCCGCCAATGCCCTTTGGGTTTTTGTGTCTCAGCTCCTCCACACAGAGTGATGAGGCTGTATGTGAGGCTTTGAAGGTCCCCTCTGGTGGGCCTTCCAGCTTTACCATAGTTATGTGACAGTGGTTTGTAGACAGATCACCATTGGAAGGTGTTGTGGTGATGATGGTGTCTCACCCTTCCTGTTACAGGTGACAGTCCTCATGATAAATAAGGCCTTTAGCCCACTCTGCACTACTGCTCAGACACCAGCCCCCTCTCTAGAAGCGGGCTGAGCTCCAGAATCACCTGTCACCTGGTCAGTGGAGGAGAAGCAGGGTGGGGAAGCTGGCCAAACAAAATTTTTTGTTTTCTTATCTTTTGAAAGCCCTGAAATCTGATCCCAGAAATAGCCAGAGCTGCTCACCTGCTCTGCCAGGTACAGGCTGGATGCAGATGGCCATCTCAGGATCCCCACACCAGGCATCGGGCAGCATATGCCATGGGAGGCCCTTACAGGGCAGGGTGCCATATCTCACAGTGGGGGGAGGGCTGGCAAGACAGAGCAGGTGTCTAATCACCTGATTCCCACAGAGAAGTACAAACAGAAGCCATGAAGTGTGGCAAGCACCACCTCACTGAACCCAGAACTCCCTGAGGCTCACTCAGGACATAGACCTTGGGCTTCTTTCTCCCTCTTGGGTATTTCAATCCCCTCATCTGCAGAAAGAGGAGCTGAGTTAGATCAACAGCCCCATAGTGTTTGGTTCTCATATTCCTCCCAGTAAGAAAATCTGAGAATGAAACTCCAGTACATATTTATTTATAAATTAGAGACATCATCTGTTGGCCCAATATTTTAGTATTCACGTGATAAAACACCCCTTTCAGTCTTCCACATGTAAAATAGGGGGATTAGAAGATCTCTAAAGTCCCACTAACCTCTGTTTGGGTACTGTAATTCTGTAAGTCTCTGAATTTCCTTATCTGTTCAAACTGCTTATGACTGTGTTATCCTCACTGGCTATTCACTCAACAAGTACCAAGCACCATGGTACTAGGTACTAGATGGTGCAAGGAGTGGAACAAGCAGTCCCCAGCCTCAGTAACTCAAACAATTCTCCTGTGGATCAAAGAAAATAACACTTCTCTGTCCGAACTGTGCCAGTGAGCTTTGTATTAGTACAGCAGAGACTTAATCAACTTTTAAAGAGAAAAGGCTTACTTTGGCTCACAATTTTGTGGCTCTAGTCCATGGTCTGTTGCACCTGTTGCTTTGGGTCTGTGACAGCACCTCATGGCAAGAGTGCATAACAGAGCAAACCTATTCACCTCATGGGCAGGAAGTGAAAAGAAAGAGACTGGGACCCACAGCACCCTTCCAGGACACACCCCACGGACTGGAAGACCTCCCATTTGACCCCACCTCTTTAAGTTTTCACGGTCTGCCAATAGCACTACACTGGGGACCGTGCCTTTAACACATGGTCTTTGTGAAGTTCTCAATATCTAAACGATAGCAGAAGATTTGACCTGTTAGGTAGGAAAGTGATTTGATGAAGAGGAAATGCTACACTTCATGTATTCTACCAACACTTGTTTGCCCACCACCCTGTGTCATATATTAGGTAAAAGAAATACAACAGTGAACATACAGACACAGTTTCTGTCTTCATGATGCTTAATCTACTAGGAAAGACTAACAGGTGCTCAAATCAATATCCTTTACAAAAATTCTGAGAACAGAGAAATAAGAAAATCTGTAATGAAGTATGTGATGTAATATGCAGATTTACGGAAGAAGCCACCGAAGAATTGGCTTTTCAGCTGAGATCTGAATGTAGAATGGATGTAAATTAGGCACCAGGGAGAGTGAGAGCTCTTCTAGCAGTATGTGGAAAGGTACTGTGGCAGGAAGGAATATGGAAAATTTGAGTAACTAAAAGGAACAGGGTGCAGCTAAGAAAGAGCGAGAAAAGGGAGAAATTTTAGAAATGATGTTAAAGAAGCTGGCAGAGGCTGGATTATGAAGAAATGTACTGGCCTTATCAGGGAGCCAGGTGTGTATACTAACAACTGTGGGGAAGCAATGAAATGTTTTAGATGAGGGGAGGGAAGGTTTATAGGCTCTGACTTGATTTTCAAAGAGGTTCTTCTGGGTCTTCGTGGAGAATGGATATGGTGGGGCTGAGGATAGAGGATGGCAGCATTACGATGAGTGGTAGAAGAGGGCGTTATAACAATGGCGATTGCCTAAGCTGACTGGACATAAATCAGGAGGAGTAAATGTAACAAAAACACCCACCACAACCTTACAGCACAAACCACAGCAACAGGAAGTACAGCCAACAGGGAAGAACACACTTGCAGCTGGCAGACCCCAGTTCAGTTCCTGGCTTCAGCACTTGCAAGCTGTGTGACCTTGGATAAATCCCGCTCCAGCTCGCTGGATTCAGCTTTTCCTCTTCTGCAAAGCGGACTTCACCATAACGTAAGACCAGACCTCAGGATCTTCATCCAATTCTGACTCTCAACACTCACGCATGCGTGAACAGGTGACTTCTATGCTCTTAGCCTCACCTTCCTCAGATGTAAAACAGGGTCTCCACGATGCCTCGCTAGAGTCCTCAGCACAGGACTGGGTACTTTCTATCACAAAGAGTCCTGCACACACTTTCCCCACAAGCGAGTGTGTGCACACACCACGGGGACACACATTTCAGGCCCAGACGGCCCCTCTTTTCCTGCAGGAATATAACTGCCTCATAAGATTCCAGCTCACTTGCCTAAGCTTAACTTTTAATGAAGCAAGGGAAGAGTGATCCATCAGTGTCTCTGCTCAGCGATTCTGTCAGCAGGATCTAAGCCCTGGGAATCCAGCAACTAGGGGATTCTCTGGATGAGAAACACTGGCGTCCAGAGGATCTTAATATTTGTTTTGAACAGACACATGCAGATGTGAATTACTTAATAACTGTTTTAGGGTTCAGCATTGTTCCTGTATTTGGTTTGGCTTTGTCTCTATGACATCTTAATTCAGTGTTTGATTTCACGGAGCTCCGCACACAGGCTGTGGCATATGGGAGCTCCCTCAGCAAAATTTCCAATGGGAAGTGGAGGGAGGAAAGAGAGAGACAGAGGGAGAGCAGGAGAGCAAGAGCAGACTGAGGCTCCGAGGGAGTGCGGGGCGCACAAAGGATAGCCTAGGTCTGCATGTGTTGACATGAAAGACAGCAAACTCTTGCTGCTGCCATGGGAACAAAATCTACCACTGCCATTTGGAAGTCTAAACAGTGTCTTCTTCAATTTCCTAATCTGACAGATCCGCATCAGAGAGACTGCAAATTTCACGCTTGTCCAGAACACCTGGAGGATTTCCACTGCTAAGTTTCCACTGCTACTCAAGTTTCCGACTGTATCGGAGTCAGGAGGGAAGATTCTAGAGGAGCAGATCAGACTCAGGACCCTGACTAAGAGGACAGAAGCCCCCTGGGCCTGGGAAGTCCTTAACAAGCTGATTTGATTTATTTCCTGCCTCCATCTTGGGAGTCACCTTCAGTCATTCCTCTCTCATGCATACTGCTTCAGCTACTCTGTCCTCCTTGCTGTCCTCAAACACACCAAGCATATTCCTACCTCAGGACCTTTGCATTTGCTGTTCCCTCTGCCTCAAACACATGCCCCCCCAATTATCCTCACAGTTGTTTCCATTGCTTTGTCCAGGTTCTGACCACTCCATCCAGCGAAGCAGTTCCTTTCTTTAGCCTGTGTTCCTTTCCCCTGAGTTATTCTTCATTAAAACTCATTTATTTATTTATTTATTTATTTCTCCACTATCTTTTCCCTCCACAAGAGCAGGGACTTCCTGACCATTATTTGCTGCTATCTTGAGTAATATCTCAATAGAATTGATGAATGAGTGAATGAATGAAAGTAGAGCTTAATGTTTTCAACTAAATGCAATTTCTTCCACTTCTTGCATTCATTACTCCCCTGTGGTTAATTTTATCTCAGGCATTTGTGGGCTCACTGCAATCCCCCTGTCTTCAATGGCTGCTCAAGGGATACAGATTGAGACTAGATTTTTTTTTTTGAGACTGAATTTCAGATTTGCTACATTTATACCATGAAGGATGAGATACATGATGGCCTACACCAGAGACTGCATCCTTGAGCCAACAGCTAGGAAGTTAGAAATTTTATATTACATGGGCTCTTCCCCTCTCGGCTCCCTTTCATTAGCAGACAATCCCACATACAAGTGGTTTAAACTGCTTTTTCTCTTGGAAAAAGAAATTGTCTTGCAGACCCCTCTGGTTATTCCTTGCATTGGTAGTTAAAATTGGTGAAATAAAGAAATCACACCCATTTTACAGGTCAGATAATTAAAGACATACTGTGTATAATATAAGTGAGAGACTCCTCGCCTCACTGAGGGTCTCTGCCTTCTCTGTTTTTCCACGTTCCCTTGTCTGTATTTCCATTGACATTATAGTGCTTAAGACTGATGTCATGTTGCAAATGTTTTGTCTATCTTCGTTGTGAAACTCCAACACCTTAAAAGGAATGGAATACATTTCATTCATCTTTTCCTCCTGGCCAGGCCTGGAATGCAGTAATAATAAAAACTGTAACTTATTATTAGTAACAAGAGCTAACCTTGATGGAGCCCTTCCTTTGTGTCGAGCAGCGCTTTTCATGAATTAGTTCACTTGGTCCTCTCAGCGCCTCTTGGGGGTGGTTGTCATTGTTAGCCCCATTTTACAGATGTGAAAATTGAGATTGAGAAGGTCAAGTCATTTGCCAAAATTATCATACATGGTTCGTGTTTGCAAACAGTGAGAGGAAACATTTTTTTTTTTTTTTGGTTAGTTTGCCATAGGGCTCCTATCTCTAGATTCCCAGGGCTATTTAGGAAACTCCAGAATTACTCAAAAATGAAAACAAAGCATTGAAAACATTGAGAGGCAATGGCCTGAGTGTCACAAGCAAATATCACCAACTCAGATAGGGAGGTGCTGGGCATCTCTCCCTGTGCAACCCCTTATAAGGCCCGTGATACAGCAATAAGAGCACCTACTTTGTGGAAGTTTTAGTCAGTACCAGGCATTGTGCTCTTTTATATCAATGATCCCACTCATTCCTCAGTACAACCCCATGAGAAAAATCACACCCATTTTATGAGTCAGATAATTAAAGACATACTGTGTATAATATAACTGAGAGACTCCTTTCCTCACTGAGGGTTTCTGCCTTCTCTGTTTTTCTGAGAAGAGTATTTTGTATATTGGGTAAACTGAGGCCCAAAGAGTTCACGTGATAAACAATTCCCCCTGCTAGGAAGTGGCCAAGCAGCGGTTGAGACTAAGTTGAGCTGACATGGGACCCCAACCTCTCTTCACCATTCTATTTTCTGTCTTAAAAATACTCTTTTACACCCCAGAGGAAGTCTTAGTGGAAAGGTATTAGTGAGCTCCAGTTTTGCTAAGCCCCTGTGAATTCTTCTACCTCACAGGAAGGTAAATGCAGCCACTCTGAAAGAAAGAGTATTTTTAAATTTTATTGTGCCCCTGCAGCATGCCTGAAGTGTTCATGGTATAGAAGACACACAACCAGGCCTTCTTTCCTCATGGCAGGAGTTAGGATTTTAGGAACATGCCCCCTTTTTGGTGGTGCAGAGTGGAGGTGGGGATAATGGAGCCTCATCAGCCTGGAAAACACTTTCAGGTGTTATTCGGTCTAGCCTCCTACCCCACTACTGTACTAGCTAATGTCTACTCACCAAGCCCGACAGACGTCTCTATCTAGGGAGCCTCCTTCTGACACTAGGGAGAGTCGAATCTATTTGTAGCATGTGTGTTGTTCAGCTACATTGATCAGAATCCCCCATGTGTAAGTCAGAACTCGACGTGGGGCTGGGAAAGAGCTAACCTGTTGTTGGCTTTGGACCTGTGTACTCATTCAATCAGAGCACTCCATATTCACCGAACATCTCCTACATCCTGGTTCTCTAAGAGAGCACGTCTGCCAAAGGGAACACGGAAGAACACCAGAAATGACCCCTCCATTGACCCCTGTGGCCCAGCCAACAAATTTCATCTTTCAGATGGAGAAATGATTGACCCAAACAATAACACTCCCTTCTGGAAAAAAGTGGTCCTTCATCACGGGGGCAAGCATTGTGTGCGCCCCTCAGGACATTGGCTCTTAATCACAGGTCATCAGTAAAGGGCCTCCCAACTGTCCCTCACCCTGTTCCCCAGGATGGAGTCAGCACAAATGCACTAACCGATCTCTTGGCACCGAGGGGAGTCTCAAATTAAATGGTTCAAAGGCATTTTTTCTGCCTTACAATTTGGCCATCTTTCCTGTGGTGCAGTAAAATCTCCAATGCTTGGAATTTATGATCCTTTGGACAGGGACTGGGCTGAAGTCTGCTTCTGGACTATTCTGCATAGAAAGGATTTTCGAAGAAAATTAATAGCTTGCCAAAAGAATTGTAATGGGAATGCTTACTCCATGTAAGGGGGCCCCTGTTCTAACCCTTTACAAACACTCATGTATCTGCAAACAATTCATATGCTAATTTCAAATGATTTTTACATGTTCACTAAGTCTCCAGCTACAAGTATTCGTCAATATGATTGTTATGCTTTGAACTGGCTTCAAACACTAGGTTTTTCCTGAGCTGAAACTTCTTAGGTACAAACTTTTCTAAACTAAGCAATTAACAAAGGGAATTAAGCTAATACCACGCAGCGTGACTACTCTTCTTTGGTGATAATAAAAGAGGTCTCTCTACAGGTCAGGTATCTTACTGATTCATGTTTGTCTTCTATCCAGCTGATACAGGGTGAGGTTTGACTGCGATACCCCTCAGCCCGTTTGCCTCCGATAATCTCTGTTAGATTTTCCCACACTGAAATCATTCTTAAAACAACCCTTTTTCATTCATAAAAATTTCTTCATATGGGCTATAAATTATACAGTCACTGTAGATTTGATAAAACCAATTAAAGTTGTGACTTTGCAAGGAGTTGGAGCTTTTACTTGACTGACATACCTGGTCTTCCTTATACAAACCTAAAGTACAGTCCATAAGGATGTTGTACCAATCAGTTCAGAATCCAAATACCTCTTCATGGTGCCCCTCCCCTTAACTAGATGAAAAAAGCAGCTAACTTTTCCTGCTGGAAAGGAATTAAGAGTTCCACCCTCCAGTCCACCCAATCCATCAATTCCATCTCAATGTACTTGCCTGTCAGGAGTTGAAATCCTGAAATGTTCACTGTCAGCATTATTTGAAAGAGAAATGGGGTAAGCGGGGAAAACACATACCACAGGAACTCTTGACTTCCTCCCAGCTATTATTCTTTGTTATAGGAAGGATGTCTATCAAACAGGCACTCCCTGTCCTCCTCCAGTGTAGGGAGTGTCTTAACTGACTCAGTCCTCATAGCACTGTCTCTGGGAGCAAATGTTATTACTTCTACACTCAAGCTGACTAAGAGAGGTAAAGCTAATTTCTCAGGGCGCTCAGTAAACCAGTACAGGGTTCTAGGTTGTCTTCCACTAAAGTCAGTCCTTAACCGTTATGATATACTGTCTCCTACTTTGCTCTACTGTTCTGACATTTGAGTCAGACAGCTGCTTGCAACTTGAGACATTATAAAGGTATCGCCTCATCAAGTATGCCTCACAAAGGGGGACAGGAAGGCAGGGGAGTGCTGAGGGGGATTTGTTTGGAGTGCAGTTGTATGATGTATACATGTTGCTCTGAAATCAACAAATTGCAACTACCATTCCACTAAATTAGCCTCAGAGACAGACTTAAAATATCTTAGAGAAGCTCACCCCTGGAGCTTTGCTTATCTACAAGCAAATATTAAGTAATGTAAGCAACAGGACTGGCTAGTGGTTCTCTCACCTCCTCCAGCTTTTTGCAGTTACTTGCACTGGTCTGCTGATTGTGAGCTGGGCTTGACTCATGGACTTTAGCATTTCTAATGAGCCCCAGTCCCCAGATTGCCTCCAAAGGAAATCACTGGGGCTCTGCTGGTGCTAAGCCAGTACCCTCAGTCCATTTTCCTCCCAAGAACTCCTCTTTGGGGGCTGGGGATTTAGCTCAGTGGCAAAGCGCCTGCCTGGCAAGCGCAAGGTCGTGAGTTCGGTTCCCGGTACCGGAGAAAAACCAAAAAAAAAAAAACTCCTCTTTGGAAACAGGGGGCTTCTGCCCTTATATACGCATAGAACATTGGATAGGAAGTGGAAATTGACAGTTACTGGATGTGGCTGGGTTGGGTGAGAATGGAGTGGTTCAGGTTTTAGGGCCACTTTGTTAAAAGACAACCCAATCCCAGCCTTTCCTGAGGACTTGACTGCAAATGTTCCCTGCTCACTCTTCACCTCAAACCTAGAGAAACATCTATGGATGGAATCTGTCCTACAGAAAGGCCACATCTGTCACAGAAGTACGGAACAGGACCTTTCTAGCATAACATAAACAGAGGGCTTATAGCTCAGACTTTTACCTTAGGGGTGGTTTTCAGGGGGAATGAGACCCAGGCCATTAAAAAAGACATCAATAGTGAAATGATACCAGGAGAGTGTGTCTGTGTGTGTAGTATGTGTCAGGGACAGATTAAATGTCTCAGACAGTTTAAATTAGAAATAGCCTAAAGCCGCAGAAAGCATGAGGGTTAAGAGACTTTTTAGACAATTCCTTTTTAGACAATGTGATTGAGACCATAACCAAGAAAAGGGTATGTGAGATAGACAGACCATGAAATTACCAGGACCAGTAGACATTATACAGACTTTTCTGAATTTTCTTTTCTCCCTCTTTATCCCTAAAATAGATAGAAGACTGGACCAAATGCCACACTTCTGGTCTCCAATAAAATTTCCCCTAGTCCCTCCTACAAGGGCATTTTCTTTGGCCAATGCAGCACCTGCCTAGCCAACAGTAGGCGCACTCCAAGTGGGAAGGGATGGCAGACAACCAGGAAGATAAAACTGCTGACGTCAAAACTCTCTACAAAGAACCTCCTTCCAAACAGAGCAGCATCAGCTTTTAATGACACTTGATGTTATTGTTCCCCTTCCCCATTTAGCATGCACTGGGGGTTGCCCCCTCCTTCCTTTCTGCAAATACCGGCTGCTGTTTGCAGCCTGCTACAGCTTACTGGTCTGTCATGCTTCTTGTTCATCCCCGTTCCCAGCATGGGACATCCCATTTTTCTAAAAATGCGGTATGAGCTTCTGTTCTACTGGAAAAAAGTTCCTCAGTATGGATTTGATTTTCCAGGTATGACTCGTATCCATCTTCAACCTCACACCCACTGGAAAGTTCAGATTTTATTGTGGCAGACCAAGCATTCTGCTCACAGCACTTTTCCAGACATATTTTCAATCTATTCCTTAATGCAGTCTGCCAGGATTAATAAATCCTCCAAGTGGTCCCCCCCCCCGCAACTCCTGCTTCCTTTTTACCCACGGAACCACTCACCCAGCAGTAGCAAAGATGAGTTTTCGTATGGTCTTAATTTTCCCTGAAGAAGGCACAGCCTTCTTCCTCTCATTCCCAAACTCCTCTACATTGAATAATTTATGAAAAGGATTGGGTTTTCTCTGTATTGGAACGCTTCTGTTTTCCTCCAGTCTCCTCTCCTTTCATCCCATACCTTGCTCTTCCTCTTCCTGCCTTTCATTTCTACCCTATGCTCCCTTCTCATTTGTACTACCATCCAAGGATGTGTTCTTATTCCCAAGTTCCAAGCAATCTTGTTGATTCTTGAAAACCCCAAATAAAACTCTTCCAAGACCATCTTCGCGATCTTGGAAGGCTCCTTCCTCCCTGACTCGTGAGCACAGACTCCTGATTTTGGATGCTGGAGAGCAGAGAATTCAGCAGAAGCCAAAAATGCGTGGAGGAGGGTGCTGTTTGGGGTATATTTGAAGAAACAGCATATGGGCTTTCTGTCAAAATGTTCAGAGCTCGCTAGTTTCTGAGCTGAGGACAGAAATGTGCTGCCACTTCTCAACACTGTCTGAGCTGGTTCAGTTTTCATCTTCTCTTGTACAACAATCGCCCCAGCTACTCCGGATCCATCATCCCTTTGCCCCCTGCCCTCTGAGCTATGTGATACCAAGAAAAGTTTTTCAATCACGTTGTACCCCAGCCGCACCGCCCACCCTCAGAAAGCGAAACCTCTTGCATATAAACTATGGGGTATAAGCTGAGTATTGCTTCCTTCCTCCCTAAAGAATCTCTGACACTTCTCTCTAGCTTCTTCCTTACAAGCAATTAGTTCCCATGTTCCAGCGGGAGATACCGAGTAGTGGCAGAAAAGATAGGCGCTCTGGCCCAGCTGTCTGCACCCACCCTTCAGGGTTCTGGAGAACAGGCC
Organism: Chinchilla lanigera; assembly: GCF_000276665.1. Lineage (NCBI taxonomy): Eukaryota > Metazoa > Chordata > Mammalia > Rodentia > Chinchillidae > Chinchilla > Chinchilla lanigera. Next base: position 12,472,891 of record NW_004955455.1, read on the forward strand.
AGAAAAGGGGACCTTCTGGGTCTCCCCTGCTAAGAACGAGGTCATTACCTTGGCAGCGGCTTGCGGGCCGTGATACTAGCAACGATGATGCTCTCGGGACGAGGAGTGGCCACCGCTTTGAAGGTTCCTCGCCAGAACTTCTCAAAAAGCTGCTTCTCGCCCTGCTGAACGCTCGCCATAGCCAACCCAAAGGGGCCGGGGCGCCCGGGTGCTGTCCGAAGTGCTGAAACGTGGATTCCAAACTGGGGGCACACCCGGCTCAGGGCGCTGTCCGCGCGAAACCCAGAGGGGTGGGGTGGGAGAGATCGGAGTTCCGGGCGGGGGATGGGGCGCGCTAGTCTGCGCAGGCAGCGGAGAAAGGAGGCTTGTCCGCCGGCTTTCTTCGCCTTCTGGGTTGACTGTAGCTTGCTCTCTAAGCTTGCTGAGCTCCGCGCCCCAGAAAGGGAAAGCAGGGCTGGCTTTCTCGGCAGCGCCGGCAGAGAAGAGGCGACCAGGTCGTCTGGGTGTGCGTGCGCGTGTGAGCTCCGGCGCGCCCGGGTTTTGTCTCTCGCACAATGTGACGTTGGCGAGGAGGCTGGTAGCGCGAGCTTCACTTTGCTCCCCCTCCGCTCTCTCCTCCTCCCCATCCACCCCTCCTCCCCTGGCTCAGCCTCCCGCCGCCATCTGCATAACAAAAGCCCGCAGGTCTTGGGAGGAGAAAGGGCGGGGCGTGCGCCTGTCACCAAGGCCCCGCGGCCGAGGAGTTGCAGCGCTGTCCCCTCGGAGCAGCAATCCTAGCACCCAGAGCCTAAACGGCAGGAAATCCTGCTTCCCAGAGTTCTGCCCTCCTCCATCATCCTGGGCTTTTCTCCAACCCTTCCTGTGTTCCCTCGGGGCTCGAGCACCGCTATCCCAGCCGCTTCACAAGTCTTGGGGGGATCTACGCAGGGAGCAAGTACGAAACTTGACCTCGAGACTCGGGCCAAACTCCCCCTCCTTCGGGAAGGGACCGCGGAGGTCCTCAAAGGGCGTCCCCTGAGCTCCTCTTCGAGGCTGGGGATCGCGAGGTCCTCACCGCCCAGAAAGTGCTATTTGTTGGACAATCACCAGTTCTGCTTCTCGCCATCTGCCGAGCCGGCCTCCGCCCAAGCAGCGTTACATCTGTGCCTGTAGCGCTGGGATGGATGTCTCTTTTGTGCCTCTCTGCCGGCCTGCCCTCCGGCCCCGCTGCCAAACGCGTCCAAAGGAAGAATACCCTTCCCACACACCCCTTCCACTCCTAGGGGACTCGGCGGCAGCCACTTTTCTTAACACAGCTTGTGTTAGGAAAGGAGACTCGTGGAAAAGAAAGCGCTTAGGGAGAGGTGGAGGCGGGGATGGGGGGTTACAGGATAGTAACTTTTTGGGCTTTTCTCTCCTCGTTCTTCCCCTTTCCCTCTTCTCCACCCCCAACCCGCCCCCGCTGTCAACCTAATCTCAACACGTGGAGATTCAGGATCCCAAGTAAACTGCAGACTCATAGACTCTGGCTAGAATTTCTCTTGTTTTCCCTAGGATTTTCATTAAGAGATCTTTGCGGGACCTCTCAGCCCATCCCTCTCTTGGGGGCTTTTAATATCAGCAGAATTGCTATTCCCTCCCACCCTCAGGTTAGCACATAGCCGGAAGGAGGCCTTTCAGAGTCTCACAGGCCTCCAAACACAGGGCAGCGGGTCCCAGTCTCAGCGGGAATAGGTCTATGGCTCTTGCTGACACTGGTAGCGTGGGGACCCCAGGGCGAGGACACCTACGTAAACTTCAGAAATTCTTTGAAAGGGAAGAGAAGGTAAACAGCAGGGGAGGGGGCGGGGAAGAGATGGGGCAAGAGGAGCAAGAACGCTTGAATAAAATAGCATCCGGCCGGAAGTGTAATAGGTCTGGTTTGTGTGTATTCCATGTTTGTGTGGCCGCTTCTGAGTGCCCCAGCGCGCTGCTCGCTCTGCAGTGACCCCATCTGGCCAACAACTAGAGATGCTTTTGCTGGGTTCTGCAGGCAACTGCCGCCGGGAGGTGGGGTTAGGGCTGGGTTGCTTGCAGGTGGTGGAAAGTGGAGAGCGTGTGTCCCTTCCCTTCTCACTGCCCCCTCAGACCGAAACCCGCCTCATTCCTCAACTGCGCTTAAGCCCTGTTTCCCACCCTGAAGCTGATGTCACTTTAAATGCTGCTGAGAGCCACCTCCTTAGGTAGGCTGGGATATTTAAAATTACCCTTAGTCATGACATTGGGGGGACGAAGAGAATCACTCACACTGGAGGGGTAGGTGGGGTCTACCTCCACAAAATCAATCAATAGCTCCCAACTGCGTTATTGTTCTCAATTCTTAGCAGGCAAAGCCCCACGTGCACAGCGTTGCCTCGTTTGAACCTGACAGCAGCCAGGTGAGGTGGCAGAGGAAGCTACTCTTACCACCCCTCGCCCTTTTGTGGTACTAGGGATTGAAACTTGAGCCTTCTCACTGGGCTACATCGCCCTTCTATTGCTTGGTTTTGCCTTTGTTTTTAGACTGCGCCTCCTGAAGTTCTCCAGACTGCAGGCGTGCACCACCACACCTGGCTTCTTACATCCTTTTAAAGATGAAGAAGTTCAGGTCAAGGATGGCCAAGTGACTTGCTCAGCCTGATTCTATGGGTAGCAAAGGAAGTCTGCACAGAATACAGTTTCTGTTTTTACTTGGTGGGGGGGATGGGAATCTTTGGGATACTAAGCAGTCCAGGGTAGAAGCATGCAAGATGCATCAGATACCAGTGAGCCACATAGCTAGAAGCACATCATGTTAGCAAGGATGGCAAACCAGGGATGAAAACCCTCTAGGGTTTTCAGGGCTGCAAACAGCCTACATGTACTAAATTTAGGAGTTAAGAATTAGCCTGTTTAAGTTCAAATTCCAGCCCCTCTGTGTCTCAGCTGTGTAATCTTGAAGAACTGACTTTACCTGCTCATGCTTCAGTTTCTTCATCGGTAACATGAAGGTTCTCTAAGGATTAAATATATGTGAATAGGCTAGCTGGGAGGATTAGAAGAATTAACACATGTGCAGGCTGCAGGGCAGTGTCTAGAACACAGCTTGCTCAAGAATACCAATTATTATTTGAGTGGTTAGCAGCATAGCATCTGCAGTTGGAGTTGAATAGAACTAGGGTATGAAGTCCAGCTCTGCCACTTTTAGCTAGACGATCCTGAGCTAATAATAATAATAATAATAATAATAATAGTCTCCCTACCTGTACAGTGGGACATCATTGCATATTTAGTATGATTTTTTTGAGGACTAAATAAAATAGTCCTTGCAGAGTGTCCACTTCATTTCAAGTGACCTTTAAATCAGAGGTTCCCAACTCTTGTTAGGAACCAGGTCACACACCAGGAGGTGAGTGATGGGGAAGCAAACAAAACTTCATCTGTATTTATAGCCGCTCCCCATGGCTCAAATTACTACCTGAGTTCTGTTCCCCTTTCCTCTGTGAACTGCCCATGCTAGGGATCTAGGTTGGAGAGTCCTTTGAATCATCCCTAAACTCGCCACCTTTCACTCCTGTACCCCCCAGCCCTTGACCTGTCCATGGAAAAATTGGAAAACTTGTTTTCCACAAAACCTGTCCCTGGTGCCAAGAGGATTAAAGACTGCTTGCAGTGGTGGTTGTTATCGCTGATGCTGTTGAGATCATCACCTGTTAGTATCTCAAGCCAGGCCATAGTCAGTTCAGCAATTATTCGCTCATGCCTCCTCTTAGATCTTGGTTAGGCACAATCTTGGGTAGGGAGACACAGTCCCTTCCCTGGAGGGGTTCACAGGAAAATTTACCTTCTGGGTCCTCATTGCTTAACATTTGTGTCTCTCCCATATTATCATAGTGAGTTAGACTTTAGGTCTGGTTTTGCTGATGTAACTCAAACTCCAGTTCCTCTACCACTTCATCACAATGTAACTGTGTCTCATTCTCTCAGGGTATTGCTTTTCATTTTTCTAAGTAAAAGCCAGCTTACCCCATAAGCTGAGGCCTATCCATATGTTGGTTAATGAATAAAAAATGCATAGCATAGTTGCTGCTTATCTTCTGTCCTCTGTCAATGGCAGGCATCACTAATTCATCTGAGAATGCTTCTCAAGACACTCTTCTAGACAGGCATGACTAATTGGGTGGAGCTGGCGTTCTAGATAAAATCAGTTTGTCATTCTTGTCTAGAGGTTGTTTCTTTATCTGACTGGTGTTGTTTCATTGTACAAAGGTGAGACCAGGGCGAAGTAATTCTAGAGTTTGTAAATCCAGGCACTCTAGAGGAGTAGCTAAAGAGATTTGTATTGGTCAGCTTTTCCATCACTGGTACAGAACACTAGACACCTGCAATTTAAAGGAGGAGGAGACTTTTCATTTAGCTCACAGTTTCAGGGGATTTAGCCCATGGTTGGTTGGCTCTGAGGCAGAAACATCATGGTGGCTGGGAAGCAGATTAGGGAATAGTGCCAGCAAAGAAGGGCACAGGGCCAGATAGAGTACTTGGGTCACCCTTGCATGACCCATCCAGACACACCCAGAAGTGTGCTTTACTAATTCCCTAGGCAGCTCTCAAGCCAATCAAGTTGACAAGTTTAACCTTCACAAGATCCTCTATGATCCAAAGAAGCAGTCGCTTTTTGGATGAGGTTAGCTCAGAGAAATAGCTACCTTTCCTCCTGAAGCAGTTCTAATTTCACCTAATATTACTGTGTTACCTTGGGTAAATCTTTTCATCTCTCTCTGTCCTGGACTTCTCTGAGTACAATATGGCTAATCATTATCTACCGTCATCAAGGGATTTCAGGGAACTTGACAGTCTGTACCCATTTTCAAAAGTCCAGTGAACAGTGAAAGAGTCAAATAATTACTGAGATAATGGGAAATATGATAATGAGACCAATCTGTCTTTGTATCTTGAACAGGATCATGCTGAACCATTAAAACTATAGGATTCTGAATTTCTTCATATAAACAATTGGGGAAAATATTATACCATTCAGGGTTTATCAGTCCTTGCTTCTAGAAAGTTCCACCTTGTGTCTAATCTGAACCTCACCTCTGCTATTTATTGTCCATTCCTCTTCTAGAACTCCAAATGCCTTTGAGTTAACATGGATAAACCATGAATATTCCTTAGCTCTATCCATTTAGATCAGTAAATTCCCCAGAACAAGATTGGAACATAGTAGGAGATCAATTAATATTGTTGCAATGAGTAGATTTCATATACAGTAGATGGCTATGCTAATGTCCATATTCCTCTGGACTATATGCAATAAGGCATGATATTATACTTACACATTACAAATTAAAACATAAAATTCACTATGTACTGATATTGCACACATTCATTTAACTGTGATCTAAGGAGAAAAAATTTATTGCTAGTGACCTTAAATGGTACCTGTTATTGTTGGTGCTGTTATAATTACCTGTTAGTATCTTAAACCAGGTAATATTCAGTTTGATAAGCATTAATAGATACCCAATCATGAATCTTAGTCAGTGTCAGCCCTCGGTGAGGAGGGCCAAAGATAAAGATGTATATTATACATACTGTAACCATGTATATTATATTAACTGATTTAATAATCACAAACCCCTATGATTAGATCCTGCTATTAACCATATTTTAGATAACAAAAAGTGAATGCTCAGAGAGTTGAAGTAACTTTCCCAAGGACACACAGCTTGTAAAAAACTAGATCCACCATATGAAAGTCAGTCTGATTTGTACAATCTGTGTTCTTAATCAGTTTTACAAACTGCCTGTAATATGATCTTTATGTCCAAAATGGCTTTGCTTTATGTGCAAGTATGTAATAGACACAGCACTTGGACAAGGACAAAAATAGATTCTGCTGTCATGGAGCTTATACCTAGTTGGGAGTGAGAGTGGTTATATTAAACATCATAAATAATAATCATGCCTTGCAGGAGAAATGATGTGACTGGGGAATTTACTAATGTGAATGTAAAGAAGCAGAATAGATCTGAGACCACCACATTTAAGTTGAGACCAGGTATAAGGCATCAGCCAGACAGAGATAGAAGTCTTTTCAGGAAATTGCCCAGGATGTGCAAAGACCACACCCTGGAGGAGTTGGCTACACCCAAAGAACACAGTGATGGGAGAATGGAGGTGGAGTCAAGGAGTTACTGATGGACAACTGTGCTCCATGCAATGCAACTGCACTCTGAGTCTCTGTTTACTTTTAAGTGAGCCTCATCTTACCTCTGAGTGTAAAATTAGGGAACCACTATTATTGCATCCAGTTTTAAAAGCCAATAATACAACATCACTGTTCTGAAAAGTGAGGTACCTTGGAACTCTGATGGCACCCTCACCTATATCAAGCTGATCGATCACTGAGTAACATTAGAGTGCTCATAAGGTGAGAGAGTTATTCCTTTTTCAACTCTTTTCTTAGTTACTGAATTATTCCAGAAGTAAATCTTCATGCCTTGATTTTCCTAAAATGTCTTGAGCTTTTCAGAATTGCCTAAAATGACTTGCCAATAGTAAGGTTCAGAGGCTTGGACAACTATAATTTAATAAAGTTGCTTTGCTATCATTGGGTTTATTTTTATGGTTACTTTCCACTACTGGCATATGTGATACAGGCTCAGTGTGTATACCTTATCCAAAATGCTGAAGGTCAGAATTGATTTAAAATTTGGAGTTTCTCAGGTTTTTAAATATTTGTGTAAGATTTATTTGGTTTTTTTTTTTTGTTGTTGTTGTTTGTTTGTTTGTTTTTCTTCCGGTACCAGGAATTGAACTCACGACCTTGCACTTGCCAGGCAGGCGCTTTGCCACTGGGCTAAATCCCCAGCCCCTGTGTAAGATTTATTGGTTGATCATCCCCAATCCCAAATTCTAAAATCTGAAATGCCCGGAAATCCAAAATTTAAGTTTGAGTGCTTAACTTATACTGAGTCACTTTTTTAAAAATTATAGAAAAATTTAAGAATATGCAAAAGTGAAGGAACTTCTGGGTGTGGTAGCTCATGCCTGTAATCCCTGCACTAGGGAGGTTGAGGCAAGAGGATCATTGTGAGTTCGAGACCAGCCTGGCCTACAAAGTGAGCT
>NW_004955455.1:12480097-12497456 GCF_000276665.1 Chinchilla lanigera
GAAGGGACTACTATGAATCCCTAGGTACCCATTGTCTAATTTCAGCCACTATCAATACACAGTTAATTCTGTTTCATCTTACACAGACCCACTTTCTACCTAACTAAATTATTTTGACACAAATCCAAGGCACTGTGCTATTCTAGTTATAAATACCGCAGGGTGTATCTCTGAAAGATAGAAACTCTGTTTTATTTTGCTAAAAAGCACAACTACAATATTATTACACAAGATACAATTATCGTTTAATATCTTCAAATACCAAAGCCTAGTTTTCCCAAAGATCTTTGTTTCTTGCTTGTTGCTTGGTTTGTTTATTTGAACTGGTACTCTAATTGAGATAAATGTCCAAGGGATGAAGGTTTGGTTTCCATCCCATAGCACCGTTGGGAGGTGGCAGAAACTTTAAGAGGTGGAGAAGAGCGGAAAGAAGTTAGGCCACTGAGGTGGCAGAACACTTGAAGGGGATATTGGGACCCAAACACTTTTTTTCTCTCTTTTTGCTTCCTGGCTGCCACAAGATGAGCGATTTCCTTGGCCGTGCCCTCCTGCCATGATGTGCTGCCTTGCCACAGGCTGAAAGCAACAGGGCCAAATGGCCATGCACTAAAATCTCTAAAACTCACAAAACTACTTAAAGACATGTCTTCCTAAGCATCTTCACTGCCCCTACACACATATGCTCTACCTCTCGGTCTCCTTTATCTTCTATAAGAAACTTGGTTGTTTGCCTACGAGAGTTTCTCATCATTTGTAGTTTGCTGATTTTGCGTGCCTTAATAACATATTTCTCTGTACCTTCTATTTCTTGTTAAGTGGTGGCAAGAGCTAGCGTTTTAATTAAATTTAAGTTCAAAAGAAATTCCACCAGGAAGTGAATAATGTATGTTTTCGTCCTTTCTTATGATGCTAGCTGACATTGAAGATCATTGCCTAATTTATTTATTTACTAGGGGTTGCAAACTATGGGATGCAAATCTAGCATGTATTTTTCATATATTAGCTGGAGTGATTTTGGAAAGAAATACCCCTCATCAACTATTTGGGTAACTCAGAGCAATCTTAAAAAGGCAAAGTAAATACTTCATCTCGTCTAGTTATTTGCTAGCATACAAAATAATGTGTTGGTGTCTTAGCAGCCTTATAAGGTGCTACTGTGTTATTTGTTTATCTTATAATGAATCTATGGATTTAAATGTATTTGATGTGCTTCAATTAATTGCTGTTATTACCTTTATTAATGCTTAAATTATCCCACCTTTAGACAGGAAGAAACTATTCAATTTGTTTTTGAGCCCTTCAGTGTGACCTAGAAGCCTTTTAAAAGCTGTTGCTTTCTGATATATCAAAAGACAACAAGTTCAAAGTATATATTTCCAGATCTACATCCGGAACCTGCTGCTTCTCTAAACAGCACTGATTCCTTTTAGTGGGTAACAGAATTTCTCATTATTGTTGGATTCATTAATCATTTCTAGGGTGTTTTGGGTATACAGATGTAAAAAATCTTACTTTAAGACCAAAAAATGTTTCCACTTTTATTTCTAGTTGAAATAAAGGCTACAAGTTTTCTTTAACCTCATCAATCTTACATTTGTATTCCTTTCTGGTTGCCTAAAAGCCATAATTAGTAATACTAACATAATTACTCATTTGCTTTATCCTACAATACACACACTCCTTTCAGAATAATCATACTAATATAGCCACCTGTAATATGAATACTTTACTGAAATCAGTTTAAGGTAATGTTTTTGGCCTCTCACTTAAATGAGCATTCAGATTGTTCATTGTGATTTACTGTCCTTCCTAATGTAGTTATAGTGATTTTTAGAGATTACTTTGAATATAATTTTATTTCTTTAATTATATACAATATTTACATGGCTCTAAAGTTAAAGCTATCAAAAAAGTATACTCAAACAAATCTAGATACCCTTTCCTGCCCCCCTATACCTTCCTTCCTCATAAATAATTAAAATTTTTTATCTTTTATCCTTTCATTTAAAACATTTCTTAAGTGATTCCATTGTTTTTTAAAAAAAGTGCAAGTATTAAATTAGAGTACAAATGAGACAAACATGCAATAGAAATCTTGAAGCGGTATTTTAATCAGTAGTAGTTGGTGCTCTGTATTAACTATCTGTGAGAAGTAGCTCAAAACTACTGCCTTCTGGATAGCTAGGAAGGATATTTCTGGAATCTGACTCAACAAAGGTGTGCAGCCTAACTCCATTGTGTACAGAGAGCATGTATTTGGCATGTACACACTGTGGTCATCTCACCTATTACACTTAGTTGGTATAATATCTAAATGTGGGTGAACAATCTATGTTCCTTTAAGCAGGAAGATGGGAAGATCTTGCCTAAGAGAATCTGATTTTTGCATCTAAAACAGCCTTCTATCAGTCATGACTCACCGCATTGTGTTTGTGGGGGGGGGGCCCGTGTGTATGTGTATGTGTATGTGTGTTGTGGTGTGGTGTGTGTTTATATTATATATGGCCTCAAGTGCCTTCTGCATTTGAAGATAGGCTGCAGCCTCTGAATGTGGCTTGCTTTGTCTTGTCTGTACATTTTTTTTTCTACTGAAAGGAATGCAGAATTCTCTCCCGCAATGCTTTCAAGCAGAAGACAAAGGCAACTGACCTTTGGTTTGGAATAAAAAAAGGACAAGAAAAGAAAACCAAGGCTGTTCACAGGCCCAGCACACAGTGGATGTGGGGGGAAAAGACCCATGCATCCTCCGCAGCTGGAGGCTTTGGGGCACATGTTTCCGCAGCAGCACCCTCCCTTCCACCTTGTGCCTGGATTGGATACTGCAGAAATAATTACCAAACAAATCGATAGTCCGTGTTGTGATGTGACCACAGTTGTTAATGCATTATTTTCCTCCTGGAAACTTAGTTTGCCTTACAGGCAGACTGAATTCTCTGCAAGCTCCTGACAACCCAAAAGCTCAGAATAACTTCTGGAGCATTTAATCTTTTCTCTTTATATAAGCACTTTAGGAATAGCATCCTGTTTATTTCTCACAGTGTGCATTTGAAGCAGGCTGTGTAAGAAGTGAAGGAATTGTCTGAGGTCAGACAGCAGAATGTCCAGGCTGAATTCCTTTTGACTTTTCTTTGGTAGGGGAAAGGATTTTAATAAACATGTTATAGAATTTTATTTCTAGAAATTTGATAAATGCTATTTTTAATAATGTCCTTCTTAATTAAACATCACAGAGAATTTCTGAGTCCTGTTATTCAGGAATTTGAATAACAACTCTATGACTCCCGTCCCCATTTCTTTCAAGGGGGACTTTAGATAAAATTGGCAAAACTCTGAGGGCTTGAAGGGCCAGCATGGCTGTCCTTACTGAATTGAGCCCCCTTATTCCTAATTCAGGGCAGTAGGTAGATTCTCAGGGCTCCCAAAGTGGTGGCCCACAGAACAAAGCTAGCCTCCTGAACAGTTTAGTCTGATAGACATGGTGTATTTAAAACCAGAAGAATGGAAATCCTACAGGTTAGATAAACATTCTCCTTTCACTACAGACCCTTCCAGTCCTAACTGAATCTCATCCAGTCTCACTCAGCCCCTTTGCAGCTTCTAGGATTAAGAATCTATTGGGACTCTCTTAAGAATGACTTTGTGTAGGTTCTTTATGTTTTCCCTTCCTTAGAATATTCATTATAATTATTTTAATGAAAGTAGACAGTAACATTCATTGAGTGATGTGTGTGTGTGTGTGTGAGTGATGTGTGTGTGTGAGTGATTGTGTGTGTGTGTGTGTGTGTGTGTGTGTGTGTGTGCTGTTCTTGGGGATTGAATCCAGGGCCTTTGCACTAAACTATATCCCCAGCCCAGTTTTTATCTTATATTTTGAGCCAGGGTCTCACTAACTTGCCAAAGCTGGGCTCAGATTTGTAATCATCTTGCCTCAGCTTCCAAAATCCTGGGAATACAGGCATGTTCTACTATGCCTAGCTAGTATCTTTTTACTGCAGTAAAAACAAACAAACAAACAAAAAAAAACCCTGCAATATTTATTCTTAACTTTGTATGGGAACAGGGGGTTGCAGGGAATTGAACCCAGACCCTTTGCACTGAGCTACATTCCCAGCCCTGTTTTCATTTTTTATTTTGAGAGAGGTTCTCTCTATATCGTAAATGGCATAGGATGGGCTCAAGCTTGCAGCCTTCCTGCCTCAGCCTCCCAGAGTGCTGGGATTACAGGTGTGGGCCACCACACCCAGCTGCTGAGTAATTATTATGCTTGCATTGTACTAAGCACTCTACAGGTATCATGTTGTTCCCTGCTAGTACCAACCCAAGCTAGTACCATGGATGAAATGGTTATATGGATTCACCTTTCATACATGACAACACTGAGGCTCAGACAAGATGTCTTATTCAGGGTGGTACAGATGGTGTTGAGTAGAAGAGGTGGGATATGAGTCTAGGTTATTTTGAGACTAAAGACCACTAAGTATCACGAGAAGTGATACTCAAGATCCTTAACTACTAAATGGCATGAATCTGGCTAATCTGATAGATGCTGGGTGCAGGACAGCCAGGGTCTCTCCAGTGACCAGGTCAGAAGAGAGAATGCAATAGAAAAGCAGGTGTTTATGGAGCTGAGCGGATGCATTGCATTGTTGAATGTCCAGCATGACAGTAGCTGTGCTCTCCAGCTGAGTGCCCAGCTGTTCTTCACCCTCCTACTCACCTTGTGTCATGTAGTATCACAGGCACCCGAAGCATCTGCTTGAGAAACACAAAGAGCACAGTGCTGACCAGATGACAGCAACGCCAGGTGAGCCAGGGCTGGAGAGGGCATCCTAAGAGATGAGGAGATGGGAAATGCGGAAAGGGTAGCCAGAATTCCTGCTCTTGGAAATTTACCTATAAGGAGGAGAGGGGATTAGTCTGGAAAGAACCCTGTGGCTTTGTACATGGATTGAATGAGGCTGGAGTTAAACCATTAAGGGGAACATTATGTATCAGATCTGGTCCTATAATTGTGGACAGTGTGGCTGAATGCATGAAGAGTAATTTTAATCATGTCCCCTTTTTGTTTGAACGGTACAAAATAATTGACTACTGCAATTTAAAGGAGGAAAGACTTGTTTTTGTTCATGATTTCAGTAGATTCAGTCCATGGTTAGCTGGCCCCAGGGCAGAAACAGTGCGGTGGAAGAGCATATCGGGGAGAGCTGTCACTGCATGGTGGCCAGGAAGGAGAGATAGGAGGGGAGAGACTGAGATGAGAACACACCTTTCTCAGTTACCCTCGCAGTGACCTTCCCTTTGGGATGAGGTCCTACCTCTGAATGTGAGTCTTTGGGCGGGCATTGTAAGCCTAAACCATAACACCTTTCTAATCATTACACTACATTTACAGAATTTACTAGGCACAGACTATGTGCCAGGGTTTGTACTAAGTGCTAAGGTTTCAACGAGTAGTCAGAAAATCTCTGTCTTCAATAGGTTCACAGCCCAGGGACTGGGGAAAGGGACAGATGAGCAAGTAGGAAGTGACTCTGGGGTGTGATCTGTGATACTGTGGGTGAAACTCAGAGGGCAAGGCCCTACAGAGAAAGCACCTTCTTACTCTTCATGCAATCAGGGAAAAATTGGACAAGCTACCCACGTCAGTGAAGCTGAGAAAGGAGAGTACAGTCCAGGAAGAGAGTCAGCAGAGAAGCAGAACTCACCTTGCTTAAAGTATAGCAGTATTTCTCAACCACCAGGAGCAGCATTTCCCGAAAACTTGACAAAAATGCAAATTCCTAGGCTCTTACCTAGACCTGACTTCAGCAGTCCATCGGATACAGTAATCTGTGTCCGACAAGCTCCCCAGGTGACTCTGATTGAAGTTTAAGTTTGAGAAACATGAAGCGCAGAATTTCATGGTTGAGTGTTAAGAGTTAAGGCTGCAGAGGAGGATGCGAGGAAGTCTCTTGTGGTCAGGGCTTTATCTTCAGAGTCATGAAATTTTGAGAACTTTTACTATGGACAATGACTTGACACTTGGATTTTAATTTCATAGGTGTTCCTCAGAATTTCAGAGCCTTTTCCTACCTTTAAGCTTTTGCATTTTCTGTTACATTTACCTAGAATAGTCTACACTGACATTTTAAAGATATTCAACTCCTCTGGTTACCCCACAATAAGTGGTGCTTCTCCCTCCTTCACTTGTTTTATTTTTAAAATATAGCCCGTGTGAATGTATTATTACTTGTACCAGTAGAATCTTGGTTTTTTGTGATTATTATTTGTCTCCCTCTATTGCAATGTAGCTCCACACCGGAGAAAGATAACCTACCTTGTTCATCCCTGTGCATTGCCACCTCCCACACAGTACCCTGTACACAGTAGGTGCCTTAATATTTAAACTCCATGCATGAAGTATAATTGCTAGTGCTCATCAAAATATAGACACTAAGGAAGCCGAGAGAAGATGGTTCAACCAAGTAGGTGGCCTGAGACGGCTTCCAGAAATGTACAAGGCCCTCCACCTAATGTGTTCACCCAAGAATTTTCTTCAGATCAATAAGGCAAGGTAAAGAGGAGGAAGGAGGTAGCACCTCAGAAAGAAGATGAGAATGAGCTCAAAAGTCAAAACAAGGTGAGAGCAAGGAGCTTGTCTTAGCTTGTTTCCTGTTGCTGTAACAAAATACCTTGGGAGAGTGGGTAATCTATAAAGAAAAGAAGTTTATTTTGGTTCATGGTTCTAGAAGCTGAGATGTCTACTTTCAGCTGGGCACATCCAGTGAGGGCCTCATGCTGCTTCATAACATGGTGGGAGAAAATGGAAGGAGGAAGCAGACATGAGGAAGAGAGAAAGGGAAGCTAAATCCCATGAGCGCTAAATGATTAATCTATTTACATGGGCTTTGTTTTCATGACTCAGATGCCTCCCACTAGCTCCCCCTCTCTGCTCTACCACACTTAAGAATTAAGGTACCAGTGTACGAACTTTTGGGGACACACTCAGACCATAGCAAAGCTCAAGTGGATGCAGTGTACCAGGGCAAAGCAGAGAAGGGAGATAACATGGATGGTGGGATGTGGAGAAAGAAGACAGGGATTGGGGCAGTGCTTGTACATGGAGACCACAGATACATCACAGCTGAGCTGTCCCCTCTCAGCCAATCTGCAAGATAGCACTGACCTTTCTGTCCAGTGTTCCCCAACACTGAGATCCCATAGACAAATATAACTTTACAAATACTTCATGTTCAAGTTCGTACGTGAAAGTTTAAAAAAGAAGGTCTCGTGAAGGTAAGAGTAGAATTGTGGCTCCCAGAGGTTGGGAAAAGTAGGGACAGAGGGGGACAGATAGAAGTTGGTTAATGGCTACAAAATTACAGTTAGATAGGAGGAACAAGTCTTAGTGTTCTATAGCACAGCAGGGTAACTACGGTTAACAATAATTTACTGTATATTTCAAAGTAGCTAAAAGAGAGGATTTTAAATGTTCCCAGCACATAGAAATGACAAATTTTGGAGGTGACAGATATACTAATCAGCTTGATTTGATCATTATACATTGTATATATAAATGAAATATCATACTGGACCCTCTAAATAGACATAAACATCATGTATAAATTCAAATAAATAAATAAAATGTAAATGAATGGGATAAAATGTAAATGACTGGGATAGAGGCTGTCAATTTTCTGTCAAGTGTAGAGAGCTTTTTACAGAATCAGCTATCATGAATTATCGTGATCATTTCATAAAAAGAAGTACACTTTAAACCTGAAGGATAGGAAAGAGAAACATATTGTCTCAGAATAAAAATTTGCTCCTAATTGACTAAATGTCATCTGCTGAAAAGCTCATAGTATTGTTCAAAATTTTTACTCTTATTTTTCCACAAATGAGTAGAAAAGACATCAGACCAGGAATAAACCCTTTGGAACACTGCCTTAGATATGATGCAGACAGCCCCAAAGAGAGGCTTGGTGGGAATTGAGTATTTTTAAAATAAACAGCACCATCAGTGGCTTCAAAGCCAGTCCACAGAGTCAGAGTTAATGATTCACTAATCTTACAAATTTGCCATAAAACTCTTTTTAAAAACTCTTTTTATTATTGTAAAATTTACATAACATAGAATGTACCATTTTAAAAGTACAATTCAGAAGCATTTAATATGCTCACAATGTTGTGTAACAACATCAGTACCCATTTCCAGGACTCTTTCATGATCCCAAATAAACTCTGCACATATTAAACAACATTTCCTTCTCTTTCATCCCTTCATCCCTTAATAAGCTGTATTTTATTTTCTGTCTTTATGAAATATACCTTTCTGGGTACCTCACAGAAGTGGAATCGTATATTTGTCATTTTATGTCTGCCAAATTTCATTTAACATGATGTTTTAAGGTTCATCCACACTGTAGCATAGATCAGAATTTTATTCCTTTTTATGACTAAGTAATACTCTACTGTATGAATAGATCACATTTTTTATCCATTCATTTCTCAGTGGATGCTTGGGTAATTTCTATCCTTTGTTGATTGAAATTATGTTATTAGGAGCATTATTATGTATGTTGATGTCCCTGCTTTTAATTCTTTTAGGAGTAAAGTTGCCAGATCACATGGTAATTCTATGTTTAGTTTTTTGAGAAATCTACCCATCTTTTTACATGTAAAAGATCTGAAGACCAGAAAGGCTTCAGGATCTGCTGTAACTAGACTTCTGGACTTTCTAGTATTCTCAGTAAGTGGACTTTTTCAAAACTAGGACAGGAACCATAATCAAGGAGAATGACCAGGACAGGATACACCCTGGGCAGGAAAGTTCACTCTCCTGCGGTCGGTTTGACTAAGTGTCCCAGGGACAAAGGCACTCTGCAACTTCAGCCTAACAGGCTGGATGGGCAGAAAGTGTAGAAGAAGGAAGTCCAGGAAGGAACAGGAAATACATTAAAATACTTTTGCTCAAGTGTTGGTGGGGTTGGGGGGTACTGCATGGGAAGGTGGTTCTTATCTTGGGAAGAGTTAGGAAGAAAAATTAATTGATGAGACTGTCTTGGCTTCAGGACTCTGGGCCACCCCTGTGGGAAAAAAATGCCTGCCTCTAAAACATGAATTCAAAACAAAATTGGGAGGAACATGATCCTTACCCAGGAGACCTATCCATGAATTTAGTAAAGCATGGAATGAAAAAACAAAAGTTTTCATTTGAATAGTGTGGGTTTGAACAAAGAAAAGTGATGGTAATTGTGCCCATTGGCCTGATCTGATCATTACCATTGTATTTGTGTACTGAAGTGTCATTGAATTGTACCCCACAAATAGGCACAATTACTGTGCATCAGTCAGACATAAAAATATATTTTAAAGAAAAAGAATGAGGGCTGGGGACAGAACTTACAGACCTGAGTGTAAATGTTTGACTTTTCCACTTTCCAACTTTGCACCTTCCGGTAAGAAACAAGCTCTCTCTGGGCCTCAGTTTATACACCTATAAAATGAGACACTCATAGTAACTTCCTCATTGAGAATGGATTTGAGCATGGTGACAATGTTAATGAATCATCTAATCTCAATGATTGTGAATGTGACTGCCTGTTATGATTTGTGTCGGTATGTTCCCCCAAATCTTCATGCAGTCATGGGGTGGGCTTCTAGAGTTTATGGTTGATCCATAGTCCAATGCTGGGATTATGGGTGTGAGTGCTACATCTGACCCTGGAGTGGGTAGTTTGCATACAATGTAAGGGAGGGAAAGAGGCTGCTTGCTGCTTCTCCCTTTTGCTTCTGTTGCTTTTGCTATCTTCTGCTGCCATGAACTTTTGCCCTTTGCCATGTGCCACTCTGCCTTGGAGCCAGCCAAGTATGGACTGAAACCTCCACAAACTGTGAGCTACAAAAACCTTTCCTTCCTTACTTTTGGGCTTTGGGTATTTTATCTCAGCAATGAGAGAAAAGTAACCAAGACACTGCCCATGAGATCACTTTGATATGTCTGAAATTATTGATGCTGGGTCATCATCCTCAAAGATTCTCATTTAATTGTTCTGACATGATACTCAGATTCCTTTAGTTTCTTAAGCTCCATAGTAGAATCCAGTGTTTAACCAAAATGGAGAAATTGTGCATTCCTGTGCTTTTCAAGGGTCATTGCAGGTCTTCTTAAAATGCAGGTTCCGATTCAGTAGGTCAGCTGTGGAGCCCAAGATTCTGCATTTCTAACCAGTTCTCAGACATACTGTTTATACTGGTCCTCAAAGTATTCTTGGAGGAGCAAGTTTTAAAAGAATTTAACCCAGATTAAGTGCCTGGTAAGTACCATCTAAGAAGTAATAACAGCATTCAGTGGGTGCTGGAGTCATGACCCAATAGTGGAGTGGATCTGTACAGTCTCCTAGAAGAGGTAAAGAACCTGTTGCTTTAGGGTGGACTTTATTTGAAGTGACTCTCTGCAGTCAATCCTGATATCAGAGAGATGGAAATTGAAACTGTAAGTATACCATACTGACAATCATGTATTAGAGCCCCTTGCTTGTAAGTCATCTGGAGTCTCAGTCCATGCAAACTGGTTCAGATCACACAGCCACAGGGCTGGGAAGTGACTGGGGACAAGGCTAGGGTAGTTCATTAATTTATTCACAATATCTACTCAGCATCAACTCAGAACCAACACTATAACCCAGAGCTGCAGATCTAGTTATGATTACAACCCCTTCCTCAAGGAGCTCACGGTTCAGTAGCAGGACACAAATCATTAATCCAGAATTCAAAGCAATTAGTGCTCTAATGGAGGAAGGTTTTGAGGTGGGTGTTTGGCTCAGTCCAAAGGAGTTATGCAAAACTTCTTAGAGAAAGCAATAGCTGAGCTGAGTCTTGGAAGATAAAGAAGAGTTATCCAGGAGAGGAGATGGGAAAAGAGTTTCCAGGCAGAAGGGAGAGCAGAGGGCAAACAAGAGGCATGAGAGAACAGACCTTCCTCCCAAAGTATCTCAGTTCAAGGACAACGGAGTTGGGGATGCAGCCAGAGACTCTGGCGATGTACAAAGGGCTCAAGTGTCCTATGCACACGTTTGTACTTCTCTTTGAAGCCTGAGGTCCATGGAGTCAGTGACTTCTTAAAGCTCTCTGAAAAGGTTGTGCTTTGTCCATTATTCTGGGATGAAATGATTGAGTTTCCATTAAGGTATCTAGGGGGTTCCAGATGGCCCCATAGGTGGGAATCCATGGGGGCTGTTGAGATCTAAAGCACCTACTGATCAGGGCTTATTCTGTGCCAGGAAGGGGATGCCACAAATACTGGGCATGAGGGGGTGCAGCCCCCTGTTGTTTCCTTCCTCTTGAGTCCTTGCACATCAGTTATCTATGCCTGGAACACTCTTGCTTACTCCTGCTACTTACTGCCCACGTATCACCTAATTAATTCTTAGTCATCCTCCAGAACTCTGCGAAATGTACCTCCCTTGAGAAGACAAGCATGACTTACCCCGTGATTTTCACCCCCCTCTGTTACACATACCCATACTCCTTAGAAACAATTGCCACATGTGGTAATTATGTAACAAATGATGTAATTCTGAACACAAGGTTCTGAGCACCCCTTTCATCTACTGGAAAGAACACCACTCCTTCTGAGCATCCATCCCCCCCTCCTTGTTCATCGCTCTAATCCCAACAACCTGAACAGTTCCAGGCATAGAGTGAGGACTCAGTAGATGTTGCAACTGAGTAATTATATGAATATTTGAATGAATTGAGTGAATTCACATAGCTGATCATTATCATCTGAACTATCCTCCCCTCAGCCCTCCCCTTAACCCTAATCCCCATCCAATTCTTCATTTTGAATTTGAAGCTCTGACATCTGCAGCCTAGCAGACCATTGCCCACAGTATAAGAGAAAACATGCGCAGTAGGGGATGGGCTGAACTGGTTTCCAAAGCTGTCCCTGTGGCATCTTGAGGATGCTTTGATTCTTTTAGTGAGAAGGTGCTTTCTTAGCAAGCATGTGCTAGAGTCCTGAGACCTTTTCAGAGTGGCCACCAGACCCCATCCCTCACCAGCACTTCTGTTTTTCTGTTTAAAGGACCTGGTGTCTCTCTTCTGAGGACAACATTGGTATATTTATCTTTTCATCCAGAGATGTCAGAAAGGTGGAATTTCTTTCATTTGTTCCACACCATCCTATGTCAAGAGACGAAAAATATCCACATTATAATAGCAGCTTCAGGTTTAATTTTGGGTAAGAATGAGTAATTCTGAAGGCAAAGTGTTCAACAAGGGTGGGTTGAACTCTTTCAGTGGGTGTCAAATGAGCAGCATCCACCTCCTTGCTTTAACGCCTCCCAAAGGCCACGAGTCCCCCAAAGTTTCATCTTACCTCAGTTAGCCTGAACTTCCCTGAGTCACTCTCCCCTGAACTGCAAAGTGGAAGGGGAGTATTCATCTGATAGGACTGTTGAGAAGATCATAAACAATAACATATGCAAAACTTCTGCCTCTGTATTTCCTTTCTCCCCATAGATTAACTCACAGTTTTAAGCAACCCGTAAATTAACATAGTTGTCAGGCTCCAAATTCTAGGCAGCCCAGCAAAACAGAGGGCAAAAAAATCAAAGCTCTGGGTCAGAAGATTTGGAGAAAAATAATAGAACAAATGAGGAAGAAATTGTGTAGAATGACGTTTCGTTTCATTAGCCCAAAACATTTGATTACACTTCTTTACCCAACAGGGAACTTGCTGCGTCTTTTCCATGGTGTAAGCATTTTCCCTTCAAACCGTCGCTTTTTGTTAAAGCTGCTGGAACAGAAAAGAAGAAGGGAAAGAAGCCATTCTTTTTCATTCCATCAAAGGCAACCCAAATTTGATCCCTTTAGTGAATGGTGCAAGATAAAAACTCCACTTCAGCCTGCTTTCTGTGATTAAACAGCCCTCTTGTTTGTCAAATAGCAGAAAGACTAGAAGAAAGGGAAGCTCTCATCTCTGTGAAGTGCTCTGAAAGTGCACTTCCTCCCAGCTCCCTATGGGTTAGGTGTGCCAGCCCTACAAAAGGAGGCAAAACCGGACTTCAGTTGCCTAGAATAGGAGAGAAAATGAGAACGAGGCCCTGAAAAGCCCCCACAGGATTGCAAAACCCTCACTTGAGGACCCTGTAGGACTCATGGGCTCCCTCACACCTCTTTCTTTCAGGGTCACTGTGACATCTGAAATCAGTCTGTTCTATGGCATTCCCCATACATGAAGTAAAATTCTTCAGCAAAATAAACAGACTGAGAAAAAATGGGGGAGACCTGGAAGATGGTAGCCTAAGTCCATCTTGCTTCACTGAAATCCAATTTCCATTTGGCAATGTGGGAACATGGGCTCTCACGGAACATAAAAACTTTTTGCTCAAATCACTCTCAAATTGTGCAAATTCCTTTTGGAATGTAAATGAAAGCATGTTGTCATGTTGAAAAGGTAGATAGATGTTGCAAATAAAAATATAGGATACCCAGTTAAATTTGAATTTCAGATGAATTACAACTATTTTTTACATGAGGCAAACATGGCATGGAACATGTTTATATTTAAGAAGTAACTTATGACTTATTTGACATTCAAATTTAAGTAAAAATCTTGCATCTTATGGCAGTCTAAAACCAGGTTGCCTTTCCTGTACAATTTGGTTTTGAGCAATATGGCGAATATGAGTGAGATCTAGGAGCCTCTGGAAGCTTTCTGAGAGAATCACTCAAGTGATTGGATACATGGGTTTTGGTAGCTGGCAGAGCTGAATTCGTACCCTGCGCCTACCTCTTACTATCTGATCTTGAGCTAGAGAACTCACCCCCTTTTCTTTATGGTAAAATAAGAATCTTAATACCCTCCTTATTGTGTTGTAGTAGACATAAATATGTGGTACTGAAGTACCTACCATGCTATAGATCCTAGATAAATGGCAGTTCTTTAGAGTGTGTGCTCCACCTTCTGCATGAAATATCCTCTCCTCCGTTCTCCCCACCTGTGATGCTTTCTCCCTCATTCTTTTCTGACCATTGATCGAAATTTGTTTAAACTGCTTGAAAAGCCTACATCATTGTACTGTACTGTATTCACATCAGTGTTTACAAATATCTTCTCAACCAGACTATGAATTTCTTGAAATCAGATACCAAATATCTGTCAGCTCTACAGGTACAACATTTGGCACAGGGTCTGTCAAATAATGGGATCTTGATATTTTCTAAGTGAATATGTTATTACGCTATTAATACCTAAGCATGAATTAATCTGTGACTGCAGTTTCAAGTGTCTATTCTGTGACAAAAACTAAGGTCATTGTTGGGGGATTTCTTACATAGCTGAAATTATGCCAGTCAAAGAACTGCCTTTAATTTGAAATTAGTCTTTCTTCTTTGCAGGAAAAAAAGCCCATTTATGGAATAATTTTCCAAGGTGTTCATTTGAAGCAAAATAGCTGGCAACCTCCATATTGAGATATCTCCATATCCCTATATGTACATCGATATCTATCTCAACATGGAAATTTCAACAGGGAAAATGAACCAGCACTGGAAATTTAAAGGTGTAAGAGCTGCTGCTTTATGAGATAACAGAGTAAAAAGCATAGTGAGGAGGAAAAGAATCCAGAACTGGTAAATTTTGTTAGGAGGAAATGGAGAAGAAAGAAGTATAGCAGGAGGCGTGGCTGGGAAAATATACTTTATCCAAGCAAAAAAGTTGAAATAAGATGGGAAAGCAAAACAAGGGACTAAAAAGGCAAATAAGCTTGCTCTGTTTCCCATTTGCCAAGGATATAACCTCACCATTGCTCAGTTCAGGATTCTAATTTGCTTCAGCCTGAGCTCCTCCCAATTGGGCTGCCCCCCAAGGCTCAAATCAGCAACCTTCTTCAGAGAATAACAATGCCATACAAGGAGAACGTCCATCCATTGACCTCCTACGACCCTCTGTCTTTAGAATCTAAATCTAGTGCTTCTTCTGAATAAAAACTGCTGTCCCAGGGCCCCAAGAAAATTCTGGGAACTTGCCCTGACCTTGGTCTTAGAAATATATTCCTGTAAATATAGTTCCTTAGGTCTTGCTGGTCCATTGACCATGATTCTGGGCATTGTGGGGGTCATTCCTTAGCTCTGCCTCCTTCTGTCCCTTTTCTTTTGTCCTAGTCTCTAGACGTACACATCTGTCACTTTTAAGTCCCCATTGCTCATCTGTCATGGTTCACAACCAAGAAGAAACAAGGAAAAGGGCCAGATGAATGTTTTGCTACCCAAGGGAAGGCTCTGATGTTTTAAAATTCTCCATCTCTCAGAGCTATTTGCCTCCCACCCTCCACTCAGAAATATAATAATACTAACAATAATGATAATAATAAGTATTGTTGTTGAGAGGCCCTCGTAGGATAAGCTAAGCTCTTCACGCACATTAATTTGTTAATTCTCACAATAAATCCATGAAGGAGATATTAGCATATTAGCAAATGTAGAAACCAAGGCCCAGAGAATTTATATAACTCTGAAGAGCTTCCCACAGCCGGTAAGTGGTGGAGCCGGAAATTGGAAAGTCAGTGTTACTTATCCCAAATTTCTGTGCCTACCCCTACTTCATACTACTTCCAATCAACCACCTTCACATGTCCTCCAGATAGGACTCCAAATTACCCTCTGGGCTTTCAAGACTCTTCAAAACCTGGTCTCTATCTTTTCCCACTGTGTTGTCTGCCACTAATGTCCTCCTGGAATCTTCCATGACAGGTATTTTGGAGTCTCATTCCTTCAAGAAGTCTTTCTCTTCTGAGCCTTTCCCCATACTGTCCCTTACTTCTTAGTATGCTGTTTTCCTATCCCAAAATCACTCATTTGCAAGCCCAACTTCCACCATTCTCAGCGCCCCAGACTCAATCTCATAACACCTGTGGTCTGCTGCCATATGGTTCCTCCCACAGATGGCCCTGAGTGGCTGTGTAATCATCTCCCGTGCAGGTGGCTCATCTGTCTATTTTGACAGACACTGATGGGAAGGCACCATGGTATGGCATGTGGATCTCTTATATCACCCTTCTTTGAACACAGAAAATGCCCAATCAATGATTTCTGACTGATACCTTTCTCATCATATTTTTCTCTATTTCTTTTTTCTATGCATCATATCCCTCCCCGATCCTCCTCCTTTGGCATTTTCTTCCCTGTTTTTCTCTCCCCTGCTTTTTTCTCCCTTCTTTTACCTCTGTTTTTCCAAGCATCACGGGCAGCTACTGAGATAGCATCCATGGACCCATGCCTCCTGATATTTGCAAGCTTGTGTAACCCTCACTTCTTGGTGCAAGTTGTACCTGCTACCTTGCTTCTAATGAACCAAATATAGCAGAGGTGATGACATAGCACTTCTGTGGTCAAGATTCAAAAGACTGTGGTTCCCTCTTGTTCTTGCTGGCATTCTTTCTTGCCCTTTCTCTTGTTCACTCTGTGGAAAGCAGGTTCCATGTTGTGAGAGGTCCATATGGCAAAGAATCCATGAATGCCTCTGGCCAACAGCTCATGAAGAATGGATGTCTCAGTCCAAGAGCCTCAAGGGACTGTGTGCGGCCAGCAACCACATGAGTGATCTTAGAAGTGGATGCTGCCCAGCTGAGACTTGGGAGACATTCAGAGCCAAGGGTCACAGTAAAACTGTGCCTAGACTTCTGACTCCCAAAACTGTGAGATAATAAATGCGTTACTTTAAGAGGATAATTTTTTAACCAGCAACAGAGAACTAATACATTAAGTCTTAATTCCCTCAAACATTTGTTGAGCGCTTAACATGATGAATTAATCATTGCTCTCTAGTTTTGGAAAACTAGTCTAGTTGGACATTGGGTAGAGAGGCATGTTATTAGATCATTGAAATGTAGTTTAAGAACTCCACCAAAGCCAGGAAGAAAGATCCAGGATATATGTGTACAGCTAGCAGTTCATTTTGCTTGAGAGACTCTGAGAAGACTAAAAGGTTAAGCTAAGTTTTAGGGGACAAATGGTCTTCAAATTGAGGAAAATGGGTAAGAAGGAGAAAAAACAGCCCAGACAAAAGAACACTATAGGCAAAGATGCAGCAGCATGAAAGGTTTGTCATAACTGTGAGAACATGAGAAGTTTAGTGTTCTCTATTCTGTCTCTTCCACAACCAAAAGAGCAAATATTCACTTATTCAATATTTACTTTGTTAAGATTTAACACTCAGTATTTCACTATATTCTTGTGGCATTACTAGGAAATGGAAAAATCTCCATATATAAGCACAGGAAGTAGAAGTGACTTGCTCAAGGTCACAGAATAAGTCGCTGTTTGAACTAGGATTTGGATATTTATCTGTCTGGCTCTAAATTGTCTTCTT
>NW_004955455.1:12497591-12509643 GCF_000276665.1 Chinchilla lanigera
TTCTTAATCAGCTGGTATCTGTGCCACATCAGTCATAGGCAAGGCTGAAAGAAAGGGGCTTCTCCTCCCCACTGTTGGGAGAAGTGCCTAAATTCTTGTGGATCCACAAGCTTTTCTCATGATCTGGCAGGAAAACAAAGAGTCTGAGCCAGTCATGTTCTCTCTTTTGGGACAGAAGTGTACAGTGGATAAAAGGCTAGATCTGAGTTCAAATCCTGGCATTAGCATCTAGTAGTTACATTACTTTTACTCAAGGTATTGAACATCTCTGAGCCCTAGTTTTTACACTAATAAAATAGAAAGATAATAGCACCTAAATCATAATGTCAGAGTGATAATCCATGAAAAATAGAAGCAGTGAGGGTGACTGTTTCCATGGAAAGATGTAGTAATGAAGAAAGAGAGAGAGAGAGAGAAGAGAGAGAGAGAAAAGAAGAAGAAGGAGGAGGAGGGGAGGAGGAGGGGAGGAGGAAGAAGAGGAGGAGGAGAGACAGGAAGAAAGAAAAAAGAACAAAGGAGAAACAGAGAAGCCTCATGCAATCTCAGAAAATTTCCATAAATTCTAACAACTACAGTCTCATTTCCTTCATATTCTTAAGGCCAATATACTATTTTCTTAACACAGTCTGATGTCGTTGGAGGGAGTTGCAGAATGGCAAGAGGAACAATTATTCCCCACTCCTCATGTTTCTCTCTAGGGGGACTTCCAGTAGAGTTACACTCCTAGCACCTTACCCCACCTGACTGGTGCACCTGGGAAAAGAAACAGTATGCTCAGCTCAGTCTCCCTCCTGCCCTTGGAGTCTACTTGGCTTCAGAGAGTGTACAAATTCTGGGCTTAGCCCAGCAAGCTTCATCCCGTTGGTTTGCGTGAAGGTGGAATGTGGGGGGTGGGTTTAAATTCAATTCAGAGGAGTATTAGCAAGCTGTGTCCTCCAAAAGAGGTTTTTATCAGTAATAAAGCTGACACTTTGATCTCCATCTGACTGACTCTTTCGTGTCTTTTGCAATTAGTTCTGCACCACCCTGAAAAGGTTCACTTTTCTCTTTTTATGTTGCTCATTCCAATTCTTCATTAAGTCTTTTTGTCAGGATTCCAGATGGCTATCCTAAGCAAACTTTCTGCAAAGATAGCTTTCCCCTTGGCTTTCTTCTCCCCTGATATTCTGGCTCCCCACCCACTCAGGTCCTGAATCATAGAGCAATTTGGCAGATTCACTTTATACCCACACCTTACCCATTGCCAACCCTGCAGACACCCCGGCTCATCCAAGCCTTTTCTAATTACCTCTTGGCTGATAACTATTCTTGCGATTTCTCTATGTCTGGTGAATGTTCCAACATCTCCAGTTTGTCTTTCTTATTGAAAACTTTAAAAATACTTGGTAATGCTGGCATTTTTGAATCATCATTAATTCAAGCTTGTCTTCTTTTATTAGTGGTAGTACATTCCCACCCAGAACTCTTTTCTCCTTGATGCCAAAGACAACCTCCACTTAATTTTCTTTCCCATCACTGAGCTGGGACTAACTTGGACTCACTTACTCCAATAACGTACTTGCAGAAGCAGTGGTTCAGGATGGGACTCCCAGGTATACAGTTGGCATCATGTGCTGTCAAGGCATTCCTCCAAAGGCTTGCTGTTCCTCTGTCTGTTCTGAAATATTTTCCAAGAACTATTTTTCTGAACTAGCCAGGAATAGGTAAAAGTCTCCAGAGGGGCGCTAGTGATGTACATATTTACTGAGAGGAAAATAGGTAGATCAGCTAGCTCTCTCCCTTTAACAGTTCCCTTCAGATGGACTATCTTACCATTAACAGAGATTTTCCTAGAAAAGCAATACACAGAAAAGCTGTTTTGGCAAGAGGCATGCAAAAGGGGAGTGTCCTGAGTTTGATTCTCAGCAGAGTTGTCTGGTAGGATATTCTGTGATGATAAAAATCCACTGTGTCTGTTCTGATTGGTATAGTAGCCACAAATCACATGAAAGAGGGCTGGTGTGTCTAGGGAGTTGAATTTTTTAACTTGATTTTATTTTACTTTAAGTATAAATACTACATGTGCTAATGATTATGAAACTGGACAGTGTAGATCTATAAGATGTTACTCTAAGATGTGATTGTATACCTGGGAGTCCCATCCTGAACCACTGTTTCCGCAAGTACATTATTGGAGTAAGTGAGTCCAAGTTAGTCCCAGCTCAGTGATGGGAAAGAAAATTAAGTGGAGGTTGTCTTTTGCATCAAGGGGAAAAGAGTTCTGGGTGGGAATGTACCTTACCCATTGCCAACCCTGCAGAAGCTCCAGCTCATCCAAGCCTTTTCTAATTACCTCTTGGCTGATAACTATTCTTGCAATTTCTCTACGTCTGGTGAATGTTCCAACATCTCCAGTTTGTCTTTCTTATTGAAAACTTTAAAAATACTTGGTAACTTTCTTCCCAGCAATCTGGGCCTTCCCCTTTTTATGGTAGCCAACTTCTTCGTGAGTCATGGGATACTATGGTTTGGATGTGGTTTGTCATATGTTAGGTGCTCGGTCCCTAGACAGCAGTATGGAAGCTGATGGAAATTTTAACAGGTGGAGATTCATGGAAGGTCCTTAGGTCACCTTGGGCACTTCCCTTAGAAGACAAATATCCACATGAGTCACAGAATCTAGCATCCATGGATGGATGCTGAGGTCGTGGCTGGGTAGTCCCCTGTATTCAGTTTCCCATTGCTGGAACAAAATACTTTTGCTCATAATTTAGAGAAGGAAAGCTTTGGTTTGGCTAGGAACAGTTTCAGTCCATAGTCGGAAGTTTCAGCTTCAAGGCAGAGATATCATAGTGGAAGGACATTGCAGAGGAAAATTGCTCAACTCAAGGCACCCAGGGAGGCGGAGAGCAAGGGAGGAACAAGAGAGGAAGGGACCAAGGACCACATGTAGTTCCCAAGTCACTCTCCCATGACCCACTTCTTCCAAATAGGCCCCCCTCCTAGTAGCCCGTCAGCCATGAACTCACCCATCAATTAATTCATTAACAAGGTTAGTGCCTTCCCAGTCCGATCACCTCTCCAGCGGTCTCTTCATCCAGACAAGCTGACAATCAAAATTAACCTAATTGGCACATCCACAAAATAAATGTAATTGGTAGGCTTATTTGACTTACAAAATGTGAAAATTACTAACTGACATTAAAAATCAAGAGATTTCCTGGAAAGATTTGGATTTTCATCTCCTCCTAGAAAAAAGTCAGAGGACCCTAACTGACAACAGTCAGATAAAGAGGAGCAGCAGGAACCTCCCGTACAGAGGGCAGGAATTCTTTGGTTTGCCACCATCCCCACAATTCCCTGGGGTCTAGATATCCCACCTAGGCATTTGGGTTTGCTTGTCTTTGTATCATGATTATAAGTATGGGCTTTGTTTAGCATCAGATCATCTGAGTTCAAATCCCATTTCTGCCTTGTAACAAGTTCCATGAACTTGAGCAAGTGACTTGACCTCTCAGAGCTTCAGCGCCTCATAAACAGTAGTAAAGGTATTCTTTGCCCTCCAGAGAGTTGTTGTAAAAATTCAATGGAACAATACTTGTGAAGCTCTTGATACAGAGTCAGGCTCATGGTAAGCATGAAACACATAGTAGCTGTTGGGAGGAGAAGGAAGAGGAAGAGATACAGGAAGAGGAGACCATAAGGAAAGACAGATATACAGAGAAAAGGGAAAAAGAGATATAGGATGGAAATGAGAGCTTTCAGTGAGTTTCCAAATACATCTGTGACAACAAAGGAAAAATATATTTTCCCCAGTGAAAGATTCCTTACCTACCTCCACCTTTAACTTTCTCCCAATATAGTACACAACCACTCACATTATAAGCACATGGGTAGGAATGGGGCTGAGTGGGGATGAATGAACAAACCAAAGACATAAATCAGCTGGCCCCTGACCTATGCCCTTTGACCTGCAACGTTTACCCTGAAAAGCAGTTCTTCCACCTGCTCCTTAGAAGCACTTGGGACCTTGTAACAGAAGGACCGAAGGATCTTGGCTTTCTAAAACACATTGAAGTTCAAACCCCTCCCCCAAGTCCAACATCAGTAAGCAAGGAAAGTCTCCATGTGACATCATTCTTACTTGTTAATCAGAGCAAATCAATCCCTTCTATGGCAAATAGAGGGAAAGCTATCCGGTGGCTGTTGGCCAGAACCAAAGCAATGCAGAAGACTGGACTAAATTCTCAAGCAGTTATGACCTCAAGTTCCAAGTGTTTAACTTTGTACATTTTATCAAAGCTGCCAGAAAGACCATGAGGTTCAGAATATGCTAGGGGAGGGATGTGTAGTATCCTGCATCTGGATAACTGGATTTAGCCCATTTGGGGGTAGGGCTAGAGAATCTGCATTTTATAACTGTACAGCTGTTTTACTTACCTGACTAATTTATTCAAGGCATGTTAATGCTGGGGATGCACAATTAACTGGTAAGGATAACTCACTACACCTTTTACCTCTGGAGGAGCATAAGGGTTACCAAAACTGAGTGGTCAGGGAAGTCTTCTCAAGGAGCAGAATCTTCTGAGGGCTTTGAAGTATCTAGATAAGACCATAGGAGGATGCTTCATGCGTTCATCCTCCAAGAATTTACTGAATACTTACTGCGTGCCAGCTTTGTTCCAGGCTCTGAGAGATCAACAGTAAATGAGACAGATAAGAGGAGAAAAAGGCACACAAATCAGCATGTTTGCTCTGTTTTGTCATGTGACACCCTTCACTGTGTCATGACCCAGCAGGAAGGCTCTCACCAGATGCCAAGCAGGTGACAGCACTATACTCTTGGATTGCAAAGCCTCCAAAACCACGAGCTAGAAAAATTCTTTTCTTTATAAATTGTTCAAACTTTAATATTCAGCAACATCTGCAGAAAACAAAGTGAGATACCTTTGCAAATTCATATGTTGAAGCCTAACTTCCGATGCTTAGAATATGTCTGTATTGGAGAAAGGGCCTTCAAAAAGGCAGTTGAGTTTAAAATAGAGTCATTAGGCTGGGCCCTAATGTAATGTTATTGGTGTACTTATAAGAGGGAAAGATTTGGACACAGAAAGAGAATAGAGACACAAGCATGTGCAGAGAGATGATCAAGTGAACATTCCACGAGGTAGTACCACCTGCAAGCCAAAAACAAAGACCTCAGAAGAATCCAAACCTGCCATTACCTTGATGTGGGACTTCCAGCCTCCAGGACTGTGAGAAAATAAATTTGTGGTATTGAAACCACTGTGTCTCTGATATTTTGCTATGGTAGCCTATGTTTGTAGCAATTTGTTAAAGACGCCATCAGAGAAAAAGGTGTTCAAAATTCAAAGTCAAAGAAAGAAAATTAAATAGGGAATCACAATACAAATATATTTTGTTACTTTGCCTGAATGTCCACCTGTAGAGATATATCCATTTAAATTAGTCATTCCTTTTCATTCACCCAACAATATTTATTGAACACCTGCTATATTTCTGGTACTACCCTGAGTTCCAGGAATAAAATGGTATGTAAAGTAGATATACACATTGCTTTTAGAAGTTCTTGGGCTTCTAGATTCCTACCTATTGGCTTAACATTTCTCTGTACTCAGGCTTAGATAAAGAAGGTGCGGTGCGGTATGGTAGATGTAATGGTAGATTTTATTATTTTTATTAACATGTAACTTTATATGGTAATGGAGTACGGTGTGCTATTTCAACACATTCACTTAGCAGTCCCTGATCAAATCAGGTATTTAGCATTTCCCTCTTCTTTTCTTTTCTTTATATTTGGAGTCAAAGACCTCTGTGTGGGTTCAAATTCTACCACTAATGTGCTGTGTGACCTGGGGCAAACTATTTAACCAGTTTGAGCCTCTTATTATCTCTAAAACAGCAATAACAATCTCCAGGTAAGATGGTTGTGAGAACTAAATCTGATCATGGCCATAAATCAATACAAATACTCCGTAGATGTTCACAGTGGTTATCTTTGCATCCTCCAAAGTAGAGCCAAGCCGATAATCCTAATAAATATTATCACTGCTATGGAACGTTTTTTCATTACTAGATATCTCCAAGCCATTTACATATATCATCCTTTTTATGCCTAGGAAGCATCCTCCCTACCTTTCTGGCTTTTCCTAGCTTAATTTTCTGGTTTCTCTTTTGCTTAGTTTTATTGTTTTGTGTTTTTAATCATTCCCAGGACAGTACTTAAGACCCCAAAAAGTCTGAGGAAGAGGCTGGAATCCTGTCAGGAAACATCCTGTGTCTCTCTCTCACCTCTAGTTCTGATCTCTCTGTGTCCTACACAAGTCCCACATAAGCCTGGAAGAGGCGTCTGAAGCAAGCAGAGCCACTCAGCTCTCCACTATCGCTGCCGCTACTGACACCATGTTTGACTACAGATCCCCATCAAGGTGGTGGCGTTGTCTGTGTATGTCATTCCTGTCCAACTCTTGTAGTTAAATTTCCTCCAGCACCATTGGGTGGCAAGATCCACTTCGCTTCTGAGAGACTGGAGACAGGAGACAGCGAGGAGTTGTTATCATGGAAACCACGTCTCTCCTGGGCCCCAAGGGGCACTTCTGGAAATGGTTCAGAATCTGATCACAGTCTTCAAGCATAAGAGCCGTGGTTAAAAGCTGTTATTTCCTTGCGTCTGATAAACGGTTGTTGAGATGCTGCCAGCTCTGGTTTTGCTGGGGGAGATTGGATTGGGGGAGGCTGTGGGTCAGAAGAAAGGGAATGGATAATAGGGTGGGGGTCCCAGAGCCTCAGAGCTGCACGACACCCCAAAATGTATTAACAGTTAGATGGTCCTGTCCGGCTCCTTGCCAAGAGAAAGTCAAAGGGACACTGAAGTTAGGTGCAGGAGTCAGAAGTGGTCCACCCTCCTAGGATGAGAAAGAGGCTCAGCTTTAGGTAAAGAATTGAAAAACCTGGATGAGAATCAATTCAAGGATCTTGTAAAAGAATTCCAGACACAGAGGTTTCAAACTCAAACATTTACAGGCACCAGAGGAAACCGCCATGAAGTGATGTTGAAATAAGCTCAGTGAGGCTTTGGGGGTGGGGACGGGAGACCACAGGCTTTATCTAATGCGGGTGACAGCCACCA
This sequence comes from Chinchilla lanigera, assembly GCF_000276665.1. Taxonomy (NCBI): domain Eukaryota; kingdom Metazoa; phylum Chordata; class Mammalia; order Rodentia; family Chinchillidae; genus Chinchilla; species Chinchilla lanigera. The sequence continues at coordinate 12,504,721 of NW_004955455.1, forward strand.
GCTTCAGCTGACAGCTTTCTGCCAGGTGGGTCTGTCACTCCAGCACTGACCAACTACCTATATTTCCAGGAAAGCCCAAATGTGGAAGTCTTAGCAAAACCTCCCAATGTTTAAATGTATGCTATAAATTCAAACATATTTAATCACATTGAAAGCCAAATGCAACATGTGTGAAGGTCAAAGCCAGTCCATATCTTTCCGGTTTTCAAGCTATGCTATGGGCATTGCAAACAGCTCTGAAATTCTAGGAGCAGAAGGGGCATTTGATCTAACCTCAGTAACCAGAACCATAGCAAAAAAAAAAATACAATAAAAAGTGTTTATGATTTGTTCAGTATTTACTGTATGCTTAACAAGTCACTTATACTACCTCATTAAGTACTCCTTAAATCCTTAGAGGCATAGAAAATTTTACCCCAACATATAGATGAGGAAACTGATTCTGGCAGAAGTGAAGTCCCTTGTCCAAGGTCACAGTCTGCTGCACTGGAGTAATCATTTCCCCCATATCTGCAGCACAGATGGCTCCGGGCATCTCCAAAGGATTCTTCCTCCCTCTCCCAAAATTTGCCTCCCTGTATGTTAGGCTTATTCTGATGGAATGGCTCCTAACCAAGAGGGGCCCATTTCACTCCCCACAGGACATTTGACAATGTTTGAAGATATTTTTGGTTGTCGCAAGTGTCAGAGGCAGCAAGCGCTACTGGCATCAAGAGGGCAGAGACCAGGGATGCTGCTCAGCATCCTACAGTCCAAGGCCAGTCCCTTGCAGCAGAGAACTCTGATCCAAAATGTCGGTAGTGCCTCATCTGAAAGGATTAAGGGAGGGAGAACTGAGAGCAGGAGGCAGCTAAGACTATGAAGATGCAGAGAGTACCAGAGATGGTTCTTGTAAATGGACCTATAAGAAAAGTTGTGATTTACTAACTTCTCAAAGCAAACCATCTCACTAGGACGTTGACAGTCCCACTACCCACCTTATTACCATTGTATAGATAAGGTAATTGAGGCCAACAGAAAGAATGAGATTTTCGTTTCTGATTCACTAATAAATTTCCAGAAATATTTACTGAGCACCTGAAGTATCAGGTTTCTAAATGAAGAGTTTGTCTCTTCTGCTAATGCTTATGTATTTTATGTTACCACATTCACTCTAACAACCCAATGAAATGGATACTGTATATAATCCATTTGCATAACTGGGGTATTAGGATTGAGAGAAGGGGAGTCACTTGGCCTAAGCCACTGGAATTTACCTGGATGTCTGTGACTTTGAACCCTGTACTCTGAACCAATTCACTGCCGTGAAACCTTCCACGATGTTTATCCAATCAAGAAGTGTTCATTGACTTCCCCATTTAGAGGAAACTGGGGAATATACATGGGCACCTCTGAAATGCATTCTGACTTTGAGAAGTTTATGTTCACACCCAAAGATCAGGCCCAGTCACTACTAGTTATTACAGTTGAAAACTGATAAAAATTAAAGATGCATCAGATAAATTGCTGTAAGGCATGAGTCAGCTACCAGTGGCCCACTAGACCAATCCAGCAGACTGCCAATTTTTATAAATAAAGTTTTATTGACACATGGTCATGCCTATTTGCTTACATATTATCCATGGCTGATTTTGAGCTGGTAGTTGCTACAGAGACTATCTGGCCAGTGCTCTGTAGTCCTCCCTACAAACCCTTCAGGTAGATTATTAACTCTAGTTATTTATTTTGCAGTACTAGGGATTGAACCAGGGCTTTCATACTGAGGTTCATCTCCAGCCCTATTTTAAGTTTATTTTTTATTTTAAGACAGAGTCTTGCTAAGTCACAAAGTTGCCCAGGCTGGGTTTGAACTTGCAATCCTCCTGCCTCAGCCTCTCAGAGTACTGAAATCACAGGTGTGCACCACTACAACTGGCATCAACTCCTTTCATACGAGACGAACATGAGGCTCAGAGAAATCAAGTGGCAAACCCAAGTTCAATTAGCTAATAAGGGATAGAAGCCGGGTTTAAAGATTGACAGTTGAAAGCCTAATGCTTTTAAGTCACCCATGTGTGAAAGCATTCAGCACAAATGGTGGCTCTTGACAAGCCCTCCCTGGAAGAAAATTTCTTCTGCTCTTCTTTGACTAGGGTCCCACTCCTGTACACCAATAAGAAGCATCTCCTAGCCCCAGAAAGGATTGGAAGCTGCTGCTAGAAACAGCCTGTCTCTCTCAGACAGCACCTAAGAAGTCTCCAATTTCAGCAGGTTGCAAATCTGCTAACTCAGCCTTACCTCAGGAAGCTGGTGGCATTTGCAGCCTAGCTCCAAAGCCTCCCCACTCCAAGTGGCTCTGCAGTTGATATTTACACAGCACTTTACAATCTCCGTTGGTTAATCTGGCGTGTTCCCTGGTCACTTCTCATTAAGTCAAATGTAGCCTCCTTTTCACTTGCTCTGAATTAAAGTGTCACTTTTCCCAGCAAGAAGCCTCATGTGGAGAGCACAAGCACAGAGCTTAGAAGGAAGGGAGGGACACCCTCCAGTCAGTTCCCAGCGCTCGCCTGGACCCCAAACCATACTGCCTCTTGTCACTCCTCCCTACCCACAAATTAAACAAAGAAATTATTTCCTGTATCTGGGGGGTTTTTAAAAGCTGAGGATATCTGGCCCAGCTGGCGCAGCGAAATATTTGACAACAGCAGTTGGACCTGTAAATGTCTTTCTTGGTGTTCCCAGGCTAGGCAATTAGCCCAGCTGTGCAGCCAAAGCCCACCTGGAATGTTTTTGAGAGAACTAGCTAGGGAGCAGGCTGCTGCTCTGATTTCAGCTGTCCCTTGTCAAAGAGCTCAGAGCCTCTGCTCTTCTTTCTTCCAGCTTGATCTCAGACCGTAAAAGCCAATTGCCTCCCCGAGGGCATTTAGTGACTGACAAATTGCTGCCCTAGCAATGGTGAAATGGTTACTGGGCCTCCCTTTGGCTGCAAACCTAGGAGCAAGAGAAAAGGAAGATGCATACTTTAGTAGAAAGGATGTGGGTTTAAATCCCCCAGCCGTGTCTCTTCCCTGCTATGTGATTCTGCACAAGTAATTGAGCCTTTCCAACCCTCTGTTTCTTTTTCTGTAAGATGGGTTGTCACTTTGGCTGTCTTCAAGATGCAGTCAGATGGCACAACAGTGTATTTTTTAAATTGTAGTAAAATAGAGAAAACATGAAATTTACTGTCTTAACCATTTTCAAATGTACAGATCAGTGATATTAAGAGCATTCGCCGGCTGTGCGGTCCTCAGCACCATCCATCTTCTGAGCATGTTTCATCTTGCAAAAGTGAAATTTGATATTTATGAAACACTAATCCTCTATTTCCCGCTCCCCAGGCTCTGGCAACTACTATTCTACTTCCCGTTTCTATGTATTTACTGCTCTGAACATCTCATGTTTTTTATTTGTTTGTTTTGTTTTGTTTTTTATCTTTGGTATGTGACTGGCTTATTCCACTTATAATGTTGTCAAGGTTTGTCCATATTATAGCATGTTGGAATTTCTTTTTAAATCAGAATAGCATTCCGTTGTACGTCTGTACCACATTTTTTTAATACACATTTTGTTATTCACTTTTCAATGAGCACTTGGGTTACATTTTCATTTTAGCTATTATGAATAATGCTGCTATGAACATGAATGTACAGGTACCCCTCTGAGACCTTTCGGTTATTTTGAACATATACCCATAAATGAAATTGTAGGATCTTATATATGGAAATTGCTTTTTTGAGAAGCTGTCATACAGTGTTCTGTAGGTGCTGTACCATTGCACACTCTCACAAGCAGAGCAAAGGGTTCCAATCTCTCCAGAATGCTGGCAAAAGTTGTTTTCTGTGTTTTTATGTAGACTGTGATCATCCTAATGGATGTGAGGTGATACTCCATCATGGTTTTGATTTGCATATCCTTATTGATCAGTGATTTGAACATTTTTCCTGGACTCATTGACCATCCATGATGTATTTTTTAATGCTTGGGGCATGTCAGCGTTCAGACCTGACACTCAATATCACTAATACTGTGAGATCGGAATCACAGCTCCAGCTGAGTTTTTCTTGCAGGTCTGAATGCTTGTTTCCTCCAGGGCTAGGAGCTATTTTGAGAGAAGAAGCTGGTATTTACTACAGCCCATTCTCTTAGACTGTGGGAAGTCACTTCCCTTCTCTGGGTTTTATCAAGATGCTTTGAGGACATATAAAATCAATTCAAAACTACTTTATAGGTGGTAGAAAGGACATTTATTAGGGGTTGCACAGACATGGCTTTGTGTCCTACTCTGCCACTTATTAGTGGTGTGGTTTTAGCCACGTCATTTTCCTCAGATCCTGGTATAAATGAAGCATTCTGTGAGCATTAATTAAATGGATAAACGAATGACCAAGTAGGTGAATGAATGATCTCTCTCTTATCAGTAAAATTATACCTGTGAGTACAATGGTCTAACAAGTAACAGAATCATTTGCAGTGTTTTATGGTTTTGAAAACACTTTGGATGCAATAGGGCTGAATGGATCAGAACTTAATTTGCATATGGAGCAAAGCTAGGTTTGAATCCCAGCTCGATCAATCCTAACCCTGGATCTTGGAGAAGTTGTGTAACCCTGCCTTATGTAAGCCTCAGTTACTCCATTCTAATATGAGAATAATAGACTGTGTTATCTGACCTCAAAGATGGTCTGACTGATCCTTGCTTCTGATGTTGAAGTTCATGTTCTTATGAGGTCCTCTTTGGTAATGAAAGAGGCTGACATATACAAGCTAAGGGATTTTTCTGCTATTATATACCACATAAAGGACACTACAGCCTTTGTTTTGCTGTCTCTTAGGTCACTCAGTCTTGGCCACCATCTCCATTTTTTTTTTGGTTTTTCTCCGGTACCGGGAACCGAACTCACG
>NW_004955455.1:12509743-12519213 GCF_000276665.1 Chinchilla lanigera
CTGAGCTAAATCCCCAGCCCCTTGGCCACCATCTCAAACCACACTCAAGGAGGCCTGTGGAAAGAGGTCTGCACGGCTAGGAACTGAGCTTGCTCACCATGTGAGCCAAACACTTTGGAAATGGATCCTGCAGCCCTGATTGGAACTCAGATGACTGCAATTTAATGAAACAGACAGAACTAGAATCACTCAGCTAAGTCTTGCCCAAATTCCTGACCAACAGAAACTATATACGAGGTAGTAAATATTGGTTGCAATTTTTAAGATGCTAAATTTTTAGATAATTTGTTACTCAGCAATAAATATCTCATAGACTCAGCTCACATGGCCATTGTGAAGTTTAAATGCATCTGAATGTTCTGCTTTGCAGAGTGTCTGGCCTATAGTAGCAACTCGGGATCTATCACCTATCATCATCATGTTGGGCCAGAAGTAGAGTTTTGGCTGTTTATTAGTTTGTTTTTGCTCTGTACTCTGATTCAAAGTTCCAGGAAAAAGTGTATGCGAAAAGTATGCGCTGGAAGAGGCATCAATGAATGACTTACAGCATATTTGACTCAGGCCTCTAAACAGTTTTTTATTAGCCAAGCTAAATACAGAGGATATGAGGCAAATAAAAATCTGAAAGGCTAAAGATTCCTTCTAGATTTGCAAAGATTTAAGAAAGGCCAACAGTAGAATCTGTGAAGCCACAAGTGAAAACAAAATATGAAGCCAGAACATTCAGATCACTGTATAAACAGACATGCTGTTTTGATTCCCTACATCTCATGGCCTATAAATGTCTTAGGAAATCATTACTTCAATTCTAATAGCCCCTGTAGGATGATTATATTTGTGCCCATTTTGTAGATGGACCAACAGAGCCTCAGAGGGTTGAGATAATCTTCCAGGAGCACAGTCATCCGGTGTCATCTCTAGGTTTCAGAACCAGGCCTCCAGTCATCTTACCTGAACTGAGCTCAGAGATCATTTCATGATGCTAGGCTTGCCAGGTATAGTGGTACACACCTGTAATCCCAGCACTTGGGAGGCTGAGTCAGGAGGATCACCATGAGTTTGAGGCCATCCTGGACTATATAAGTGAATTCAAGGCCAGCCTGCACTACATAGTGAGAGCTTCTTTCAAACAAATAAACAAACAAACAACCATGATGCTAGGCTTCTTTCTTTGAGTTTCAATTTTATGAAACATAAGGTTTGGCAGATTCTAGGGACCGTGTCTTCAGAAACTTAATGCACAGTGCAGTTTATTTAAGTGAGATAGGCAAGCCAAATTCAGTTTTCTTGATAAACTTGAGATTTTCCTCATTGGATTAAGGAATGAGTAACAAGAATGATTTTTTTTCCCACCATGAGGAAAATGGTATCCCATGTATGATGATATAAATAAATGACAGTGGGCCTCAGAGTCAGGGAAGCAATGGGGACTAGTGAGGACTGTGGCATATTATAGGGTGGATGTCCTTTCCTGAGACAGAATCTTCTGCTTAGCTCTAGTCAGGTGTTGCTATGAAAGAATATAAACCTGCAGGACTGTTAGATCGCCTATTTTGTCAAAGAGAAGCTCCAACCTGTGTTGTACATCAATTTCCCCCTAGCTTAAAAGCTGGCTTACAGAAAATAATGATAACAACAACAACAGAAACAGTAATGTTTGAATCAAATCACATGTCTGCAGGTCGGATTCAGCCCATGAGCCAGCATCCAGTGATTCCCGGACTAGCTAATGTGCAGAACTCCTTGCTGCTCAAAGGCTGGTTGTCGCTATCAGTACTCCGCATGCACTGTGTTTGTTTACACGGGATACTGGGCAGCCTCATAAATATTTCACAGTGGCTTTCATGTGTGGATGTGCACTGTGTCCTCAAGCAGATTCCAGACTCACTGAGGGCAGGGACCACGTCCCTGGTTTGCAGTGGGTCTCTGATTCTGACTCTCCTCGTGCGAGGAGCAGCCTCTCAGGGTGATAGTTCACCACGGCTAGGGCAGAGAGCCAGATGGAGGAATTCTCAGGCAGAGACGAGGGAGAGATGGGAGCCTCCTGTTATTTGGAGGCCTGAGCTGTGGGATCTTGGGAGGGCAGCTTCTATCACTCCCGGTGTTCCAGGGAAGTGAGGTGAGGGAATCAAGGTTAATGACTTCCACTTACATCTTGTCTGCCAGATTTATAAATGAGGTCTCTGTTTCCTTTGGGAATCCTGCTTGATGCTGGGAAGATATGGCTGCTTTTTCAGAGGAAAGGGACTTACTTCCTCCAAATCATCACAAATGAACAGGTAGATTTCTCTGGGTGTTGTTTCCCCGGAGTCCCCAGCTGATCGCATTTGCGGCTTTCACGGATGTACAGCACAACAGCCTGTGTTCTGGAACTGACCTTCCTGGGTTCAAATCTCACGCATAAAATGGTAAACCTGATATTGTAAGTTCTTTTGTCTTATTATTTAGCATGCTTTTTCATCATCCCTATGCTCACAATGATGAACAGAAAATAATGATGACTACAACAAGAACAACAACGAAATAATGTCTGGATCAGTGGTAGAAGAGGAATAAAGCTTGAGTCCTGCTCTTTTGCACCCCCTTCGCTTTCCCCTTAGAGCTCATTGCTTTCCCAGAATGTTTCAGTGTCTCCCTAGATCAGAAAAAGGGTGATAGAAGATGGCCCTAGAAGTCATTGTATCCTTAACAATTCTGCACATGGATTTGATTCCCTCACACCAACACTCCCAACACACACACACACACACACACACACAGTTAAATATTCTTCCTCTCTCTACAATGCTGCGTCCGGCAGAACACAACAGGACCCAAAGAGAGGGAAAAGAGCAGGTGTTCTGTAGACAGCTTAGTGCAATAGAATGAGCTGCCGAGCAAGGAGCTTCAGGCAGGAGGAACAGAGGGAGCAAAAGTCCGGAGGTGGCAGCAGACATGGAGCATGAAAAGAATGGAAGCACCAGTGGTCTGAGTTGTGGAAGAAGGATGAATGGGAGACTGGAACTTAATGTGGCTGGGGTTTGATTGTGCAGTGATTTAATGCCATGTTCCTGCATAAGGAATCTGTCACGGAGAAGGGATTTGCCACCTTCTGAGGATATGTTTATGTCCACGTAAACGCAACGAAATTTCTTTTCAAATAGAGAAGCTCTTTAATAGCTGTGCCTATGTATGTTCAATGGTCTGCCAAATAAAAATAGGAATCAATTTCAGTTTTTGATGGCTCTGACTATGTAACAATCAAATTCCAAGATTAGAATTTTGAAAATGTCTTGAAAAACAGTACTATAGAGCCAGCCCCAAAATATTTCCTTCATAAGACTTGCACACAGATGTATCTCCCCCAAAAGAGTTCAGTGTTGGGGAGAAAAATAAGGTCAGGAAATGTCACCTCCGGTTCCTTTCATAGGAAATCTCAAGAGTTATTGGCACAGTAAAAGCTCTGAGAAGTCCCTTAGGAAAGACACCCACTGCACTTTGTTGAATTCAGTGTTCTCAAACTTTGATCAAAGAAATCCTTCCTTGATTAATCATGTTAAAACCCTACTGTGACTGAAACAGATATCCTGTCCCTACTTGGAGTGGGTGGAAGATTTTTATGTTCCTACTTCATTTTGGTTAGTTAAGCCAGCCAAGAAACAAAGATGATGAGTGTAGTACCAGAACTGCCTCTTTTTGTTATTGTTATTTATTTGTTTTTAGTGACAGTGTTTTGCTATGTAGTTCAGGCTGGGCTTGAACTCACTATGTAACCCAGGCTGGCCTCATACTTGCAGGGATCTTCCTGCATCAGCCTTGCTTTTTTATTTTAAAAAGAAATTTAATGTCTTACTTACATTCTCAAGGTATGTACATACATGGCTTCATGTAAAGATGTATATTTGATAATATGGAGGCAAACATCAAAATAAAATAGATCACTATCCAAAGAATGAAGGAGAACATTTTCTGATTAATTTTCTAGAAATTGATTCAACTCCTCATTTCTCTGGCATCCAGGATCTTGTTGCTAATATTTAGAATATATGCAGCACAGGATAGATTCTCTGGGAAACTGGCTTTGAAATGGAATTTAGTGTGCAGGTGAGTCATTAAGAATCCCTTCAGGAAGGGAGGAAAGGACATCAAAGCAGAATTGGATAAGGCAACCCCAAAGACAGACATAGTCAGTCCAGTGGGATTTCCTAGAGCTAAAATGACCTTCAAAGTTGAATCAACTTGGGTCAAAATGGTCAGATCTTAATGCTCCCGTGTGGGTTGAGGGCTACTCATGGAAGGTTGTATCTTGGGTGAGACAGCTCTCCGGGGCTGAGTAATCCCTAAAGGGCTGGCAGATGAAGTTCCACAGCCAATAACATCCTGAGCAGCTGGATGGACTCTTCCCGTATTAAATGGAGAATCTAAGCAGCACAGCAGCAAGCCCACACATGTAAATGTGCAATACTTAATATAATCAGTATCTATAACTCATTTTTAAATATCAGTTACTGTGTATGCTTATACATAGTAATAATAATAATATAGTAACATACTTTTAAAAAATGCTTAAAATGTGTCATGTACTAAGCCAACCACACTGTCTTGGCTGTGTTTAATTGTCACAATAGCCCTATGAGGCAGCCATTGTTACCTCTATCTCATGAATGAAGAAGATGAGGCTCAGAGGGTTTAAGGTTGCACAACTGGTACCTAGTGGATTAAGATTCAAACCCTGTTCTGTCTCATATCACAGTGCAGGTTCCCAGCCAGGAAATACACCTGTTGCTTGAGTTATTCATGTAAAGTGGGAGAGGGAGGTCAGAAGGAATCAGGAAAGGAGAAGCCATTGCATTTGAGGGATTCTTGATAAAGAATGGTGCATATAATAACCTGTAAGAGGACCCATCAATTATCCATAGACATACAAGAGCAATTCAGCTGTATTGTTTCCTACAGTTTTCATTACCTTATAGAACCTGCGCACACAGAATTTGGGAGACATAAGGTTTGACTGAAAGGAGAATACAGATAGGAGAAAGAAAAGTCCTGAATACAGGACAGTCTTGAAAGGGAGCTTAGGGAGACCACAGAAGATGTCCAAAGTCTAAAAATTCAGCATGGGCACAGAAAGAAGTTAGAAAGCCTAGAGGCATGTTTGTTTTTTTTTTTTACAAATTGGCTGAAGCTAGGCCTATCTTGGTATTATAACCTACATAATTCTTAAAAATAAAAGGACTCTTGGAGACCACAGAATCTAACTTTAGCTAGGGAATTTGGGACCCAGATATATCCTGGCTATGGCTTGACAAATATTACACAGAGAGAAGGTAGAGACCACACTAAAACCCAGGTCTCCTAATGCAGGCTGGCACTGTGAATTGACACATCTGCCTTTTTTATCTCAGCGTTGGTCAAATTTTCTAGGGAGCAAAGGTCAAGACAAAGCAAATACAAAAGGTTTATTGGGGATTAACACCTATGAAGGAAAATGGAAGGAACCAGTCAGGCAGAGGAGCTAGTAGACTGTAATACCAGCTTGGGGATGTCTCTGCAGCACAGTGGGGTACTCTGGATCAAAGGAGAATTTCCATTAGAACATTTTACCTTGCTATAGTCTCTGCTTCTATGAATTCAATTCTCTTAAGTGCCTCATATGTATAGAATCATGCAGTATCCATCTTTCTATCACGGGCTGATTTCATTCAGCATAATGTCTCAGGGACCAGGAGAAGGGTGAAACAGAGAGCTGTTCAATTGATATAAAGACGCAGTAAGGCTGTTCAGTTGTTAGAGTTTGTTGTTTAATTGGTGTAATCTTTAAGTTATGCAAGATGAATATGTTCTAGAGATCTGCTGTACAACATTGTACCTGTGATTAACAAGACTGTATTGTACGCTTACAATTTTACATCCCATGTTCAGTGTCCTTACTCCAAAAAAAACAAAAAACAAAAAAAAAACCCACAAAGGGGCACAAGGAAGCTCATGGGGGTGAAGTGATGGGTTAGGTCTGTTACCTTGATTGTGGTGGTGGTTTCATGGTGTATTCATATATTCAAATGTATCAAATTGCATCCATTAAGAAGATGCAGTTTCAGGGCTGGGGATTTAGCTCAGCAGCACAGCTCCTGCCTGGCAAGTGCAAGGTCATGAGTTCAATTCCTGGTACTGGAAAAAAACAAAAAAAAAAAGAAGGTGCAGTTTCTTTTGTACATCAGCCTTGCCTCAGTAAAGCTGTTTCAGAAGAAAAGAAAAATGTTCCCTCTATGGAAATGGCTGAATACTCTTATACTTCTCACATTTGACCTCTGGCTAGAGTCACCCCTCAAAGCATGACGTTGTCTCAAAAGCCACAGGTATTGCTATGGAAGCAATCTAAGTGTCTATCAACAAATGAATCAGTAAAGAAAATTTGGTATAAACACAGTAGAATATTACACAGCCCTTAAAAGAAAAGTCCATCATTAATAACAACATGGGTAGAACTGAAGAATATAATGATAAAGGACATAGGCCAGGCACAAAAAGAAATTACTGTATGATCTCATGTACATGGGGAATCTAAAAAATTTATCTCATAGACACAGATTAGAACAGTGGTTATTATAGGCTAGGTTGAATGGAAGGATTTGCAAACAGGAAGCTGCTGATCAAAGATGTTCAAAAAGTTTCAATTAGATTGGAAGAATGAGTTTTAATAATCTATTGCACTGTACAGAAACCAACAGTAATGATAATGTGTTCTAAATTTCAAATTACTAAACTAACTGATTTTTAATGTTCTTATCACCAAAAATGATGAGGTTATGGATATGTTTATTAGCTTGATTGAATCTTTCTACAATGTATACACAGATCAAACATTGTACCCTTTATATATGCAATTATAAATATTTTCAAAAGATTGAAGGAGTTGGTCCTAGAAACCTATAAGCAAAGTCACACTATTTACAGCTGGGTGGTGAATCTTTCTTGAAGAGTGAGTGCAGGCATAGATTTCAGATTATGTCTACTACAATTCCCAAATGGGGGCTGGGGATTTAGCTCAGCGGCAGAAGCGCCTGCCTGGCAAGCGCAAGGTCGTGAGTTCGGTTCCCGGTACCGGAGAAAAAAACCAAAAACCAAAAACCCAAATGAAAAAGGGTATTTTCTTTTTTTCTAACTCTATAAATAAACCATACCTATTATAAAAATTTGAACAACATAAAAATAAATGGAAACAGGTAAAAGTCACCTAGTATTTTAGAAAGTATTTTAGAAAACATTCTCTTGTACATTTCCTATGCATATAGATATGTATGGACATATGTAAATGGTATATTATGTACAGTTTTTATAGCTGATTTTAAAATCTTATCAGTTTCACTCTGTGAAAATTCTTAACACCTCTCAATTTCACCATGTCCTTACCCCTAGTAACCATATCAATAATCTCGTTCAAGACTCCCTTATATTTTATAGGCCTATGAGACTTTAAAAAGTGCTTTTATGTAACAGAATATTTTATCATTCTCACAACAAACACTTTGTCAGATAGTACATGCAAACTTTACTTCCTCATTTCCATAGGATAAACTAAAACCAAAAGAGATTAGGTGATTAATCAAGAAAGTCTCTCAACTTGTGGGTGAAGCCAGAATTCAAAGTCCTATATTTCTCACCTAATACCCTTCCCTTTAAACGTTATATTCCTAATGCTTACCAGATCTCCTCTCTGTGGCTAGTAGTGACTGGTGGTACCAAGTAATGACCTTCCCATCCCAGGAGGTAATCAAAGTGATCTCTAGTGGCCATTCATCAAAGTCAGAGCTAAGCAGATTCTTGTGTTATAAGAGGAGACTCCTTCTCTAATGCCATACAAGGCAATGCAGTGTTGTTTGCAAACCATCATCTGTCAACAGATAAGAAATCCAGCTGAGTCTATACCTGTGTTTGTGCTACCACCTTGCCCTCCAAGTAGTAGTGTTCGGATGATATGCATAAATTAAAATTTCTAGTTGGTAACAGACTTCCATGGAACCACAAACACTGAGTCTATTAAAAGAAAAAGGAGGCATATGACAACACAATGGTAGTAAGCCATGTTTATAATCTACACAAGCTTCTTTGGCCAGAGAGGAGTGGACAATGTACTTGGTAAACCATGAAGAGCTCTTTTGGCTAGTTTCTTTGGTGGAAATGAAGATGTACTAATTTAAAAATACCTACTAGATATCTAGCATATTTAGTTAGAGGATTTATTTTCAGGGTCTCAAATATGAACTCATAATGACAAAGTGCATGGATTGCAACATTATCCATGTCTGAGCTCAAATATTGATCTTGTCATATTTTGGCACTATGATCTTTGGCAAGTAGCTCAACTTTGATCTCTTGCTTGCTCTACATAAGCATGCTAGTCTTATAGTTGAGGATGAAATGAGATAATGTATATGAAGTGCTCACCAAGGAAGACCCCAAAAACTCAACAAAAGGACTCCAAGATTTAATAACCAAATTCAGTCGTGCAGCTGGATACAAGGTCAACACTCAAAAATCAATAGCACTCCTGTACACAAACAACAAACTCACTGAGAACACAGTTAGGGAAACCATGCCTTTTATAACAGCATCAAAAAAAGAAACACTTAAGAGTCACTCTAACAAAGAAACAAAAGAGCTTTACATTTAAAACTATAGTACTCTGGTAAAGGAGATCAAAGAGGATATCAGAAAATGGGAATATATCCCCTGTTTTTGAGTAGGAAAAACCAACATAGAGAAGACGGCCATACTCCTAAAATTGTTATAAAGATTTAATGTGATCCCAATCAAAATACCCACAGCATACCTCACAGAATTAGAGAAAATAATCCTAAATTTATTTGGAACCAGAAGGGATCTAGAGTAATAAAAACAATTCTGAGCAACAAAAGCAAGTCAGGAGGCATCAAAATCCCTAACTTTAAATCACACTACAGAGTTACTGTGAAATAACCAGCATGGTATCAGGGGAAATAAAACAGACCCAAGGATCAATGGAACAGAGTAGAAGATGCAGAAACACCTCCAAACACACTCAACCACCTTATCTTTAACAAAGGGACCAAACAGCCTCACTGGAAGAAAGATACTGTCTTTAATAAATGGTGTTGGCTTTTTACATGCTTAAGACGAAACTTACACCCATGTCTCTCACCATGCACTAACCTAAAATTGAAATGGATCAAAGACTTAAATATTAAAACAGAAACACTAAACCTGCTGGAAGGTAGAATAGGTAGAACTCTGGAAGACATGAGTGTAGGCAAAAACTTTATGAACAAAACCCAGTCCACAAGGGAAATATTACAAAGAATCAACAAATGGGATCTCATCTTATTAAAGAGCTTTTGCACAGCAAAAAAGTCATCAACAGAATGAAGAAATAACTCACTGAGTGGGAGAAAATTTGCCAGCTGTTTCTAAGGCAAGGGACTAATATCTAGAATATATAAGAACTAAAAAAAAAA
>NW_004955455.1:12523039-12523830 GCF_000276665.1 Chinchilla lanigera
TTTTTTTTTAGTCTTCATCACATTAATTTCTGCCCTGAGCCTTATAATTTCTTTGGGCTTTGGGCTTGACTTGCTCTTTTTTCTCTAAAACTTTGAGGTGCAGCATAAGATTGTTTCTTTGTGTTCATTCTGTTTTCCTGAGGTGAGAATTCAGTGCTGCAAATTTCCCTCTGAGAACAGCTTTCATTGCATTCCAAAGGTTCCTGTAAGTTGTATCTACATTTTTGTTTGATTGTACATAGTGTTTTACTTCTTCTTTGATTTCATCTTTGACCCATTGATTGTTCAGGAGGGTGTTCTTTAATTTCCATGTGTTTATGGAGTTCTTGTGATTTCCTTAGTCATTAATTTCCAATTTCATTGCACTATGGTCCAATAGTATCCATGAGATAATTTCAACTCCTTTGTATTTCCTTAAGCATGTTCTCTAAGCTAGCATATGCTCTATTTTAGAGAATATCCCATGTGCAGCTGAGAAGAATGTGTATTCTGATGCTGTTGGGTGGAACTCTGTAAAGGTCTACTATGTCCATTTGCTCACAGATTTGGTTTAGTTCTGTTATTTCTTTGCTGATTTTTTCTCTAGTTGATCTATCCGTTTGTGACAATGGGGTATTAAAATCCGCTGTTATGATTGTGCTGCTGCTTGTTTCATTTTTCATGTCCTTTAAAATTTGTCTTATACAGTTTCATTGCTTTCTCTGCTTGGTGGTTCCTTTCTGTTGTTATTCTTGAAGTTGTGGTCTGCTTTATCTCTTTCTAGAATATCTTTTAGTATTTTTTTGTAGGGT
>NW_004955455.1:12523930-12534565 GCF_000276665.1 Chinchilla lanigera
AATGCTGCCAGGGATGTGGAGGACAAGGAACTCCTCTTCACTATTGGTGGGAGGGTAGACTGGCATAACCACTGTGGAAATTAGTGTGGAGATTCCTCAAAAACCTGAAACTAGGGGTTCCACTTGACCCAGCTATTCCCCTTCTTGATGTCTTTCTGGAAGATTTTAAAAGATCATACTGCAGTGTGTCCACAACCATGTTGATAGTAGCACAGTTTGTAAGAACTAAATCTTAGAAATAACTCAAATGTCTGTCAGCTGATGAATGGATAAAGAAGATGTGGGATTTTTTTATACAATGAAGTACTACTTAGCCATAAAGAAGGATAAACTTGAGACATTTCTAGGTAAATGGTTACACCTTGAGACCACATTTTTATGTGAAATAAATAGGACACACATGTATAAATATTGCATTGTTTCTCTGATGTGTGAAATTAAAAGTGTAAATAAGGACCAAAATGTACAATAGATATCGTGAAATAGGAAAAAAATGTTCCGATCAGAAGAGGAGTAAAGGGGGAAAGAAGAAGGAAGGAATGGAAAAGGAAAAAATGAGAAAAGAAAGAAAACGTGGAAAGAAAGCTTCTGTAAATGAGGGGAAGAGTGGTTGAAGGGAGGGTAAGGGAATGGGAAAAGAAGAATCAAGTTATATCTTGTACAGGTACAAATTTTTTTATGATGAATGTGATCATTTGTATATGTAAAGATGTATCAATAAAAATCATTTTCTTTGAAAAATATTAGAAGTAGGGAGAGCGATCTTTCTCAAATGGGAAGGGGATCAGGAGATGAAGGGAAGGGAAGGTAGGGGAGGAAAAGGTGCTTTAAACAAAGGAATTAAAATGTGCTGTGTACACGTACCAACTCCACACAAGGAATGTAAACATTATGTCCTACAAATATGTACTAATAAAAATGAAGTTTAAAAACAATGAAAGTGCTTACCACTATATATGGCACATGGTATTTGTCAAATATTAGTTGTTTTATCCACTACAAGCAGTAATTCCTCATTATTAGCAGTAATTAATAATGCTATTGTTACTATGTTATTAGTATTATAAATTCAAATGCTCCAAAAGCTTTTGATGCTATAGCATTTCCTTAACTTGGGACATTAGCACCACTACCTATGCACACATTATTTATCTGCGTTTTTACATCTCTACTTTATCCTATTTTAGCCCAAGAGAGCAAATGTTTTAGCTGATATTTCACAAAATACAAAAATAGTAGTCTTCCACATATTAACACCTGTTATTATAAAAGAGAATTGGTGATTGGATAGATTTGGGTAGCACTTGGTTAAACAAAAACAAAGTGAAATCAATTTCCTTCCTTCAGGACTTGTCAGAACCTTTTACACTGCAATAGGATTTGTGTCTCTCTAGGAGGAAGACAAAACGTTGTATTACTGATGACACTGCAAATGGCAGAAGCCCTGATGAATTTAGCTTACTCAAAAATAGAACTTACTGGTTTGTGAAACTCTAAGTTGTAGGATCTTATACATTTCAGGTTAACAAGACCCAAGACTTTCAATTATACCATCTGACCTCTCCGCCCTCTTCTTTCCTTTTCTCCCTCTCCTCTCTCCTTCTCTCTCTTTGCCTTTTTTTCCTGCCTTACTCTCTCCTCAGAGATTGGAATGTATTTATTTCCCCTATTTGATGTAATTATTAGACTTTTGTATTTAACAGCAATATTACTCCACAGGAGTTTCAAACTTACAATCTATGCTACAGAGAAAGATCTTTTCCCCCAGTTTACCTATCTTGTTTCATGGACCCACGTTTGGTGCAACTTCGGTTACCAGGAATATGGAGCTGTGATTAGCCAGGCAAAAATAAACTGAGCAGGGAGGAGCTGAGATGGTAGCACTTGCCTTGTATCCGCTCCAAATACTTAGCATTCCTTCTTACCGGGCAAGAGCTATTTACAAATGCTGATTTGGCAC
Organism: Chinchilla lanigera; assembly: GCF_000276665.1. Classification (NCBI taxonomy): domain Eukaryota; kingdom Metazoa; phylum Chordata; class Mammalia; order Rodentia; family Chinchillidae; genus Chinchilla; species Chinchilla lanigera. The sequence goes on from NW_004955455.1 coordinate 12,525,891, forward strand.
AAACCTGGGTTTCAGCACAGAAAAAAGAAATCACTATTTTGAGCTCTTATTTTTCTCTGCACCTATTACTGTTCCAGAAATCTGGATGCTACTATGTTCAAGACACAATGGGTATCTTCCACAAGTTTGCATCCTGGGAAACAAAGCTCTTAGACAGATGGCAGCGGAGTAGAAGGCAATGTTCTAAATTCTAGCAGGAGTATGAATGAACTGCCGCAGGAACAGAGGAGAGGCTGGGTCAGTCTGCCTTGGTGAGGAACAGAAGTATTTCACAAAAGGAGACATTTGTGTTGAATTTGTGATGATGCCAGATGTGAGGAGGGCAGGTTATTATTGGTTGTTTAGAAGTGAATGATAGTTATGTGATTCTGTTGTAGTCTCTATGGTCAGCCAAAAGGTGGAGTTGAAGACCCCTTCCACGTGACACATTTTTTGGAGCTTTAGTTGGGTTTCTGACTCTTCCCTCTGAAATGTTCACTTTCCCTAATGTTCACCTGAGTGACTTCCCTCCAAGTTCTGGTTAGGAAGCTTGTACTCTACAGAAGGAAGTGGTGTAGCACATAAGAACAGTCTTTGGAGTCCTGCCTCATCATGTTATTCACCTCAAAATGGCCAGTTTGAGGGTCAGATGTCAAAATCTGTCTACATAATCTTGTTTCTTTTTTATGTAGTACTAGGGTTGACCTCAGGGCCTTCATACTGACCTATATCTTTTTCCTTATATTTTGTTTTGAGACAAGATCTTGCTAAGCTACTAAGTTGCCCATGTTGGGCTCAAACTCACAATCCTCTCACCCAGCCTCCCTGCCTGCTGGGAGTACAGGTTTGGGCCACCACCCAGGCTTGCTCCCTTGAGGCACGCTTCATCCTTCTCTCCAGACCTGCGTGACTTGCATTTCACCCCCAGTTTATGTTTCTACCTCCAATCTGTTCTGCACACAGCAGAGGAACTGTGTTCTGTCTTTATCTGCAGAGCAAAGTATATTTTTACCTGCAAAAAAGACTCTTAGTTCTTCAAGGTAACTCACGAGACCTTCCAAATTTTAGACACTGACCACCACCCCTGTCTCACCTCTTGCCATTCTCTATCTCACAAATTTGCCCTCTGTCAACACTGGTTTCTGCTTCTCTGCATGTATCATTTTTCATGTGTGTGTATGTGTGTGTGTGTGTGTGTGTGTGTGTGTGTACAGTTCTGTCAACGTACTTGAGACTGGGTAATGTATAAAGTACAGAAATTTATTTTGGGAAGCCAGAAAGTTCAAGATCAAGGTGTTAACTTTCTGGTGAGGACCTTCTTGCTATATCTTCATATTACAAAAGATGGGAGGGCAAGAGAAGGCAAACTCCTTCCACTGGGCTCCCTAGTTTTGTGTGTGTGTGTGTGTGTGTGTGTGTGTATGTTCCCCTGTGCTGTACTAGGGATGAAATCCAGGGTCTTCCACATGTTAGGCATCTGCTCTATCACCGAACCACACCCCAACCCATTAAACCCCCTGTAAAAGTACCAAATCCTATACACAAAGAGCCCTCATGGCTTTATCACTTCTTATAGCTTCCCCTAAGCCCTTACTACTATCATACTGGTCATTCAATTTCAACACATAAGTTGAAATTTAAGTCTCTATGGTCAGCCAAGAGATGGAGTCGAAGACTCCTTCCATGATACACATTTTGTTTTTTTTTTGGAGCTTAAGCTGGATTTCTGACTCTTTTCTCTGAAATGTTCATTTTCCCTAATATGAAAAATTCATCATTTTTAGAGCCTCTTGGGAAAATCCTACTCATCTGAAGCATCTTCATTACTTCCATGTTAGTTACCCTGAAAGACTCATGTGAACCTCTATCACACTGCTATCAGCTTTATGCTTGTGTGTGAATTACCTCACAAGTGCAAGAGCCGTGACTACTTCTCTCTCTCACACCTCAAATCCAATGCACGTGCAAACCTCTGCAGCTACACTTTTAAAATATGTTCCAAATCCAACCATCTATTAGCACCACCACATATTACCTTGGTACTACTTCTACTGCAATAACCTTTAAACAGGTCTGCCCTGATTCTGTCCTGATTGCCATTCAATCAGTTGCCACAATTGTAGCCAGAATGACTCTTTAAAAATGCAATTCAGTTCTTGTCTGTCTTCTGTTCAAAGCCTTAAATTTGGTTTCCATTTACTTGGAAAAGAGTTAAGTCCCTGCCTAGAAGGCCCTTTGTGATCAGGTCTCCTTTTCCTGCCTGACATCATCTTCTACTATTTTCCTCTCAGCTCAAGCAGTGCCAGGCCCAGTGGCCTCCCTGTTGTTCTTCAGACACGCCAGGTGTTCTCCATGTTCACAGAGCACACTCATGTTCCTCCTTTCTTCTACAAGGGACCTTCCTTATCCACTCCTCCAGCTCTTTTCTTGAATGTCACTTTTTCATCCACATCTTCACAGATGGCCTACTTAAAACATCAGTCTCTTCTTTAACATCACCTATCCTTTTCTTATTCTTTTACTTTTGGGCCTTGCACAATATATTTTTCTTCATTTATTGTAAGTCTGTCTATGTCCCTTTTTAAAAAGTTCTCTACCTCCTGATGATTAGCTTCCCCTAAAGGCAAGAATTTGGAGAGTTTTATTTAATATATTTCCAGTGCCTTCCCGGTACATAAAATATTTATTAAATAAATGAGCAAATGGATAAGTAAATTATTTGAATAGCAACTGCCTAACATGTTGTGGATCCTTCATGTAACTTTTGGAGTAAATTAATCAAATAAAATCTTCAGATAAATATAAATGACATACTTCCTGGTGTTATTTTCTTTCTAGATTCCCTTCGTAAATTTCCAGGTCTCCAGTTTCGTAATCAATTTTCCATGGAGGTATTTTTTGCAAGCTTACTGTGTCTTCTTCAGTAGGAAGAATAGAGTCCATGAGTATTTGGCAATGAGCAATCATACACCAACTGAGAAAGCCCAGTTCCTTTTAGGACATTCTGTCAGTCTTAGTGACATATAACCAGGCAATGACACAATTCTTTATTATGATTTTCCCAAATACAATTCTGAACATTCATCTGTATGCAAAACTAGCTATGCTCTTTGGATTCTGGGGTCTTAAAGTAAAGGCTGTATGGAGTAAAACTGATAATGAAATCATGAACTCAATGTATACATGGAGTATATTTGAGAATAGATTTCCATACAAATAGACACACAAAATACATCTCCATTCAACCTTCATGAGACTCATGGAGATCATAGCATTGAAGAAAGTAACAAGAACAAAAACTTCTAGTTTGTAATAAACATTTGTATGCACTATTTCATTTGGGCTTTGTGACTCTCCTATGAAGGGAATGTTATTATCCCCATTGTGGATGTCTATATAAGTGTTCCAAATTCTGTAAGGGGGTTAGAACCCTGCTTACAGGGCTGGGGATTTAGCTCAGCAGCACAGCGCCTGCCTAGCAAGTGCAAGGTCATGAGGTTGATTCCTGGTACTGGAAACCTCCCCCCCCAAAAAAAGAACCCTGCTTACTTCCCTGTGACTTGCATCATCTCACTGTACGAAAAGCAAAATGTCGCAGCTTCCAGGACAAATGCAACATGAGCTGAAGTGAATATAGAGGGCACTGGAGCAAAAATTTTAAGAGACAATGCATGGCTTTGCTATTATCCTTTTCTCCTTGGCATGAAACCAGGAGAGCAAGTGGGTAATCTTTCACCCTGGGCCCAAGAATGGGAAGTCCACATGGAAAAGGGACACAGAACAATAGCTGAGAGCTGACCTTTATCCAAAATATAATATAAATGAGAAATAAATCTTTGTTTCTGTAAGACACTAAGATTTGGGGGAAGGGACTATTTGTTGCTATAGCACAACTAGCTTACACTGACTAACACACTCATTTTACAGAAGAGAAACATAAGGCTTAATGAGATGAGTGAGTTTCTCAAGTATATTTTCCTAATAAGAGAAAGAGTCAGGATTTAAACCCAGGATATCTCAGCCCCTAACTCATATTCCCTCTACTAGATCATTCTGGTTTAAGAAAATGGCTCTGTCTGCACTTATCTTAATCTGAGGAACAGAGTGGTAACAGGCTCCAGGCTGGGGTGTTTTTCACCAGAGAAAGCCCTTTCCTTTCTAAGTCCCTGCCAAGTCAGAAAGGGGGTGTGAATTTCACAGTTATTTAGGAAAACAGAGTTGGCTCAATGTAGCTGTTTTCACAAACTAGTCTCTGGAAACCATCCCAGCCTAGGGCAAAATATGAAATTTAATCACAGTGGGAATTCAGCCAACCCCACAAAGCCCCCATTGACTGCTCTTCTTGTTTCCTTTTAGGACTCAGTTGCTTTTCAGAAGCCCTTGGAGGGGTCCAGAAGTGATCCAAGGAGAAAGGATCCAAATATTAGCTTGTTCAATCCTTTTGTTCTCTTAGACCTTACCTGACACCCTTCTGAGGACAGAGAGGACTGAAAACACACATATGTATTACTTCCTTACTTAAACACAATTCAAAGCACAATATTTAATTCTCAGGAGCTAAAGTCTTGGCCATGTGTATCAGGCATACAAGGAAATAAATAGTCCATGTCACCCAGGCAACCTGTCTATCCAACCATGTTTCCAAGAATTCTATAAAACAAATGACTTTGGGTACTTCCACTACAGAGTGAGTTCAGTTGTTGAGCATGGATACTGCTCATGAGGTGCCAGGAGAGAATGCAGAAGAGGCATAGAAATGCCCTACCTTTCTATTAGACACCCCCAGCATCATGGCAAAGAGGCACAAGAAGAATTTATCTCAGTCTGAGGAAGGCTATTAATCCAGACACTATGGAGGGCTATACACAGGGCAAAATATGAAATTTTGGGGCAAAAAATGAAATATCTATTTAACAAGCATTTGTCTAGCATTTAGGACATACCAGACACTTTCCTAAGCACTAGGTAAATATTAACTTATTTAATTCAGACAACAACCACCTGAGGTAGAAACTCTTATTACCCCTATATTACAGAAGAGGAAAACGAAGCACACAGAGGCTAAGTGTATTAGTCAGTTTTCCATTGCTGGGAAAAAATGCCTTATCTACCCTAATTAAAGGAGAAAATTGTTTATTTTTGGCTCAAGGTTTCAGAGGTTTCAGTCCATGATCAGCTGGGTCTAAGGCAGACATATCATGATGCAAGAACAGGGTGGAGGAAAGTTGTCTAACTCATGGCATTTGGGAGGCAGAGACCAAGGGGAAATATGGAGAGGAAAGGGCCAGGTACCAGATATAATCCCAAAGACAAGTCTCCATGATTCTCAAAGACATACACAGAAACATACTTTACTAATGTCATAGACATCTCTCAAGCCAATCAAGTTAATAGTCAATATTAACCATGAGACTGAGTATTTTTCAAAAAGAGAATAGTAAAAAAAACAATAGCAGAATACAAACAAAACAAAGTAAGAACATTAAAAATGATACAGGGTTTGAAACCTGGAATTAACAGGAATTAACAGTGGTTGTTATATTACATATTGTTATCATCAGTGAAGTTGCTCAGATTACCAGATGTAAGAATAGAGAGTTAGTCAAATCATTATGGAGAATAAGAAAATAATAATTTAAAAATTTAGCAACAGTATAGAGTTTCACTAGACAGGATGGTAGGAATTCACTAATGGTTGTTGTATTGCATATTGTTATCTTCACATCAGTTGCTCAGATTATCAGATATAAGCATGTAAAATTGGTCAAAATATAAAAAAATTTAAGCATTAACTGTTCCTTTCAGCAAACCACCAGACATGGAGTACAGTTATCCCAGCTATCTATCTATATGCATATTTTGCCTTAGTTCTTTCTTTCTTTTTCTTCTTTCTCTCATCCCAGTTGTTCCTTCCTTTGAACAATTTCTTTCCCTTTCTTATTATGTATTGTACATTTTGAGTTTTATTTACTCTTTCATATTCTTACACTAGATGTTTACACATGTGAGTCCAATTTATTTCACTTATAAGTATGGTCTCTAGTTGCATCCATTTGCCTGTAAAAGCCTCGAGCTTATCCTTTTTATAGCTAATACTCCACTGTGTAAAAATACCACATCTTTTATCCATGCCTCAGTTGATGGGCATTTGGGTTATTTCCAAGATTTAGGTATGACAAATTGGGCTGCTATAAACATGGGCATGCATATATCGCTGTGGTATGATGTTTTTAATTCTTCTGGAAAGATACCCAGAAGGGGAATAGCTGGGTTAAGTGGGACTTCTAATCCTAATTTTGTGAGGAATCTCCAAACTGATTTCCACAGTGATTTCATCAATGTACACTCCCATCAGCAGTGCAGAAGTGTTCCTTTTTCTCACACCCTCTCCAGCACTTGTCATTGATTGATTTCTTAATGATAGCCATTCTTTCTGGGGGGGAGATGGAATCTCAGTGTTGTTTTAATTTACATTTCTCGAATGACTAATGATGTTGAACATTTTTTCATATATTTATTCGCCATTAGTGTTTCTCCATCTGAGGAGTGTGCATTCATCTCAGATGACCATTTTTGGAATGGGTCGTTGAATTTTGGGGGCTTGGTTTTTTTTTAATTCTTTGTATGTTCTAGATAGAAGTCCTTTTTCTGAGGGGCAGTTGGCTATAATTCTTTCCCAATTCATAAGTTTTCTTTTCACTCTGTTGGTGATTTCTTTTGATATGCAAAAACTTTTCAATAAGATAAGATCCCAGTTGTTGATTCTTTGAAGTATTTCCCATGTAGTTTGGCTTTTGTTCATGTTTTTTTTTACTCTCTGCCTACCCCTATGTCTTTGAGATTTTTACCTATTTTTTCTTCCAGTAGATTTAGTGTTTCTGTTCTGATATTTAGATCTTTGATCCATTTTGACTTTAGTTTAGTGCATGGTGATAGACATGGGTCTAGCTTTAGTCTTTGGCATGTGGAAAGCCAGTTTTTCTAGCACCATTGATTAAAGAGGCTATCTTAATTCCAGTGAAATGTTTGGCCCCTTTGTCAAAGATAAGGTGACTGAGTGTGTTTGTAGCTGTGTCTGCATCTTCTAATTTGTTTCATTGATCTTCAGGTCTGTTTTTTTACCAGTATCATGCTGATTTTATCACAGTAGCTCTGTAGTATGATTTAAAGTTAGAAATTGTGATGCTTCCTACATTTCCTTTGTTGCCTAGGATTGCTTTTGCTATTCTAGACCTCTTCTGGTTCCAGATGAATTTTCTCTAGATCTGTGAGGGGTACTAATGGTATTTTAATTGGGATTGCTTTGAATCTGTACAACAATTTTGGGAGTATGGCCATTTTCACAATGTTGGTTCTTCCTATATACGAGCAAGGAATATCCTTCCATTTTATGAAATCTTCCTTGATCTCTTTTTTCAGAGTACTATAATTTTCACTGTATAGATCTTTTACTTCCTTTATTATATTGATTCATAATTATTTCATTTTTTTAGATGCTATTATGAAAGGAGTGGTTTCACCAATTTCTCTCTCAGTCTGTTTGTTATTTGTTTACAGGAATGCTATTGATTTTTGAGCATTGACTTTGTATCCAGCTGTGTTACTAAATTTGGTCATTAAATCTATAAGCCTTTTGGTGAAGTTTTTGGGGTCTTCTGCATACAGTATCATGTCATCTACAAATAAAGATAGTTTCACTTCTTCCTTTCCTATCCTTATTCCTCTTATTTCTTTCTCCTGTCTAGTTGCTCTGGCTAATATTTCCAGAACTATATTGAATAAGAGTGGTTACAGTGAACATCCTTGTCTTGTTCCTGATTTTGAAGTGAAAGCTTTCAATTTTTGCCCATTTAGTATGATGTTGGTTGTTGGTTTGTCATAGATGGTTTTTATCAGATTGAGGTAAAGACCATCTATTCCTATTTTCTCTAGAGTTTTTATCATGCATGAGTGTTGGACTTTATTGAAGGCTTTTTCTGCATTGATGGAGATGATCATGTGCTTTTTTCTTTGGTTCTATTGATATAGTGTATTACATTAATTGATTTGTGTACATTGAACCATCCCTGCATTCCTGGAATGAATCCTATTTGGTCATGGTGAATAATCTTCTTGATGATTTGTTGCATTCTGTTTACTAGTATTTTATTGAGAATTTTTGCATCTATATTCATTAGGAAGATTGGTCTATAGTTCTCTTTTTTGGTTGGGTCTTTCTCTGGTTTTGGTATCAGGATAATACTTGCCTCCAGGAATGAGTTGGGGAGAATTCCTTCACCTTCAATTTCATTAAAGAGTTTGAAAAGAATTGGCATTAAATCTCTAAATTTCTGGTAAAATTCAGCTGTGAATCCATCAGGACCTGGACTTTTCTTCATTGGTAATTTTTTATTACACTTTCAATTTCACTTGCTGATATAGAGTTATTCAGGATTTTTTTTATTTTAAAGAGAATAGTAAATGAGAAACAAACAAATAAAGAAATAGAACAGTAGCAGCATACCAGTATCACAAACATAAACAAATCAAAGCAAGAACATTCAAAGTGATAGAGTCTCAAGACAAAATAATATGAATCAACAGTGGTTGTTACATTACATATCGCTATCCTTAACTACATTGCTCAGATTACCAGATGTAAGAATGAAAGATTGCTCAAACCATTATAGCGAATAAGAAAATAATTCGTCAATAAA